>NW_026622830.1:2786753-3095919 GCF_023065955.2 Ursus arctos
GTGTGTGCAGGCAGCTGTACCTAGCACTAACTGATCTCTGTGTGTGTGTGTGTGTGTGTGCGAGCAGCTGTACCTAGCACTAACTGATCTCTGTGTGTGTGTGTGTGTGTGTGCGAGCAGCTGTACCTAGCACTGACTGATCTGTGTGTGTGTGTGTGTGTGTGTGTGTTTGCGCGCGGGCAGCTGTACCTAACACTAACTGATCTGTGTGTGTGTGTGTGTGTGTGTGTGCAGGCAGCTGTACCTAGCACTAACTGATCTCTGTGTGTGTGTGTGTGTGTGTGCGAGCAGCTGTACCTAGCACTAACTGATCTGTGTGTGTGTGTGTGTGTGTGTGTGTGCAGGCAGCTGTACCTAGCACTAACTGATCTCTCTGTGTGTGTGTGTGTGTGTGTGTGTGTGTGTGCGGGCAGCTGTACCTAGCACTAACTGATCTGTGTGTGTGTGTGTGTGCGGGCAGCTGTACCTAGCACTAACTGATCTGTGTGTGTGTGTGTGTGTGTGTGCGGGCAGCTGTACCTAGCACTAACTGATCTCTGTGTGTGTGTGTGTGTGTGTGTGTGCGGGCAGCTGTACCTAGCACTAACTGATCTGTGTGTGTGTGTGTGTGTGTGTGTGTGTGTGTGTGTGCAGGCAGCTGTACCTAGCACTAACTGATCTCTGTGTGTGTGTGTGTGCGGGCAGCTGTACCTAGCACTAACTGATCTGTGTGTGTGTGTGTGTGTGTGTGTGTGTGTGCGGGCAGCTGTACCTAGCACTAACTGATCTCTGTGTGTGTGTGTGTGTGTGCGAGCAGCTGTACCTAGCACTAACTGATCTGTGTGTGTGTGTGTGTGTGTGTGTGTGTGTGCGGGCAGCTGTACCTAGCACTAACTGATCTCTGTGTGTGTGTGTGTGTGTGTGCGAGCAGCTGTACCTAGCACTAACTGATCTCTGTGTGTGTGTGTGTGTGTGTGCGAGCAGCTGTACCTAGCACTAACTGATCTCTGTGTGTGTGTGTGTGTGTGCGAGCAGCTGTACCTAGCACTGACTGATCTGTATGTGTGTGTGTGTGTGTGTGTGTGTGCGCGGGCAGCTGTACCTAACACTAACTGATCTGTGTGTGTGTGTGTGTGTGCAGGCAGCTGTACCTAGCACTAACTGATCTCTGTGTGTGTGTGTGTGTGTGTGCGAGCAGCTGTACCTAGCACTAACTGATCTGTGTGTGTGTGTGTGTGTGTGTGCAGGCAGCTGTACCTAGCACTAACTGATCTCTGTGTGTGTGTGTGTGTGTGTGTGTGTGTGTGTGTGCGGGCAGCTGTACCTAGCACTAACTGATCTCTGTGTGTGTGTGTGTGTGTGCGGGCAGCTGTACCTAGCACTAACTGATCTCTGTGTGTGTGTGTGTGCGGGCAGCTGTACCTAGCACTAACTGATCTGTGTGTGTGTGTGTGTGTGTGTGTGCGGGCAGCTGTACCTAGCACTAACTGATCTGTGTGTGTGTGTGTGTGTGTGTGTGTGCAGGCAGCTGTACCTAGCACTAACTGATCTGTGTGTGTGTGTGTGTGTGTGTGTGTGTGTGTGTGCGGGCATCTGTACCTAGCACTAACTGATCTCTGTGTGTGTGTGTGTGTGCGGGCAGCTGTACCTAGCACTAACTGATCTCTGTGTGTGTGTGTGTGTGCAAGCAGCTGTACCTAGCACTAACTGATCTGTGTGTGTGTGTGTGTGTGTGTGTGTGTGCGGGCAGCTGTACCTAGCACTAACTGATCTGTGTGTGTGTGTGTGTGTGTGTGTGTGTGTGTGTGCGGGCAGCTGTACCTAGCACTAACTGATCTCTGTGTGTGTGTGTGTGTGCGGGCAGCTGTACCTAGCACTTACTGATCTGTGTGTGTGTGTGTGTGTGTGTGTGTGCGGGCAGCTGTACCTAGCACTAACTGATCTGTGTGTGTGTGTGTGTGTGTGTGTGTGTGCAGGCAGCTGTACCTAGCACTAACTGATCTGTGTGTGTGTGTGTGTGTGTGCGGGCAGCTGTACCTAGCACTAACTGATCTCTGTGTGTGTGTGTGTGTGCGGGCAGCTGTACCTAGCACTAAGTGATCTGTGTGTGTGTGTGTGTGTGTGTGTGCGGGCAGGTGTACCTAGCACTAACTGATCTCTGTGTGTGTGTGTGTGTGTGTGTGTGTGTGTGTGCGGGCAGCTGTATCTAGCACTAACTGATCTGTGTGTGGGGGGGGGGCAGCTGTACCTAGCACTAACTGATCTCTTGCCAAAAATGAAGCATCATACATTTGGGGGTTTGGGAGCATCTATTTTTCTAGTCCAGAACCCAACGACCTTCTTTACCCTCCCAGATTTATTATGTTTTCTTACATGTTTCTATCAGCTTGTACATGTCCTCAGGGCGACTTTGTCACTTTGAGAACAGATTTTAAATGGAGTGCTACTTTGGCAGCGTACAAGCTATGTCTTACATATCGAGCATGTATCCTCTCTTTAATACATGTTACGTTGCGAGCTGGCTGGAATGGCTAGTGACCGAAGGTCATCCCTGAAGACAAATGTGGAGATGGATATTTTCCCCTGCTCTCCGAAGCAGACATGGTCTGGATGTTAGCCTTCCTCAAGAGGCTAATGGTGATTTGGCTAATGGCCCTTCTACACCGTCTTCAATTAAAAAAAAAAAACCCAAAACAAAAAAAACGCAGCTCTCATTCGAGAGCATTTATCAAATTTTCTTTATCACTTTTAATCCTGGAAGCAGGTCACTGGCCTATTAATGGTGTCGATCGTGGGGGTGTTAAAATAACTGTGTTATATTTTATTTATTTATTTACTTTTTATTTTATTATTTTTAAAGATTTTATTTATTTATTTGACAGAGAGAGAGACAGCCAGCGAGAGAGGGAACACAAGCAGGGGGGAGTGGGAAAGGAAGAAGCAGGCTCCCAGCAGGGAGCCCAATGTGGGGCTTGATCCCAGGACTCCGGGATCATGCCCTAAGCCGAAGGCAGATCCCAACAAATGAGCCACCCAGGCGCCCCTCTGTGTTATGTTTTAAAAGACCTAAGTTAAGAAGGAAGGAGTTTCACGGAGTGAACCCAATACAGCCCCCGTTTCCCACTGCCTTAATTTAAAACTCTAGAAAAAGCATAAATAACAGCTCTCTGAGGATTCAGAAAAGGACCCAATAGCAGGGAGATTGGTAGAGGAGCGTCAAGGCTGAACGACGGTCCACTGAACGTCCACACCACGTTGTCTTTACCCGTTGCCCGCTGACGGGCACTGAGGTTGCCCCCACATGTCGGTCCCTGTGAACAAGGCCACGATGAACCTGGGCTCCTGATTTCAACTCTCCAGGGCAAATAGCCGTAGTGTGATTACTGGGTCATAGGGCAGTCCTATTTTTAATTTTTGAGGACCCTCCACACTGCTTTCCCGCGTGGCTGCACCATTTTGCACTCCCACCAACAGTGCAGGACGGGTCCTCTTTCTCCACAGCCTCACCAGCATGTGTGGCCTTTTGTTGTTTTGATAGTAGCCACCCGGACAGGTGTGTGGTGGTCCCTCACCGTGGTTTGGATTTGCATCTCCCTGATGACAAGTGGCACCGAGTGTCCTTTCACGCTCCAGGTCTCCATTTGGAGGTCTTCTTTGGAAAACTCTCTATTCAAAACTGTAGTCTACTTAGTAGTGGTAGTAGTCGTATTGTTATTGTGTCGTAGAAGCTCTTTTTATATTTTGGAAATGAAGCCCTTTCCTGCGACATGGTTGGCAAGTATTTTCTCGCATTCTGTAGGCTGCCTCTTCTCTCTGTTGATTACTTCCTTTGCCGTGCAGAAACTTTTGAGTTTGATGCAGTCACACTTAATAGTTTGCTTTTGTGGCCTACGAGCAATTATGATTGGTATCATATCCATGAAATTGTTGCCAAGACCAATGTCATAAAGCGTCTCCCCCTCACTTTTTATTTTTTATTTTTTTTTTAAAGATTTTATTTATTTATTTGACAGAGAGAGACAGCCAGCGAGAGAGGGAACACAAGCAGGGGGAGTGGGAGAGGAAGAAGCAGGCTCACAGCAGAGGAGCCTGATGTGGGGCTCGATCCCATAACGCCGGGATCACGCCCTGAGCCGAAGGCAGACGCTTAACCGCTGTGCCACCCAGGCGCCCCTCCCCCTCACTTTTTAAAGATCCTGGTCATCCAGAGATGTGGCAAGCCGCACAACATGGGGGAGGGGCCCATGGAAGCAGCAAGCTCTGGAGGGTGGAGTGGGGAAGGGTCAGATAGCCTATGGGAACCATGGGTGCTCTGAGCCCCGTTGGCATTGGCTGTTGACGTCTCTGTGAAAGAAAGTCGGTGCACCAATAGAGAATTCCATCTGCTTCATCTGGAGCGGAGGACAGCCCTGGGCTGGCGCAGGAGCGGGGGGACGGCATGTACGGTACCTGTCTGCCCGGCACAGACTCAGAGGCCATCAGCGAAGATAAACGCTGGAATACGGCCTGATTCTAAACTCTCCCAAGCGGTCCATGAATTTAAAAAATGAAAATCTTGCCATCACAAGCAATCTGAAGTGAGTTCACTCACTTTTATCATACCGAGGGGAGAGATCAAATTTGGTGATGTCCTTGGCATGTGGTGGTTTTTAAAAACAGACCTGTACGGCAAATACGTTTGAGTGAGTGTTGAACCTCCTGTCTTCCAATGTGGGCTGGGGAGCCGGGCTAGTCCAGAAACGAATAGCATTGTTCTGTCCCATGAGAGCCCGGGCACGGGACACCTGCCCTGCTCGGACGCCACTTAGCACACGTGCCGGATGTTATGCGCTGAGAAGGGCCTTTCTCCATCAACAGTGGAAAGGTCTGGGAAGTCTCAGAAGGAACAAGGGTGTTTTTATCAAACGGAAAAGCTGGAGGGAAAAAAAGGAAAGGCAACGAAATCCTTGGGACGAGATTTCTGTTCAAAGTGCTGTGGTTGTTTTAGCTCGGTTTCCCTAAATTACCTGGTGCACGTTCGTAATTGCCGTTTCAAAGGAAACCTTACTGGAACAAAGTGCTGCATCGCTCAAGCTGGCCTAGCTTTTACCCTTTCCAGAAAGTGACTGTCATCTGGAGAAAGCTAATGGCATGGCGAGGACCTGTAGCGCGCGGCAGGGAAGGGATCTGCCGGGGAACTGGGGTGGGCAGATCGAAGCTGGGGGGGGGGGCGCGGTCCAAACCTCCACGTGGCTGGTATCTGTGACGCCTGTAATTGCTACTAAAAGTTCAGGGTGGCATTTTGCTGATGTGCCTAAAATAGTCTTCTTGGGGCTGTTGGATGCCGTTTGACAGTAGTTAAGGTGTAAGGGGCAATGATCCAGCTGAGATCTTGTCCAGTCATTTTGATAAGTGAACTGCCTTGCAAAGCCTCCTTAATTGCTCCCACATTCTTCAATTGTTCCACTTAGCAGGGTCCTTTAAAAGGTCATTAATCAATCACTAAAGATGCGAAGGTTTTACATTTTGCTTGCTTAACAAAACACAGCCCTAACACAGTATCTCCCACTTAATTTCAGATGAGCTGATACTGGGCGCCCCTGCTGATAGGCCGTCAATCTCTTTAATTGCGCATTGGAGAATGTATCTGTTTAGCTCTGGGTCGATGGACAGGGGACCTGGAGTTTCAGGGCTGGGAAGGAAGCAGCACTTCGGTAAGGGCACTGGAGGAATCGGAAGGTGAGACTCTCAGCTGTAGAATGTGAGGGTAGAATCCGCTTATTTGCTCGTCTGATCTTAAGTTTGATGAGGACACCAGGAAAGCCCAAGTGAGTCTGGACAATGTGACCACACAGCACAGAGGTATCTCTGCAACTTGATTCTCTTATGCGGAGGCATATCCGATGACCTCCATCCAAAAATAAGCCAACAGCTAAGTTCCTAGCTGGTCCGTGCAGCTCTACGGTGGGTTTCAACCTTAGCGCTGTTGACTTTGGACTGGATAGTTCTCTGTTGTGTGGGGGCCACTCAGAGCATTGTAGGATGTTTAACCACATGCTTGGCTCTCCTTCAGCCCATCACAGCAACCTAAAATATCTGCAGACATTGACGAATATCTCCTAGGGGCAAAGTTGACCCTATTGATTGAAAGCCATTGGTCCAGACCATGGAATTAGTCTTTGTCCGCATGTTCCTGGAAACGGTTAATTTCTCAAGCTAAACATAAAGTGTAGCTCAGGGTTTACTGTGTCTCCTGCACTTGTGCCACTGTAGTGTTGGGACACCTTTGGGGTCTTCTTCCCTTTGGAGCCATCATGTCACTGGCATGTGGAAGTGTGTACACATTTATACCCATGTACCCAGCCGTCCTGTCTCTTGGGTGAAGGATGGAGAACAGAGTAAATCCATGTGGATAACAGAGATGAAAACATAATTGGAATGGTGAAAACCCCTGTTCCTCAGTTTCCTCCCAATGCAGCACAGTATCCAGGGAAGAAGGTCCAGGGAGAAGCATGTGGGCTCCCAAATTCAGCAGATCAGGTTTCAAGAATTGGCTTTCCCACCTGGTGACTGGGTAGCTCTGGGAAAGCCTCTTAAAACCACCTGCCCTTGGTGTTCTCTTCTCTGCTAGGGGCAGACACAATCCTGCCCTAGGGTTGCTGTGGGTCCCAGGTGGGCTGACACAGGTAAGGCTTGCAAGTCTGGGCGCAGCATGGAAGAAATGCTCAGACATGCTGGTTGTGACTACGGTCATTGTCACAGCTGCAACCCCAGGGCTCCATGCTTCGGTCTGTTTACTCGTCTGTCTTCCATACGCACTTCCATACGTGAGTCTCGGGAGTGGAGGGTCTCTGCGTTACCTATCCTTGTCTATCCAGTGCCCCGCTCACTGCCTGGCACAGGAGGCAGAGTCAATATGGCATAAATGCCCAGCAAACAGAACAAGGAGTAGAAACAAGGATTGGAATTGAAGTCACAGATTGGGCAAGAGGGTTGCTGGGTGGACTCAAGGGGCTTCCCTATCTGTCTGACCATATGAGCCTAGTGACACCATTCACGTTCCAAACGAGGGACGGCTCAGGTCACCTGGCACAGCTACGGTCCCTCCCTGTCTTGCCAGCCACATGCTTCCTGGGCCAGAACAGCCTGGGGAGGACATAACCAGCCACCTAAAGTGACCACCTGCTTACACCACGTACTTTCCCTTGGGGAGCAACAATGCCTGGAAACATATGGGAAACTTTCATGACTTGCTCTAAAAATAATAAATAGTAGGTTGATATTCCAGGGGACACGAGAACACTGAAGTCCCTTCAGATTAACAAGCAGATAGGGAGCAGAGTAAATATTTTTTCTGTGAACGCATTTTTTTTTAAAGGCAGACATAGGCTTAAGAGTGATTTTGCACTATGTTTATTTTTGTTCCTCTCACAAGTGGAAATTACAGTTATGGCGATGTTGCACACACTCCTTTGTATCTTGTAAAATTGTGAAGAACCCAGGGAATGCCAGCAAGGTACCACAGGTTTTGCTCTGTTCTCCTGGAATCAAATACAGCACAGAATTTTCAATGTTAAAGCTTCAGCCGGGAGGGAGGTAGGAGGTGGGAGGGGAGGGATGTGTTGCCTTAAGTAGAAGTAGGAAAATAAAGCTCCTTTGTAGCATAGATCCACGTGGGGAGCACTAATCACGGGGCCCCCTCCCCCGAAGTGTGCCTATGGCTTTCCTTTTCTGCAGAGGGGACAGAAGGTGGGTCACATCCTAGGGTTTTCAAGAGTCTTGAGGTTCTAACATTATAAATATTCCAGCAAGATCATGAGTCTTCCTTTCTCTTGCTTTCGTTTCGGCTCACTGCCATGGCGAGCGGACCACAGCGCGGTGCACTGCGGGTTCTTGCCAGTCTTGAAAACAAGCAATTGTTTGGGAGAGAGACTTCCTCACCTGATGTTTGATCATGAATAAATGAAAAGTCTCAGGATCACAGAGGGATAAGACAGTGGTTTCTGTTTGGAAAATGGGAGAGGGTTTGAATCCTTTATCTTCCCTTTGTGCGTGTGCGTGTGTGCATGTGTGCACGTGTGCGTGCGTGTGCGTGTGTGTGCGTGTGTGTGCGTGTGTGGTGAAGACTGCACATTAACAATGCTTTCACTTCTCTGCTTTCGATTTCAGATCCATTATTATCCAGAATCAGATTCCGAATGTAAGTGCAGGTAAATTGAAGCTGACAAGCACTATTGACAGCACGACTATTTCCAAAACTTAACAATGAAACAGACAGGCCCATTTGCAGGCAGACGCATATGAGATAAACCAGAGACAGATAAGATGATAACGGGAGGGGCTCTAAGATCATCACGACCCTGGGCCGCAGGCGCAGGTGGCTTCCAGGTGACAACGGCGCCCTGAGTCCATTTTCAGGAATCGATACTAGAAATTCTTTGTGCTGTTACCTAATGTGGACTAGAGTTAACATTTGGGGGTCCACAGCATACTGCTGATTTTCTTATTAATATTTTTATTATGAACGTGGTTTATCTGAGAACATAATAAATCCATAAACATATATGTTCATTCTAAGTGAAACACTGTCGAGTCTCTTTTGGTCCATGTATTAAAAATCGTTCTGCACTTACTTAACAAAACCTCAGGACAATGAAGCAACCTGATTCAGGCTGAACAGCTCACTTAGAGATACAGAGCCAGGCCCGGGACTCAGGTCTCCAGAGACCTTTTCTAATTATTTTCCTCCTGATCAAGAGGAGAATTTTATATCCGTGAAGACGCAAAGAGAGTGGAAATGATGCCATGGTTTTGTTTTTGTTTTCGGTTTTCGGGACCACCCCCCACCCCCTACCCCCGTCCACATAGGAACGGCTTCACGTACGAAGAAAGACGGCACACATTGAAATAACACACAGACACATACATGTTTAAAGTAAATACATATCGTTTCTTTTTCAAACGTTCCCATGTTCTCACTGGCTGCAGTGGATTTCTTTGTTTCCGGGGGATTCTCTTGTACTTGGACCCCTCTCCGGAGCTGAAGGAGCTGATGGAACGGCGCATTTTAACACAGCCAAAGAGCACAAGACCAGGTAATTTGATCATTGGGGGCCACCGTGATTCTTCCCCGCAAACTTTAAGGAAAAATGACATGAATAAGCCAGAATTTGATTTTCTTAATCACGCCCTGAAGGATGAACCTGGATGCCTCGGTGCTTGATTGCACGCCTGAGGTACATTAAAAATGAGTTTATCTTTCTCTTGTTTGAGCCATGATATATGGACAGAAATATACCCGTGTCTCTTACTCCACACTCTGTCTGATGAGTCCCTCGTACAAGCAGCAGCCGCTGTCTGGGGAGCCCACATGCTCTCCCTGTGAGGAGAGAGAGTCGCGTGGGAGTCAGAAGATCCCATAAACTCTGGGAGGGTTTGGACTGCTACCCGGAAATCCGACGGGGCTGCCCGGGACATCACATGATGCTGAGTATAGCCCAAATCAGCATCACTGTGCGAGTCAGCACCGATTTGCTTGAACCTGGCTGTTCCCCTCTCTTGATCTTTCTTCTGCCCTAGGGAAGGACCCCCAGTGTTAGTGTTTCTCTCGCTTGCAAGGTCTATATACATTCGTCATGCACCCAAATGACGAGTTTGTATTCGGTTACTCATTTATTTAGTGTCTAAACCAGCATCGGCTCTGAACCTGGCGTTGGGCCACGCGTGGAACGGGCTGGTGGGGGGGAGGCTCACGGTGGGTAGAAGTTAGGCTGGAGAAGCCTGAGCTGGGGCTCTGCAGCAGGGTGGGGGGTGACAGACCATAGTGACTCGTGGGAGAAGCAGCTGCGTGATCTACTGCCATGTTGGGGAGGGGGGCTGGTGGCGGAAGGCTGGGAGTTGTCACACGTGGGCTCGCCTGCCCACAGGTCTTCCGGCTTCGCTCCTTGGAGCAGACGCAAGGCTACAAGCGTGGGGTCTTCCACCCTCTTTAGCATCAAGGGAGAGTCTAAGAACATCACTTTGTGGTCATTGTTTTTATTTCTATGGTAACCTTGTGACTACAAATGATCAGGATTTTAATTTAGAGCAGATATTTGCAGTTTTAACACAAATTTTACAAGTGATACAGGTGATTCAATTAGAAAGAGTGAAGTATTAAATAATGACATGGTTTGTGGGGGTGATGAACACATGCCAGACGTGGAGGCCCTCACCCCCATGTCTCCGTATCCCAGGGAGGCCCCCCCGGGGGACACGGGGCCAGGAAGCGATGCCGGCTGAGCGCTGTCTCCGCCGGAGAGCAGAGGAGCGGGGGGAACACATGCCCAGTGCCAAGGGAAGGCCTTGGGGTTTCCTGGTGAGAATGTTCACCAGGGCCACGAGTCCAGGGGTAGGGGGCCACTTACTGCTTAGTGGCCGTTTCTGCACTAAAAGGTAAACCCTCTGAAATGCCTCATTAGTAATATAAATATCAGCTCACATTTCTTGTAATTTGAATGATAAATATCAGAATGTCAAGCACTGCGTTGTTTTCTAAATTCAAAATTTACACACCGTTCTCTCTGGGGGTAGAAAGGAAGGGAGGGAGAGAGGGAGCGCTAAGTCCCAGGGAGGCGCAGGGGCCAGGAAGAGGGAGAAACACGTGGGGACAGATGGAGCCCTGGGAGGGGCTTGGGTCCGGGGACACAGACTCCGATGAACGGCCCATACGTCCCTGAGCACGAGTGTGGTGACCTTCCAAAGCAACAAGCCTCCTCCCGCACATGGCTGGGGGTGCGCAGGTCCGCGCTCAGGGTCCAGGGAGGATTTGGGACATGATAAACCCACAGCTCTTCAAACATGCCAACCATTGGGCACAGCATTTCCCTTTCTAGCAATATTTCCCTGGGAAAATCATCTGGCAGATACGTATATAGAGGCACGTGCAGGAAGGTACTCTTGTGGGATTTCCACAACAGAAATCAGGAAACAATTGAGAGTCCTGATGGGGAGATGGCTGTAGAAGTTACGTTTCTGTATTTTAAACTTCAGTCATTTGAGGCACCATTTTGTTTCAATCATTTCTGTGGAATCTGAAAGCCTCCTAAGTTACTTATTTAGGATTTTTTCTTTAAATCTTTTATATTTTAACTTAAATGGTGCTTAGATCTAATCCTAAAAAAATTCTATAAAATTATTGGCTTGATATCCTATTTCTATAATTTCTCAAGCCAAATTAAAATATATAATGATTAAAATAAAGACAGCTTTATCCATATACTACCAAGATTCCCTGGGAAATTACCAGCAGTTAAAATATCCCACTTGGGGAGATACTGAATCAGGTACCATCAGTGTCACTTTGCAGTCACTGACACAATGCTGTGGTTAATTGATAGGGACAAGCTTATCCCACAGATATTACTGAGTGATTGCTACACGCCAGCGATGTTTTGTCCTGGAAACACAGGGGGAAGTTTCTGAAAAGTTCCTAGAGGAGTAAAAACAGATTACAAAACAATGTGTAACTTATTATTTCATTGTACATGCTCTCTTTCTACACGTACACACATGCAGACATAGATGCACACAGTGCACACACATGGCTATGCACACACATGCAATCATACACAGATGCACACATGTATGGATGCACGCATGTGCATGTACACATAGGTGCACACATGCATGCACGCACACATATGCACCTGTATGGGTGCACACATAGATGTGCAGGCATGTACACATGGATGCACACATGCACACACAGGTGCACCCACATGCACGCACACATTGATGTGCACACATGCACACACACATGGATGCATGCACACACATGAACACACACGTGCACACACCTGCATGCACACACATGCACACACGGGTACACACGTGCATGCACACATAGTTGCACACACATGTACAGTGGATGCACACCTGCATGCGTGCACACACATGAACACACACCTGCGTGCACACACACAGGTACACAGGCACGTGCATACATAGATGTGCACGTGTGCACACGTGCACGCACACGCATGTATTCATAAACACAGGGAAAAGCCCTGAAGGGAGAGACCCCAAGTGTTTTAGTGCGGTTATATGTGCACCTTACAAGTGCAGGTGGCTCTCTTTTCACATCTAGAAATGTTTTCCTTTATCTACAGCTGGATGACGAGTGCTAATAAAGTGTGAAGTGTTAAACATAGTAACACAGACTGTGCATCTCTTCTCCAAGCTTCCAGGGAAGCACTCCGCTTCTGAGATTCTAACTCCAGTGACAGTGTATATAAGACCCTCCATACTGAGAGGGGTTTCTGCCACTGATTCTGACACTAAGTGCCTACAGTCCCCAGTTACCAGACTCTCCCTGCCTGTGGGCTCCATGGGAGAAACACTTTAAATGGGATTCTTGTAGGTTGAGTTTCGGGTTGCCACGACCTTCAGTGTCCACACTGCCTGACTCTGTCAGTGAGAAGAGAGGTCTGGGCTCAGCAGCCTCCAAGTTCTGGCCGATGCTGGATTTCAGGTGCCTTCTCCCTTTCACTGCCTGACAGCCACACAGAACCATCCAGGGTACCCTCACTTTGCCTTCTCGGCTTACTAGCACAAAGAGGCGAAAATAGAATCCCAGTAAGGCCTCCTTCCAGACTTTCACCAGAACATCTGAAAACTGTCAAGGGCTTCTACTATGTATTCTGTGTTTAAAAAGGAACAACAACAACAACAAAAAAACCACAATGGAAATTCTAGGAGCCAAGGAACCTGGAAATAACACGACCTCAGCCCGTTAGCAGGTGGGGATTTTCTCCAGGAGGAAAACAGCGTGATGACTGGAGGCCCTGGTGGCTGAACCAGTGCTCAGACCACTGCGGTCCTGGGCCTTGGGCGATTGCGGTGCTGCTGGTGCTTTCTTTCAAGAAATGAATATTTACGCTTTTAGCAATAATCTTAGCGCTGGTGGTGCTTAGGCGGCTGTGGTAGGGGAATTATAAGAGGAGTCAAAAGACCCCCGCACCCGGTGCATGTGCCTGTGAAATCTCCTACTTCTGAGTGGGGGTGGGGCCCCCTGTTTAATAGGATGGGATGTCACTCTCATGATTAGGTTATGTCACCTGGCAAAGGTGAAGGAATTTTGCAGGTGATGCAATCAAGGGACCATCACTCCTAATTGAGTGATTTTGAGTTAATAAAAAGCAGCTTATCCTGCGGGGGTCTGATATAATTCGATGAACTTTTTAACAATAGGGTCCAGAGGTCAGAGATGGAAGAAATCAAAGAGATTGGAAGCGCCAGAGACACTCTCCCACTGTCCTCGGAGAAGCAAAGCAGCGCGACATCTCTAGAGCTGGAAGTGCGTGAATTCTACCAGCTGTCACCTGAACACAGAGTGGACCCTGAGCCTCAGGTGAGAACCCAGCCCCAAAGCACCCTGCTTTGGGCCAGACGAGACCCTGAACAGAAGATCCAGCTAAGTGACGCTCGAACCGCTGAGCCACGGAAATTGTGCTAATGAGTGAGTGCTGGGCTAAGTGCCGCGGGCCACGCACCATGGATGGCTCAGGCAGGCTGCTCACTTCCTCTCTGGGCCTGTGGTGTGGGCAACGAAGGCGTTTTTATCCCAGCAGGACAGAAACTCATCCCTACCTCCACTGGCTCAGGGCTTGCGTCTCCTGGTGGAAACCCAGCATCGCAGCTGGGGCAGAAAGGTCTCAGCTCTGGGGTTGCCTTGGGAGGGGGCCTGTATACCATCCATGGGGAAAGCTGCCTGGCGAGAGCCGAGCGTGAGCGTGGAACGTTCAGACGCCGGTGAAGGACCTGCCTGCTTGGGCTTTTCTGCTGGCCGACTGTCAAGTCCACCTTCCTTGCCCTTTGGGAGTTGATCAATAAGGAGAAACTCGTTACGACCATGTGTCGGGGGGTTGCCTGCTTCTGTGCTCTTGATTTCCGGCTTCTGAGGTCTCTCACCTGGGCCGACTGTCCCCACCTCAAAGCTGACGCAGGTGCCACACGCACTGAGGTCCATCATACAGAACGGCTTTGCTGTACTTTGTCTCCTGCTTCTTCATTTTTGGTTACATCTTCTTTCTATTTGTCTTGCTAGACTCCTTTCTCAATTCTAAGTTTTTGTTTCAAAATGAGCAAACAACAGAACAGTGGTGAGCTACACTTTGTTGTCTTAAAAATCTCAAATAGTGGGGTGCTCAGTGGGTGAAGTGTCTGCCTTGGGCTCAGGTCATGATCCCGGGGTCCTGGGCTCAAGTCCCGCATCGGGCGCCCTGCTCGACGGGAAGCCTGCTTCTCCCTCTCCCTCTGCCTGCCGCTCCCCCTGCTTGTGTGCTCTCTCTCTCTGTCAAATAAATAAATACATTCTTTAAAAAAAACCTCAAATAGTGCCTGTGTCATGGGTCAGCGATTTATACCAGGAAAGTGATGCTACAGTTTGCTTTTCATTTCTCTCGGCCATGCTGGGGGCTCCCTTTTTCCTTATTTCAACAGAAGCAGAGGAGAGGGGAAGAGCTCCATTTCATAATAAAGTAGATATTCCGAAGCACACTGTAGCTATTTTCCCAGCAGCATGCCATTTGGCAGCTTCCCTCTCAGGCTTCCGTTACCTCTGTGTGGTGGGGGCATCTGCTCAGCCCCCTGTGATGTCTGTTTATGGCACGGCACCCGTACCAAGTAGTCTGAGTCAGCAAGAGACCGGGAGTCCCAGGCACGGAAGTCCGCCCGGGTGGAGGATGTAAATGTGCACTTCCAAGGAAGGAGTCAGGGAAACTGGGAACCAAAATATAAATACCAGGGCTTCGGGGATTATTTTTAAACTCTCTATTTTTTTTTTAAGTTGAAACAAATACTTCAATACAAAGGATGTCTTGAAGCTGAAAGGCTAGGACCTGTCTCGTATCTCAGGAGTAAATGGACTTATTTTTAAACCACTGCATCCCACCTTTCTCTTGAATCACACCTCTGAGTTCAGAGCTTGACGGTGTTTGGGGATGTGAATTAAATGTTCCTTTAGGGCCTCATTTAGGGCTAATAGAAATGACTCTAATCCAACCTCCCCAGAATATAAGGTGCCAACCCCTGTGATTAGCTGAATTAATTTAACTGAGCATGCGGGAAAAGGTATGAATCCAGGTGAAGTTTGTACGGGAGCCCATCCCCCAGGAGCTGTGAGGGTCTACAGGGCGTGTAGGTAGATGGACTGGAGCCTTCCGACTGGGAAAGCTCTTGCTGCGACAGTCCTCACAGGGCATGACGAGTGTGCAAGGCGTGCTACAGTATGTGTGCGTTCACAGTGACGAGACAACCTAGGCAGGACAATGACCGCCCACCTTTGTGACAGCGTGCAAGCTACAACATCTGGCAGCACCAACGGCCGCAGGGACTCTGGACTCACCCAAAAAACCATGTCCCAGAGGGACCGCATGAGAAATCACAACATGGAGCGCTGCAGAGAGGACTTGAAGTCATCATGGGGTGGGGGTGGGGTGAGGGTGATGGGGGCCTGGGTTCCCGAGTGCGATGAATCTAGACCTTGTTCCTGCCTCCACCAGGTCTCAGCCAGACCCCTCGGTGGGTTTCATCTGTGCCTGGGGCTAATGAAAGTGCCCGCCTCCTCCTGAAACTTGGAGTGGGAATTAACCAAAATGTTATGTGGGCTGAAGGTTGGAAGTGAAAGTTTCCCCAGAGTGAAAGCACAGATTGGATTTGATCACCACTCTAATAATTTCCACCATCGTTCTCCAAGGCTCCTTGGAGAGCAGTGACTGAATCTGGACAGGGGCAGAAATATCCAAGATGAGCCTGGAGCTTCTTGTAAGGCTAGAAAGTGAGAAAGTACTAAGAAAAAAATCAACCAAACAGAAAATAACCCTTCAATGATGGAGGTATGTCAGAGATGGACAGGAAAAAACTGAAAGATCACCTAGTGGCCAAAGCTAGAACAATTCGAACAACAAAATAAAGTATGGGAGCATGGGTAGTATGGGAGCATGGGGACCATGGGGAGTATGGTACCATGGGGAGTATGGGAGTATGGGGAGTATGGGAGTATGGGGAGTAATGGGACCATGGGGAGTATGGGAGCATGGGTAGAATGGGAGCATGGGAGTATGGGGAGTATGGGAGTATGGGGAGTAATGGGAGTATGGGAGTATGGGGAGTAATGGGAGTATGGGAGTATGGGGAGTAATGGGACCATGGGGAGTATGGGAGCATGGGTAGAATGGGAACATGGGAGTATGGGGAGTATGGGGAGTATGGGAGCATGGGGACCATGGGGAGTATGGGACCATGGGGAGTATGGGAGTATGGGGAGTATGGGAGTATGGGGAGTAATGGGACCATGGGGAGTATGGGAGTATGGGGAGTAATGGGACCATGGGGAGTATGAGAGCATGGGGAGTATGGGAGCATGGGAGTATGGGAGCATGGGGACCATGGGGAGTATGGGAGAATGGGGAGTAATGGGACCATGGGGAGTATGAGAGCATGGGGAGTATGGGAGCATGGGGAGTATGGGGACCATGGGTAGTATGGGAGTATGGGTAGTATGGGAGCATAGGAGTATGGGGAGTATGGGGACCATGGGTAGTATGGGAGCATGGGGAGTATGGGAGTATGAGAGCATGGGGAGTATGGGGAGTATGGGACCATGGGTAGTATGGGAGCATGGGAGTATGGGGAGTATGGGAGTATGGGGAGTAATGGGACCATGGGGAGTATGGGAGTATGGGGAGTAATGGGACCATGGGGAGTATGAGAGCATGGGGAGTATGGGAGCATGGGGAGTATGGGAGCATGGGGACCATGGGGAGTATGGGAGTATGGGGAGTATGGGGAGTATGGGGAGTATGGGAGTATGGGGAGTAATGGGACCATGGGGAGTATGAGAGCATGGGGAGTATGGGAGCATGGGAGTATGGGAGCATGGGGACCATGGGGAGTATGGGAGCATGGGGAGTATGGGAGTATGGGGAGTATGGGAGTATGGGGAGTAATGGGACCATGGGGAGTATGGGAGTATGGGGAGTAATGGGACCATGGGGAGTATGAGAGCATGGGGAGTATGGGAGCATGGGAAGTATGGGGACCATGGGTAGTATGGGAGTATGGGTAGTATGGGAGCATAGGAGTATGGGGAGTATGGGGACCATGGGTAGTATGGGAGCATGGGGAGTATGGGAGTATGAGAGCATGGGGAGTATGGGGAGTATGGGACCATGGGTAGTATGGGAGCATAGGGAGTTTAGGAGCATGGGTAGTATGGGAGTAAGGGGAGTATGGGGACCATGGGGAGTATGGTTGCATGGGGAGTATGGGGACCATGGGTAGTATGGGAGCATGGGGAGTATGAGAGCATGGGGAGTATGGGAAGTATGGGAGTATGGGGAGCATGGGACCATGGGTAGTATGGGGAGTATGGGACCATGGGTAGTATGGGGAGTATGGGAGCATGGGGAGTATGGGACCATGGGTAGTATGGGAGCATGGGTAGTATGGGAGTATGGGGAGTATGGGGACCATGGGTAGTATGGGAGTATGGGGAGTATGGGGACCATGGGTAGTATGGGAGTATGGGGAGTATGGGGACCATGGGTAGTATGGGAGTATAGGGAGTATGGGAGTATGGGGAGTATGGGGACCATGGGTAGTATGGGAGCATGGGGAGTATGGGAGCATGGGGAGTATGGGAGTATGGGGAGTATGGGGACCATGGGTAGTATGGGAGTATAGGGAGTATGGGAGTATGGGGAGTATGGGGACCATGGGGAGTATGGGAGCATGGGGAGTATGGGAGCATGGGGAGTATGGGAGCATGGGCATATGGGGAGTATGGGAATATGGTAGCATGGAAGCATGGGGAGTAGGGTAGTATGGGGAATATGGGGAGTATGAGAGTATGGAGAGCATGGGAACATGGGTAGCATGGGAGTATGGGGGTATGGGAGCATGGAGAGTATGGGGGTAGGAGAGCATAGGTGCATGGGGGAATAGGAGTATGGGAGTATCACATAAAATTAATATCCATGAGTCCACACTGGTGTACATACATGTTGGATAAATAAGTGGGAGGGTATAGACACATTTTTGTGCAGAAGAATTCCAAATGATTTGTTCAGAAAATCCCCCCAAGGAAATGGGGCATACTTCCTGACTCCCAAGTGTGGAGAAGTGCAGTGTGGAAGGGGACATGGGTGGCTGCCGGGGACAAGCCAGCAAGTGTGACCCTAGGCCAGCAGTAAGTCATGTGGACAGCATGCCCCCCGCCCACACGTATGACATGATGAGAGGAACACGTTCCCTCTGCAGCCTTCCTTTCCAAAACCAACAGTCTCAGCCTGACCATGACAGAAACATCGGACAGACCCCATTTGAGGGACAGTCCACCGAACCTCTAACGGGTCCTCCTCCAAACCTTGAAGGTCATCAGAAACAAGGGGGGCTCTCACGGCCAAGAGGCACTGAAGGAGACAGGAAGTCCACGCAATGTGGCATCCAGGACCCGATCCTGGAGCCAAAGGAAGACGGTGGGTAAGACGAAGACCACCTGAGTGCAGGATGGCTTTAGGTACTCGTGACTCATCGGCACTGCTGCAGGGCCTGTTCAGGCATGAGACATCAGTGACAGAGGGAACTGGGTATGTGGCGTGGGAATTCTGTGGCCAGTCTCAGTATGTCCACAATCCTAAAACTGTTCTACAATAAAAAGCTTCTTCACAAAATCACAACGTGAGTTGAGCTGGGATATTGTACACCTGAAACAAACATAAATCTCTATGTTAATTATACTTTAATAAAAAAAAAGAATCAAGAGAATTTGTTGTAAAAATTTCAATTCATTCCAAAGTTAACATACGGATTTTTTCCTATAAAACTCAGGTTCATGAACTAATTTGAAACATAAACAGCCGTGATTCTTTAAGGTGCATCTCCAGTAAAAACAAAAACACAAAAGGAAAACAGCACAATGTGAAAAGTTTGGGACGACGTGCTTTGATTATCTTAATAGAAATACATCAAACGCAATGCGTGCCCTGTATTTTGAGAGGATGCTGTGTTGCCAGCAGGCAGAGCTGGCAGGACCGCCTCGATGGGCCAGGAGAGCCCCTGGCAGCCTCCCTTCCTGCAAGGTTTCATCGTGATGATCTCTACATGACAGGGGACAAGACTGAGGCTTGCGGAGGTCAAGGGCCAAGTTCAAGGCCACCCTCATGTCGGAGGAAACAGGTCGACTCTGCTTGCGCTGTTGCCAACGTGACCGTTTGGATGAAAGTCAGTACCTCTTTAATGAAGATGCTGAAGCAGGAGTTATTTAAAGAGGAAACGGAAGCATTTCCTGCTCTTGGAACGAGCCCCCGCCTGTGCGGTGACACGCGATCTCTGCCCCCGCCCTGCCCACAGCAGGTGAGACTGGACCCCGAACCCACTGTGAAGCATGATGAAACCACTCGCACGGCTGTGTGGACTCGAGCATTGTTCTTTACGCCCCGTCTCACTGAGCTATTAGACACTAGATTAAATACCTGGGTGTGAGAGTTTGGGACAATGACAGAAATCCCTGTGTGCGAGGTCACCACGACGGGGTCCACGGGAGACGCCTGCTCGGAGCCACGCGCCCGAGCGAATGCCTGTGCGTCGTAGGAGGTGACGGCTCTTCGCCGCCGCGGTGGCTGGAGGCTGCGGGGGGACGGGCGAGAGCACCCTGCCGCTTCTCGAGCCAACTCCAGCGTAGAAACCAGCAGCCCGTCTCACCGCTGTCTCAGCCCAGAGACATGTTGTGGGGTCTGCAGCGTGGCCCACTGAGAAATGAGCCGGCAGACTTGATATTATCCAACTTTCTGCAAAGCAAATTTGCAGTTCCAAGTGCTGTGGGGAATTTTAATGCCCAGTGATCTATGGAGGACGATTCAACCTGGGATAAGTCTTGGAATGTTAACTTAGGTTCCCCCCAGAGATGGTTTATTAATACATATGCTCTAGTCTATGGGATCAGGATTATAAATCAGACTCTGTTTAACTCGGTTTAAATTCTGCTACTGTGTCTGATCCTATCTTTGTACAGTTTCTAAATCTGCCCGAGAAACTTCTTGAAAAATATATAGAAAATGAAGTTTCTATGGCAATGTAATTTGTTTTACCCCTAGAAATCTACAAAAGAAAGAGCCCACCCTGACCAGCCTGTCTGCTCGCGCCCCCTCCCGCACGGAGCTTTGACTCAGCTCGGCGTATGTCAGCGAGGGGTGTGTGGGCAGCTCGGCCAGCCAGGGATGGGGTCTAGACGGTACTTGGTGCGGAGATCAGATGTGGTGCTCATTTTCCAAGATATATGACCACTCACCCCAGAGTCATACAGAACTACAAATTCCCCTTATTTATATTCCACTAATTACCTGGGCAGCCCCTCCCATGATACCACGTTTCCTGATATTGGAGAGGCGTGTGTAGTCTCATTCGATTAAAATTGGGTAATTCTAAGGCTTCAGCCTTGACCGTGACCTTCTATCTCACACTTCGGGACCATGATCCCAAAAGGAAACTGTGGCCAAATCCGTGTGAACCCATTTCCAAATCTTAAGCTCCAACACTGTCCTCGGAGTGGGATGAAAATGCCAAAGGGAGGGGGACGGTGCCATTTTTTTTTTAATTTTTATTAAATCCTGTGGACTTTCGATATTTCAGGGGGAGAGTTTTGCGATGTGACAGTGGCGCCCAGATTCAAGAACAAAACAGAGTTTCAGGTCCGAGGGTGCGAAACAATAAATTCCCCCAGACAGCGCTGTCTGCTGCAGTCAGCCTCAGCGGAGGGAGAGGCAGAGCTTTGAGCTTCACCTTCTGCCCGCCTGTTTCTCCTCCAGGTGTCACATAAATTAGCCAGCGGAACGCGCTCCTGTCCCCGGGAACCGTTTGTCTTCAGCTGTTTGTCCTGACTCGAAGGGGTGCGTGTCTCTCTGCCTGATGCTTCCCAGATACACTGAGGAGTGCACGGCTGAAGCCCAGGAACAAGCCCAGAAGGCCCACACCATCTCTGGTCGTCGGTCCCATGCCCTCCACGGACGGGGAAACCAGGTTTTGGGGAGTTGCTCCTTGGCAAAATGACCTCTCTTCCTTCTGGCCCACGGGACAGACCCTCAGAAGCTGCAGAAGGTCGGATCCGTGGAGACACCCGACCTCAACTTGGCAAATCACATCCCCGCCCCTCAGGAGTCTGGAAGGTGGAGAGGGAGCTAAGGAGCTGTCTTTGAGCCTGGAAGGAAGTAATGAGGCGGTAGCCGGAACCAACGTCCAGGGAAAGGAAGCCGCTTCTGTGCAGAGAGAAGCAGGGATGGGGAAGGTCGTCCCAGCGCTGCTCTTGGCTTGGCCTTGCCGTGCCATCTGCAGCCACCTGGGATTCCTGAGGCACGCCGGTCCTCAGAGTTGATGGCTCTTTCTGCTCCTGCAGCTGGCTCTGTTCTCCATGGGGCTCCATACTCCTCCTGGTAAAACAACCGTCTCTGCTTTGGGGCTTGGAGTCAGCAACCACCAGGCCCACAGCTAAAGAGTTGGGGGCCGTCTCCCAAAGCAGGCTCACTGGCTGTTGTCCCGAGAGGAGGCTCGAATGAAGGCGGCATGAGCCCATGGGGGCCTGGAAGGTGCATAGAGACCGCGGGGTTCCCCAGTGGCTCTCCCACCCAGCCGGCTGTCTGCCTGTTCTTGGTTCAGGGTCTTGGAAGGAGGCAGGCTGCCAGGAAGCTGTGGTCAGACTGTGCTTCAAACAGGCAGAAATGTGACCCTGGAGTGGCATGCCCCCTGCCTTCTGTGCCCTCCCTGGGTGCCACCACGTCCACCAGCACGGCCATCACCCACACCACATGCTCTGCAGAGCCCACTCCCTCCATTCCGCAGCAAAGAGTTACTGAGTACCCACTGGGATCAACGCCCAGTGTCCTTATTCATGTGTCAGTGACACGGACATCCTCTTAGCTGACAGTTTTGTGCCCTTTCTAGATGCTTGCCACTGCTCTAAATCTTGATAAGAATCAACTCGTTCCATCCTCGAGAACGCTCTGTGGTGGTTACGTTTGCTATCCTGGCTGCATTTCACAGGCAAGGAAACTAAGGACCAGAGACACTCAGTGAGTGGCGAGAGCCCGACAGAGAAAAGCACAACAAAATGAGCATACAAACCTCAGCAGGAGTGGCTGGTTTTTAAAGTAGCCCACGAAACCCCAGGGAAATGTCCATGGCAAAGGCCCCTATCTTGTCGTGGGCTTGCCCTTGCCAGCCACGCCTCCCTACCCACACCACGCTCCAGCATCGCTGAGCAACGTTCGGATCCAAAACACAAAATAATCACCAAGCATCACACAGACGTTTGGTTTCGGCGTCAACTCCAGGATCAGCCAACTGTGTCTTCGACCACAGCGACCAAATCCGCTGGACGGATTATGGTGCCTTTCCCCTGGCAGCCTGAGCTGAAATTTGCTACCAAAGGTTTAACAACTTCAGTTCTCAAGAAAAGAGTGAAAGAAGTGGAGAACGCCCTCTTGCTCTGTATGGCTGTCCTGGTGCGGGACTCCGACAGAGGAGGAGAGACTGCAGGCTGTGTCTAGTGTCTAATCCTCAATCTTACAGGACCAGTTAACACCATCAGTCTGCACCAGAAACAATCACCCTTCCAGCCACCAGGCACTTAATGAGGTTCTATGGTGCAGAAAGGGATTCCAGATTTTCTGAGGATAAAGGATTCAAGATTGCATTGAAATCCTGTTCTCGAGAAGGTCACTGTTCAGCAGGGAGGAAAAAAGCATCCTCCTGGGCATACATGCACAGGGGTGGTGGGGCTGTGTCCTAAGACGCGGAGAAAAGCACTTGCCGATGTGTGACGTGCCTCGACGGGGTGCTGGGGCTGGTGTGTGCTCGGCAGGGGCAGATGACAGCGGTGTATCTAAACACAGGGGCAGCAGGAATAATGGCCAATGGGTGAAGAAGAAGAGGCCCCGTTTGTGTAAATGAAGGGTATTTCTATTTCTCCAGGATCGACACCATGTGAAAGCAGGTTTGATTAGTTCCTGGAAACCTTATCAGGCTAAAGAGGTTATATTTTATTCAGTAGCTTTAAAAGCTTTGTGAATTGTGTGTGTGTGTGTGTGTGTGTGTGTGTGTGTGTGTGTGTGTGACGGGGACTTGAGTGTTCCCTTACATTAATTATAAGTTCAGTAACTTCATATAATAAAACGAACTAAGAGAACACGGGCCCGCCAGAAGTCTTTTCTAAAGACTAGGAGGGCTAGCCCACACTTTGGTGTCACTGCAGTTGCTTAAGCAATGAGGAAGCGGTGCATTGATCAGTTTGATTGGGAATGCTAAAAACAGGGCCTACTTCAGGCATGGTTGGATCCAGGAGTTCAATACTGTCAGGCATTGGTCTCTCCCTGTCTTGGTTGCTTCCTTCTCTGTTGGCTTCATTCTCCAGTAGACTGTTTCGAAACGGAAGCAAAGATGAGTCCTGGCTGCTCTGGGTTTCTATGCAGCTTAGCGCTGACCGTGCTGGAAGTGTCGACGTTTCCCTTCCCAGGATCCATATCAGTCTCCCAACCAGACCTGAGCTGTTTACACAGGATCGACCCTGGTTATCGTGTGTCCATCCCTGGACCAGTCACTGTGTCCAGCAGGGGAGGGTGCTCTGTGGCTGGTGTGGAGGGTGTGCTGACCTCACGATAGAAGAAGCAGGGCCTCAGGGGAATTCCACGAAGCCAGCAAGAGACATTCCCCTAGCATAGCAATTAGAGGCTTCCCGCTCTTCGAGGCTAACCTCTCCATTTTCCACATTCCTGTAGCACTTTGTGAAATCCCAGCTTGGCCACGTATCCAATTTTGTGACGGTTAATCATGTGCCCGTGTGTTTGCCCAGCCAGACTGTGATGCCCTCAAGTGCAGTATGTTTCCTTGCTGATCTTGGGTCTCTAATGAGTGAAGTGCCTGCACCATATTAGATAAAATGCATATTCTTATTGAAATTTAGGAGGGCTTAGGGGCAGGAGCCCTGGAATAAAGTATAAAGGAAGGATACACATGAAATAGATTGTGTGTTCTAGAAAATTCTGGCCTGAGATTCTAACATTTGAAGAGGTCCCTCAAGGCATAAAGAACAACCCTCGTAGAAAGCTGGGGATAGCACGATGAAGGCGAGAACTGGAAATCTTAGCAAGAAGGTGCAGAGGACCAAAACGTCTGTTTCCGACCGGCACCCACACAGAGAAGACGAAGGCTTCCAGGGATTTCTGGCAAATGCTGCGTCAGCTATCTGCGTGTCCATGGGGAACGGCCCAAGACAAAGGCTTCCCTGGGGGCAGTTCCTGTGCGTCCTGTCGCAGATGCTCCTGGACACGCGGCGATGAGGGCTTTCAAGCCACTGGCTCCATCTCATTAGTGAAGTTCGTATCTACGTGGCCAAACGGGGGAGGACTCGCCCCCAGGGGTCATCTCAGGTTCATTTCAGCTCTATCGAAACCCGCAGGCAGAATACGACTTCTCGTAAGTCTTTGTTCTTATCTCAGCAACAAATCTATGTTTTAATGAACATTTTAATCGCAGGACAGTTTTAAATTTACAGAAAAATTATGACGACTGTGCGGAGAGCTTCCGGACACTTCAAGCTGCCTCCCGCGTCGTGAGCATCCGGTATGATACAGTCCACTTGTCACACTCAATAATCAATACTGAGACGTGATTATTAATTAAAGTCCATGCTTTCTCAGATTTCCTTAGTTCTTACTTAATGTTCTGTTTCCTCTCCCAGGACACGGTACTTTTAGATGTTGTGATTATCAGCCTGAGACATTGTAACAATGCCACGGCTGGGCTCTTAAACAACAGACACTCAGGTCACGGTTCTGGAGCTGGAGGTCCAATGTCATGGTCCAGCAGGGTCTGTTTCTGGGGAAGGCTCTCTTCCCAGTTTGCAGACTGTGGCCTTCTTTCTCTATCCTCACACGTCAGAAAGAGAGCAAGCTCTTTAGGGTCAGGGCCCCCCACTTGCGATCTCAGTTAAACTTAATTACTTCCGTCAAGGCCTCATCTCCAAACCAGGCACCCTGGATGCTGCGGCTTCAATGTACAGGTCTGGCAGGAACATGACTCAATCCATAGCCAATGTCCTATCTCCTGAAGCTCTTGCTGGCCATAGGAATGTCGCAGTCTTTTCTTGGTTTTGGTGACCTTGACAGTTTTGGGGAGTATGAGTCTGGGTATTTGTAGAATGTCCCTCGTTTGTCTGATGTTTTTGTCAAGATTAGACTGGGGTCATGGGTTTGGGGAGGAAGATGGCACAGGTGAAGTGCAGTTGCGTGACATCTTGTGTTAACCTGTGAAGGGTACACTATCAACACGACTTGTTGGTGATGACCTTGAGGACCGACCGAGGTGTATGTGTTAGGTTTCTGCATAGTAAGGTTATGCTTTTTCCTCTGTATATTCTGCGCTTCTGGAAGGAATAAATCTCTCTCTCTTTTTTAAGATTTTATTTACTTATTTGAGAGAGGGAGGGAGAGGGAGAAGCAGGGGGGAGCAGGAAGATCGATGTGGGACTCAGTCCCAGGACCCTGGGATCATGACCTGAGCTGAAGGCAGATGCTTAACTGAGCCAACCAGGCACCCTCATTCAATCTTTTTATTGGAGATTGGTATTAGAAACAAGGTCTAGTACTAGGCTTGTTCATTGCTACTGGGTATTACTGCTTCTGGGCCTTCTCACTTGGCGGAGCAAGTGTGTATGCTAACCCTGTATAAACACATCTCTGCAACTATTTTTGTATGGAATCAATTTTTTAAAGATTTTATTTATTTATTTTACAGAGAGAGAACGAGCATGAGCAGGGGGAGTGGCAGAGGGAGAAGGAGCGAATCTGAAGCAGACTCCACACTGAGCGTGGAGCCCAATACGGGGCTTGATCCATGACCCTGAGATCATGACCTGAGCTGAAATTAAGAGTCGGATGCTTGACTGCCACCCAGGCATCCCTGTATGGAACCATCCTTATTCATATTATCCTAAACATGAGTTTATACTGATACCTCCAACTCTAGTCCATCACCATGTGGATCATGCTAGACACCTCCCCTTGTTTTCCTTAACCTTCCACTCCAACCACGAGGAACCTGGCTCCCACCATCTGCTACCCATTTACTTAATGGTTCGCCTCCAGTATTCACGTAGAGCTGCGTCAGAATCATGATTTTGAGGGGACACAATTCAACCCATAACAGGCAGCATCCTTGGCAGCCCCTGGTGAGGGAGACATTTAGATACAGTTCTGGAAAGGACAAGCTACATAATTCATGGAGCTCGGTGCAAGATGAAAATGGGAGCCCTTGTCTAAAACTCATCAAGAATTTCAAGAAAGTGACAACAAAGAGTTAGATCAAACCCAGGGTGCAGCGGGACTGCCCAGGCTTCACACCCATGATCCTGCTGGTCTCGAGAAGTAGGGAGATGAGCTCTATATAGAAAAACCCTGTGGAAGGAGGAAGAGTTGAGGACAAATTCCAAATTTACCATTTATTCAGTATCACTTAAATTCTCCTTAATGTTACTGCAAACACAGAGACAGAGGGTGTCTGCAAACACCCTGTGCATAGTTATAAGTGTGAGCTGGCTGTGGGTACAGATATATTTGCACAATTCTTTTTTTTTTTTTAAGATTCTAGGCAGCAAAGGCCTTCTCTTTCCACACCAACCTGGTCACACAGCCTGGCCCACTACCCATAAGAGGCTCCCAAGTAAGGTTCTTCGGGACCTGTAGCTGGACAAGAGAGGTCAGTAGAGTGGATCCAAGATGTCTGTGAAGTCTCTGAGGATGACCTTCTCCCACTCCGACAGCTGGGCCACCAAGCCCCGACTGGGATGCACGTCGTTTTTGCACTTCTTGACATAGGCCCAGACTTCTTCCAGGTCTGCTCATTCCAGTGCATGAGGAAGGCCAAGATGGTCGCACAGCTGCGACTAATGCCCAGGGTAGGAAAGACCAGGATGACCGAGCAAGCCGGAGGTGAATTTCAAGGAAGTGACAGAAGTGCCGTAAAAAGTGAAAAATGTTGGCTTCTGGGGAATCTTCTTTTTTTTTTTAAAGATTTTTATTTATTTATTTGACAGAGATAGAGACAGCCAGCGAGAGAGGGAACACAAGCAGGGGAAGTGGGAGAGGAAGAAGCAGGCTCATAGCAGAGGAGCCTGATGTGGGGCTCGATCCCATAACACCGGGATCACGCCCTGAGCCGAAGGCAGACGCTTAACCGCTGTGGCACCCAGGCGCCCCGGGAATCTTCTATCTTGATGTGCAGAAGTTGGTCATCGTCGTCTATGAAAAATGGCCATTCTTCTTCCCACTCTTGCTGTGTCTTCAACGCTTGAAGACGTGTTCACAATGACGCCTTACCCCGTGCGGCTCTTACTCCCTTTTCCGTGCTCTGTGTCTCTGGGCGATGACCCACCCCAGCTGAAGCCCCTTGCTGCGGACACACATGCGGTCCCCATCCCTGTGGACTCTCTGTCTCCCATCCTTGGCCCTGGATGTTTCCACTCGGAAGCGTGTCTGAGTCTTCCTTCTCTTTCATCTCAGCCATGTGCTTTCCCAGATATTGTAGCATAAACAGACTTTGTTCACCTCTTTCTCTGAACTGAATTTGTCCCACCCAGGGGACTCCCTTCCTCCAGGGCTTGGGGGGGGGGTTGGCTCGATTGTTTGGTGGGGGAGACTGTCGGCACTCGGGCAGATCACTTCCTCCCTCCGGAACTTGGGTGAGTAACACAGAATGAGATGGTCATTCTTGGAGTTGAACCTCCATGCCAAGAACAAAGCAAAGCTAATTCCCAGAAACTGACCCCGCAGAGTGTGTTCTGTGCTCTCCATTCCCGAGATGCAGGGCACACTCGTCTTCACAGCCAGCTGTTCATTAGCGTCCACCCCCCAGCAACTGTCAGTAGGTGGTAATGAGGAAAATTGGAACAGCAGTTGGGTTATGTATGGTGTTTAAATTAATGCCATCACACATCAATGCATGCAAGCAGTCTCTCTTCTCTAATTGATAATTGTACACCAATTAACTTACTTCTGAGGGTCATTCTCGAATTCTAACCATGTTTCCGTCACATCCCTAGAGATGGAAATTCATTGCAGATTTGCTAAATCCTGCTCTTGTCTCTCCAGGGAGTCTCACACGATTATTCTACAAGGAGCTTCAGCACCAGTGAAAAGCTGATGACCCAGACATGTGTCCCTCCCGCCCAGAGTCCCCGTGGGTACATGTGGTTATTCTTGGGCTTCCCATGGCCATTCCTATGGCATTTCGAGCTCGCCGTGCCCAAAGCTAAATGTATTATCTTTCCAAGCACACTCATCCTGCTCTCTCCAAATCAGTGGATGGCCAACCCTACACGAACTAACCGGTCAGAAACACCCTTGCTCCATCCCTCCCAGCTGTATCAGTCACCATGTGCTGGGAACTCTGGCTCTTCCTGGCTCTTCCACTGGCCACTCTGACCTCCACCGGTCCCTCCCTTCAGCAGATCCTCACCATTTCTCCTTGATGACACATTGTAGTCTCCCCACTGCATGTCTGCCTCCGTGTTCTCTCCCCACCAACACTTTCCATGCACCGTGGCCAGAGGACTACAGAAATGTCATCTCAAGTCCTGGTGTAGCTGCCCCCAGGCAGGATGTTAGTTTCTCCCAGAAGTTAAACACGCATCTACCAAACGCTCAAGGCACTCCACCCCTGGGTCCTCAGCCAACAGAAATAAAAACACGTGTCCATGCATGACTTGTACACACGTGCCTAGTAGCCTATTCACTGTAGCCCCAAATAGGAGAAATCCATATGTCCATAAATGAGAGAATGGATGGAAGGCCGTGGCAGGACCACACGTGGATCCCGCTCACAATGGAAAGACTTGAACGGGCACCATGATATGATGCATCTGAATTACTCTGTCGAGGGAACGCCACATCGCAGAAGCGCGCAGAGATTCCGTGTTTGAAGATCTAGAAAAAACAAACCTGATCTGTAGGACAGAAGCAGATCAGTGGCTGCCTGGATGGGGACAGGGCTGAGATCGGAGGGATGGGACACACGGGGATTTCTGGAGACAATGGAAATGTCTTATGTGCTGATTGTGGGGGTGGTTACATGGGTGTATCCATGTGTCAGAACTTAGTGAAATGCACAATTAAAATGGGTGATTTTATTGCACATGAATAAAAGTCTTCTCAGGCTCCCCATTCTTCTTAGACTAGAACCAGATTCTTTAATACGTCTACACAGCACCATGACCCTGTCCCTCCCGTGATATCTGGGTGCTTCCCTTGCGTCTTTTCCCTGCAAGGGCAGAAAGTCCCAGAACACACATGCCAGCTTTCCATCTTGGCCTTTGCACAGACTTGCCCTCTGCCTGGAACTGTCTGCTGTGTGCTCTCTCTCCAGCTGTCTCCTCTGTCTTCAGGCCTCTGTTCAGACGTCACCTCCTCCGGGAAGCTGCCTCTCACGGGAGCCGCCACAACTGAACAGGGCGGTTCCATAGCACCAGTCCTGCCATCGCTCTGGGCACAGGACTCCAAATTCTTGCCTGATGGACTCGGAGCCTTGACAGCTTGGCCGTGTCCTTCTGCCGTTGTGCCCCAGCGCCTGGCACAGAGCACGCCACCCAAAGTACTGGCCGGATGTTCCTTGTCCAGCGAATGTATTTGTTCAGAGAATCCAGGGTCTATGAGTCTGTTGGCTGTGGGATGAGCTGTGCTTACGTTCCGTGGCTTCAGCCCTGCCCCAGGCGCCCCGCCGCTGTCCTTGGCCTGATGAGTGTTACTCCGAAGGCTTCTACTGGGCTTCCTCACCTCGGGTACCATGGGTGGCTCCCTGGTCTCCAAGAACACATCTCAAATACCGTCCGTGAAAACCCTATTGGTGTGTTGTCAGGTTAGCTCCTCATGTGGAACCAACAGGTTGACTGGCCTGGGGACGTCACAGGCCACCAGCTCCCAGGCAAGGGCCCCAGCAGGACTCCATCCATCCATCGAGCAAGGTTCTGCCAGCCCGGCTCTGAGGGGCTGTGAGAGCACATACAAACAGAAGCATCCTGGGAGTGAGATCAGAAATCACCCGGTCTGGGAACATCTGTGCAGGAAGCATGTGGGACAGCCCATGCGCACTGCCCATAGAGCTGGGGAGGGCTGGGGCTGACGGTCAAGCCGCCGGCAGGATGTCGCCCAGGGGGAGAGGGAGCAGGGCGTCTCCTCTCATGTGCCGATGATGTCTGGGTTCTCAAGACAGGATGGAGCTATTCTTTAATCTGAATTTCTTTAATGTGACCCCTAATACAGAGTGTTTAAATTTTTCATGAGGAAAAACATAAAAAATTAAAATTCCAACTATTTGGAGTGACCTTCTGGTAAACAAACACCTGCACCTGCCAGCCCCCACTCAGGGGGTGCTCACCCTGATGTCCGAGGTCAGCCGGCCAGAAGCAGTCTCGGCTCCAATTAGGGCCGAGGCGGCTTTCTGGGGCGGACGCCGGAAGCCGCGGAGTTTGTTTTGAGAGGCAGGTGTCAGGGCTTGTCGGCGTCCTGAATGCTCACTTTGGGTTGTATTAGCTTGAATTTTTTATGTTTGCCCTCATGAAAAATTAAACCAGAACGTTCTTCCCCTTTAGCGATGCTCTTTATCATCAGGATTGATAAAGAAAGTGAGTTCCGAGGAGCCAAGAAGCACTTACAATGTGCTCGCGATGTGTGAGACGCCGAAGGCGAGAGGAGACTGCCTCCCTTGTGCGCCGCCGCCCTGTCCACTCCCGCCCAAGAATGGAGGACTGATGTCAGCGCCAGGCCTGGCAGTGTGGGGCAGAGACCGTCCAGTGGTGGACAAGAGCCACTGGAGCGATTCAATCTGCACCCCTCGGCATTCTTTGAACAGCATGGCAGGAAGTTCAGGGTTCTTTCCCAACGTGGGGCTTCCTCATCGCATCTGCATAATGATGCCAGGTCAGCAGGGCTGTCTGCTACCCCAGCATGACCATGGGGGGCGACTTCCCTTTCAGGGGGCAAAAGACCCCACTGCAGTAGACAGAGGAAAGGCCCCCTAAAGATATCCACAACCTAATCCTCTGAACCTGGGCCTCTGTCTCTTCACAGGGACAAGGGGATTTGCAGGTTTTGAGATGGGGGTGGTTATCCTGGGTTATCCACGTGGGTCCTTGAAAGGGAGGCAAGAGGGTCAGAAGCAGAGTGACACAGCACGCGAGAGACTTGGCAGGCCATTGCCGGCTTTGAGATGGAAGGGGCTGTGATCCAAGAAACATGGGCAGCCTGCAGAAGGTGGCAGGGACAAAAAATGGGGTTCTTCCTAGAGACTCCATGTGCTAGTGAGGGGTCCCCCAAGAAACAGAACCAACAGGAGACATAGCGATTGATATATATATCAATGTATATATAAATATATAGGTTACATATGCAATGCATATAATGGATGGATACTATATATTTATAGCATCTATAAATCATATATATATGATTTATTACAGGAATGAGCATGTGATCGTGGAGGCTGGGAAGTGTGCACAACGGAGACCCAGCCGAGCCGGTGGTATAACAGCCTGAGTCCAGAGGCCCCGAGCATCCAGAGGCGGAAGGCGTAAGTCCCGAGGTGTGAAGTCTGAGGGCAGGACGAGGGCCCAGAGGCGGAAGAGAGCGCAGACCCGGCCTTCCTCCACCCTTCCCTTCTCTTCAGGCCCTCAGGGGATTGTTCCAAGGCCCCTCCGCAGGGGTGAGGGCCTCTCCTTGGCTGAGTCACCTCCTAGTCTGTTCCGGAGACACCTTCCCAGGCAAGGCCAGAGCTAACATGGTTTCACCGGCTACCCTGGCCTCCCTCAGTCCAGCCAAGTGGACACAAAATTGACGACCACATTCCGGGAGGCGGGCAGCCCAGCCAACACTTACTTTCAGCGCCGCGGGACCCCGTTCAGACTTTGGAACCATAAGGTAACGGATTCGTGTGGTTCAAAGCCACTGAGTTTGGGGTGATTTGTGACGGCAGCCACAGGACGCGGCCACGCAGAACATGGGGGACATCCTTCACACGTGTGGTCGGCGGCAGCTCAGCCCGCGGGGCAGGGGCTCGGCCCGAGTTCTCCCCCTCGAGGGGTGTGTAGTGTTGGGCACAGAGGCTCCTTCCATCGAAAATGCAGACGAGAACAGGCCCCGGAGGTCGTCAACGGGATAACGTGTTGGAGGACACTCATTTGGCAAAATTAAGTGTAGTTATCACTTTCTCAATAAATCTTTGCCGAATGGGGGTATGAATTCCAGGAAACGCTTACACGTACCGAACCCGTGTCATGCAACAACTCGGAAGGACGAAGGTCCCCCGACATGCATGGTAACCGAAGCTCGGGGCATTAGCGGAGCTGCTCAGGTTAACAGTGCCGCTAAGACAGGGCTGGGCATGCCCGTGCCGAGTGACGGCCCTTGCTCACGGACAATCCACAGTGTCTACTTTGTTACTGCATCAGAGTTGTCATTCCCTCATCTGTAAAATGGGCATCATCGGGGTGCCTCCCTCCCAGGATTGGTGAGGTGCTGTTGCTGAGATGGTGTATGGAAGACACTTAGACTTGTCTCTTGCAGGGGAGGGGCAGGGGAGGGGCCCACTGCATCTCAATGCACCTCTCCGTTGGGTTTCCTGGGCCAGAGGTCACGACACATTGGCTTCTTTATTTCCCACTGACCCAGACTGGTACATGGCAGGATTCCATATGTATTTAAAAAAAAGAAAACCCACATACCATTATAATGAATTCCAGTGTCTATCCCCCTGTTAGAATTAATACAGAAGAGACGAGAACGGAGCAGGAGAATGGAGGCAGCATGGACAGCCAAGGTGGAGGAGGTCTGGAAGCCTTCCTAGAGAATGCGAGCTCCTTCCTAGAAAAGCCACCTCCAGAGGGACATCTGGGCCCCCAGGGAGACGTGGGCTTCTCCCTGAGGCGTCAGGATGGTATCGTGAAGATGAGATGTTTGAACATGAACAGACGGCATGATGTTGGATCTGATGGCGTGGATCTTAGAGCACTGAAGCATGCTGTCACTAACACAGCTCGGGTGGGAACGAGGTCTGTGCTTTACCCAGAGTGACGGGGTCTCTGGGGCTTTGAGATGACGTGATGGTTAGACACATCACCAACAGGGTACTCTCATTGTTTAATGCGCAGGAAAGAAGAAGCTGAAAGTAAGAGAAAACACAAGGAAAGGAGAGTCGGCAGAAGCTCGTTAATTCCGAGGCTGGCAACCTGAAATTTGTGAGCATTAAGATGTGGGTCAGAAGGAAGGTCCTGTTCCCTTGTTAAACATTGATCAGCAGGTGAATTGTGAACAGGGATGGCTGCAGAAGGAATATGTTGACATCTGCAGGAGAACAAATTGCTTTCGAGGTTATTGTGGTCACCAACAGACCGATCACAAGAGAACAAATAGGAATTCTATTTTGAGTTCCTCTCCTTAGCTGCTAGTTTCCTGACATATTTCCTCAAAAAGTATAAAATAATATATATGTACCAGCATTTTCGGATCCGTAGCTCTCACTAATTAACACCGGTCTTCTAATGGAGCTTGTATCGCCTGTATGCGTTTCTTCAGAGGATTCTGTAGGTTTGTGTAGACATGCCCAGAAGTGAGACTCTGGGCAGCATGATGGCAGCATGAGCACGATGGACGCAGAGGTGAATGTCTGCTATCCGCAACCTCAGGGAGGAGGACCAGGGAAAGGGAGGAAACTCATGAGGATTGCCAGCATGGTCTCAGGGGTCAGGCAGAGTGGATGGGGGTCTTGGCCTCATTGCTGAATCCAAGTGTGACCTGGTCATGTGTCCTAACCCCAGTCATGGATAAAGTTCTGGAGAAGAGGATGCTGAGATGGAGTTTGGTGTGCAGTGGGACGATTACAGAGTGTGTCCTTAGGGTCCATCCTGTGCAGGGGGGCAGGGCGGCAAGGGGGCAGGAGAAGAAGGGGAGGAGGAGATAAGGAGAGAAGGAGGAGGGGGAGAGGAGGGGGAAGAGGGGGAGAGGAGGAGAAGGAGATAGGGGGATGAGGAGATAGGGGGAGGAGGACATGGGGAGGATAGAGTAGGAGGGGAGGAGGAAGGAAGAGGAAGGGTGAAGAGTTATGCTGTGACGGGGTCATGATCAGTAGCCCCAGCTGACCTCTCGGGAGCTCCGGAGCTAAAGCAGCCATTACAGTGCCCCTTCATGGGGCTAGATGGCCGGGCCTTTACGCCTCTGCGTCTATCAGTCATCAGACTGCACTGTGTGGGGAGGGGTCTGACCTCAGGCAAGGAAGCCCCCAGCCTCCAAGGCAGTCCCTGAGGGCTCCTGGCCAAAGGGCCCTGCCCAGCAGCCCAGCCTCTGTTGGAGAGGGTGGCCTGAGAGCTCACCCCATGCCCACCTAGCCTGGCTTAGCTCCCGTTGTCATCTGATACAATCTCTGCCTCTCTGGGGTCCTGTGGCGTCGGATGGGAGAGCAGACAAAGCACCAGGCACAGCACTGCCATGAACCGCATGTCTGTGTCCCCCCAGAACTCTGATGTCGAAACGGAACCTCCATGGGACAGCATCTGGGCGGAGGGCCTTTGGGAGCTCATGAGGGTGGAGCCCCTCAAATGGGATCAGCGCCCTTGTAGGAAGAGGCAGACAGCTCAGTCTGTTTTTCTACCATCTGAGGATGAAAGGAGACTGTGGCCACCTGTAGCCTGCCCTTGCCCTGAGCACAGACCTCCAGCCTCCAGAACTGTGAGAAGTAAACATCTGTTGATTATTTATTTTTAAATATTCTATTTATTTATTTGAGACAGAGACCCCACATGACTGGGGGAGGGACAGAGGGAGAAGCAGATTCCTGCTGAGCGGGGAGCCCGCCATGGGGCTCGATCCCAGGACCCCGGGATTATAACCTGAGCCAAAGGCAGACACTTAACCAACTGAGCCACCCAGGTGCCCCATAAACGTCTGTTGTTTAAAAGCCTCCAAGTTCATATATTTTGATATAGCAGCCTGAGCAGATGAAGACACGGCCGCGTGGTGAAGACTGTGAACGAGGTAATGATTTGACTCATCGCCGTTACTCGTTACAACAACTATGCTACCATTGTTGTCGCTGTGATTCAGAATGCCTCACGGCTGCCCAGCACAGGCGAGCTGAGCAGTCATCACAGCTCAGCAGAACGCCTGTGACGCCCACGGTCCAGGCAGGGGTCAAGGCTCTCGGAGGCCGAGCACCCAGCAACGCCTGGGATGACCCCCGGAAACCAAGAGTTGGGATCACAGGCCTGTCTTGAAATTTTCACGGTGGCTCTGTCTTGTAGGCACTGAGATGGTTTTGAATGGCTTCCTGACCCACACCCGGCTTTCTGGTCCCGCGGGAACGGCAGACACGTGTCTGATGCTCGGGCAGGTTCTGTGACCTTCCCTGACGCTGTTTCTAATAGACTGGAGACGGAGACCCGTCCTTCCTCTGGCGGTCACGCTCAGGTCGTGGGCAACCCCAGCACCCCGAGGGCCCAGCCCCACCAGCTGGAGCGTGGCGGGCACAGCAGTCTGTGATTATCTAGAAATTCAGGTGCTTCCAACTGCAACGTAGGAGGGAAAGCGTTTCGGTTTTGGTGGGTGCTTTTTATCCTCATTGCACCAGCATTATAAGCACATACATAATTTAAAAACTATATATTTTCAATTATTGTGAGTTTCCCAAAGAAGAGACTTTTTTGTGTGTGAATGCTACGTGCAACCAGGTGGTCATTAAAATCTTGCTTGTGTTGACATTTCCTTCAGCTCTGAAACGGAGTTAAATTTTCTTAGTAAATGAGACCTCTTGGGGAATAGTGTTTTTTGTTTTTTTTTTTAAAGATTTAGGCAGGTTTCCAGCAAAGAAAAAAGAAATAAAGAATGGGGTGGGGGGGCAGAGAAATAGGTTTCAATTTTACTACTTGTTTTAGAATCAAAGTCATAGCCAATATCCCACTGAGATGAAAATTGTTCCAGGCTGGAAGAGCAGGGCTGAGAATGTGTGTTTCTGTGAAATGTACTGACGTTATGATCTTACTAACACATGCTAATATCCAGCCAACACTGACTACATAACCAAAAGCATTGGGCAGCGTTATCTAAAATATCAGATATATATTCTGATATGATCTCATTATTACAAAATTAATTCAGATCCTTGTAGGAAGTTTTGAAATGCCTTCCAGAAATAACAATACTGACAGGCTGATAAATCACATTTCAGTGGCACCTTAGTGAAAAGTCAGAAGAAATCAGTTTGATCTCCTTAGATGCGGAGTTCAAGGCTCAGACTCCTCCAGCTCTCTGATCTATGTCTGTAAAAATATCACATAACAATCAGTGAGGCTGAGGCATGTCAGGCCTTCATTCCCCTGATTAGAATAATTGATTGCTCATTAAACTCCTATACATTCAGGTTTGATTTCTTTTGAGTCGAATTTCAACCCCCGCACCTGCCTTTCCAAAAGTCTTCTTAAACAGTCTGTAGAGCTGAGAGATTTCTTTCGTTTTCAATGTGGAAAGCGGAGAGCCACCTTCAACATTACAAACGATACCCAAGAGCCCTTGCTGATGGCTCCTGATGATGTTGTCAGGGTGATGGGTCTGGCGTGCTTGAACTTGGGGTCCAGGTTTCTGGGTCCAGGTGAGGAAAGGGGCCGTCGGGAACCTCTCATGCCGGGGGCTCTGTTCCACGGAACCTGATGGCCAGGTGCACCTGCCCGAGTGCGGGTGTTGTGACAGACATCCATGTCTGCTCAGATGGTAGGGTCCCTTTTCATGCAGGTGTCTTGGCAATTACAGAAAAAAAGCTACGGAGCTTTCTCCAAGCAAATTTTCTGCTCTCACAATATCCCGCGTAGTGTTCTCGCTCCGTTCTCGATGTCTCTGGTGCATTTTCCTGCATAATGGCTGAGGCAGCTCTGGAGGGAGCCAGGCTGTCTGGGATAGAATTTCAGGTCTACATCTTACCAACTGTGGGACGCAGGAGGGGTCATGGAAGCTTCCAGTCCTTTCCTTTCCTCCCCTGTCACGTGCAGTCATCAACAGAATGGACCTAGCGGGTTTTTATCAAAATTACAGGACCTGATGGCTACACAAGGCTCAGAACTGTGCCCGGCACGTGGCCTGTCCGTGGGGTGTGACCGCGATTCACGACTGTTGTCATCGGTGGAGTGCACGGCTTTCATTTGTGGTTTTCGTTGATTCCTTCAAAGATTCTACAACTCTCTACAGGTTGGCAGTCCAGTGACATAAGGGTTGTTTTTCATCTCACCTTTTATAGAACGATGATATTTGATCACATTTTCAGCTCTTTGTCCCAAGAATCACCTGACTACGTTTTAATCCTCAGGCTTTGATACAAAGTTCTGTATCTGTATGGAGGGAGATCATTCTAGCAATAAACGCTCCTTCTTTTCCAATTACACAGGCATCAAGCTCCAGCTTAATGGTTGAACAAAGAGGCACCAGGATGAATGGGAGCTTTGAAACTAAGGTTTGGACTTAAGAGTTGGGCGTCTGCATGGATAGCTGTGCGCATTTCTGGTAAGAGCCTCTAAGAAAGCTTCTGATCTGCTCTTTGTGTTCCTTAAATTTCCAGCACAACGCTGAGCGGAATTGGTACGTTCATAAATGTGGTCTCTTCTATTCGTTGGTCCCGGCGGTGCTGGCGGACCTCCTCCATGGGCCGCATGTTCCAGATGTGGCGGAGCGTGGGTTCCAGGCTGCGGCGAAGAAGGACAGAGGGTGGGTAGGAGAGGCACTGCTAGGTCAGAGAGGGGGCAGGCTACAGAGGCCCACGACGGGGTGGCGAGACAGGTAGAAAATGTGTGTGTGTGTGTGTGCGTGTGTGTGTGTGTGTAAGACCACGGTAGATGGACCGCAGGACCCATTCCCCACCCTCCCTCTCCTCCTGTCCCACAGGTAAGTCCAGATTGGTGCTGTGGCCTGTGAGGTCTTGGCTCGGGGCCCACCCCCCACTCTGGTCTCTCCTGGCCACCTCGGAAGTCCCAGGACACACACGCTCACACACACACTAACTCGGTACATGCCCAACTTCCTTAATTCTCACTTAATGATTATATTAAAGTTGATTTTCAGGGTGCTTGGGTGGCTCAGTCGGTGAAGCATCTGCCTTCAGCTCAGGTCATGATCCCAGGGTCCTGGGTTCAAGTTCCGCATCTGGCTCCCTGCTTTTCCTTCTCCCTCTGCTCTGTCCCACTCATACTGTCTCTCTCAAATAAAGAAATAAAATCTTTAAAAAAAAATAAAAAAATAAAGTTGATTTTCTAATGAAGTAAAATTATCTACATTTCTACAATATTTATACATCTGACAATGTTTCTTTCTTACAGGATTAACTGAAACATCACCGGGAAAAGCTGATACCGTAATGTTGACTTAGGGGCCCTGTGTTTTCCTGGCATGAATCACTCAGACTCTGTCTCCTAGGCAGGCATCATTCCAGATGATGTTTTGAGGTTGTCTTTGACATGTTAAAGAAGTTTACTCTTACAGCTGTTGTTCTAAACAGCGTCAGGAATGGGTATCTCCTGCCATCGCATGTCATCAGGTCCTTCTTGGCACCTGTCACCATGACAGCTCTGCTCTTCTCTGGCTGTTAACATTCCCGTAGATACCTTGTTGCTATGACTTCATTTCTGGAATGAAGTCTATAGGTCAGTGTGTGTGTTAGATATTTTATTGCTTAATGGAACTAACAGATATCTTATGAATACATTTTGCATCTTCATTCACTGAGAGCTAAATTTTCCTGGTGTTGTTCTATCCTTATCTTGTTTTGATGTCAGGGCTATTCCAACCTTATAAATTTAACTGGGAGTATTTTCATCTGGTTTTAGACTCTCAAGAACAAAGAAATCATCTGTGCCAGGAGATATCCGTGGATTCGGCAGTCTATTTGTTTTCTTTGTTTGCAGACGGTGTCCGGTTCTGTCCGTCATGGGGAACGTGGTCCCGGACCCCCCAGCAGTGCACGGCTTAGCTCCTGTCTCAGCCCCAGCCGCTCTAACAAAATGCCATCGGATGGGCGGCTTGAACAACACATGATTGCTTTGCACGGTACTTGCGGCTGGAAGGCTGAGGTCAGGGTGCCGGCGGATTCAGTCCTGGATGAGGGCCTGCTTCCCGGCGGGCAGCTCCCTTCTCGCAGAGTCCTCCCGGCCCAGAGAGGAAGCTCGGGCGTCTCCAGCTCTTCTGCTGGGCCACTGATCCCGTCACGGGGCCTCCACCCTCCTGACTCATCTGCCCCTAATCACCTCCCAAAGACCCCGTCTCCTGATCCCATCCCGTTGGGGTTAGAGCTTCAACGTGTGCACTTGGGGGAACCGGGCACGCGGCCCATGACAGCATCGGCCGCCATGCATCATCCAAGGACACAGTGATCAGTGAGACCCAGCTCTGCCCTGGAGAAGCCCCTGCTCTATTGGGAAATTATCTCAAGGGAGAGAAAGCCTGAATGTGAGAGCAGGAAACACCTAGTTTGGGGCCATGGGACTGGTATGGGAGGCAGCCCTGCGCCCCGAGAAGAGAACCGGGCGGGGAGCCTGTGGCTCCCTTTGCAGTGCTGATTCCTGGCTGTTCTGGAGCGGAGTGTGAATGTCCTGTTGTTTCTGTTCACTCCCCGTCCCTCCTGCAAGCCCTGATTACCCAGCCCTGCGTGGTGTGCCAGCACAAATGCCCCTGCGGATGGGACGAGGCCTTTTCTAAATTACACAGAGACTCTGGGTTCAGCTGGAGGATAGGTTGCTGTGGACTCGGATTTACTCAAAGTCAGCCTGCAGGAAGGTCCCCTGCGGACCTGGACTGACAGCCTCTCCATCTGGAAATGGCAGTCCAGAGACACGGAGGCCTCACTAAGGCCCGGCCAGCTGGGGGCATAGCCGGGCCTTGAACCTGCCCAGGGTCTGAACCCACCCTTTCCCCTCGGAATTTCCAGTGGATGAATTAAAATAACTCTCTTTTCTTTTGCTTGTTTTCCTTTTTTTGTGTTTTGCACTGAAGGACTTTTTAACTTGAGAAATTAAACAAACACATTTGGAAAACAGCAGAATATTTTTTCCCAAATGATTATCCCAGTGTACGTATTTACTAATACTTTTACTTCCTGACCTCTCGGCCAGTTTTCCTAGTACACGGACAATAACCAGGATGCTACCCCTCAAGCTGGTGCTCTTTTCTCCTTTGCACCTCGGGGACTCACACAGACACTCTGAGTTTCCCCTTTCTCACCACTGCCATCCCCCACTGGGGCCTCTCTGACAGGAAGAGGGAATTAATCCCGTAAGAAGAGCACACATTTACATTTCTTTAGCTACAAGATTAATACACAGATGCCTTCTCATTATGAAAGGTCATGCACTGCAGGGGTGTGCGTAGTGAAGTCTTAAAACCCCTTTGAACAGGACTCTCTCCTCCTCCGGGGGATCTTTGACCTGGAAGAGCCAGGCCAGTCGGTCTTCAAGGAATGTAGCCATGAGATGGGCACACAGACGTAGACTTGGCTTTTTTACATGGGTTAGGAATTAAGATAACATCTTCCGTTGGTCCGTGAACGATACTTGGTACTGTTAGGATCAGCGATTCTCGCCCTGGCAGCATTTTGCTTCCATCCCCACAACACGGCCCACTTGGGGATGTCTGGGGACATTTTCTGCCGTCATGATGCCGGGGCGATGCTGCTGGCAGGGGGGAGGTCAGGGGTGCCGCTGAACCTCCTCCATGGCCCAGGACGGCCCCACGACCGAGCACCATCCAGCCCCCAGCAGCAGGTGCTGAGCTGAGAAGCTCCCGGTGGTGCCGCCTGTGTGGACGCTAGTTAGCCAGGCTCCGATGGGTGTTCTGGTGGCTTCCAAATGCTCCCTGTGACGCGATGCTGTGGGGGCACCAAGGAACACCTTTCCTGGAGACATGAGACAGTATGGAGGCCAGGTCGGCTCCTTCGTAAACGGCCGGCCCACCCTATGGTTGCGGGCTCCACGTCATACCTTCTGTTCCTTGGAACTTCTTCCCGCTTCCTGTTGATCTAGAACGTTCCTACTCTTCCTCAAGCCTTGCTTCCTTCCGGAACGTGCTCTCTTGGGCCCCCCGAGGCCCAGGCGCGGCACCTGTTCCTTCTCTGTGCGGCGCGTCAGGCGAGCCTGCAGGCTCCGCTAGGGCAGGGCCCGTGTCAGGCTGCATTGCGCCCCCACTCCCCACGGCACACCGCCGACCACGTCAGCAGGTGCCCAGAGAACGTCTGTCGGATGAATGAACGTGTGTCAGCATCTAGCTCAAGGAGTACGATGGTTTCACCACGTCCCTGTCGCCTTCCTTAGGCCGCGCCTTCATTAAGAGCAGGGGCTGGATCAACGCTCACGTCCCGCGTGTCTGGCACCGTATCTGACACCCGGCGGCGAGGGAGCAATGAGTGCGGCCGGCCAGCGGTGAATGAATGAAGTGTGCCACCCTGTCTGACCTGCGCTCATCAACATAGGTGCCCTCGTCTCCGGCCTTGCTCCTCACCTCACACCCGCCTCTGGATCGTTCAGATGCTGGGTGCTTCTTCCCGGTGTTCTAACCGCCGGGCCGCGATCACACACGTCCCAGTCTCACCTCGCGGGTCTTGGCGCTTTCCGGGATCGCTGCCCCCATCCCTCCGTGTGCTCGTTATTTCAGCCTCGGCGCCCATGGCCCTCCTCTGCTAGACCCTCCCTGACCTGCCTGCGGGACACGCCGCCTGCCTGCCTCACCCCCGGGTGCCCTCTCCTCTATAAAGCTTAACCAGCTCAGAGAATGGGCCCCTCAAGCAGCTCCTTGTTGGTCTTACCAAACTCCCAAAAGGCAGAGCTCCTTGTTCTTAGAACATCACCTGCACCCACTGGGTGCCCATAAATATTTATGGACGGAGTGCTTGTCCTGCCAGGCTACGAGTCACGTGGTCAGATGTTGCCTGACTCACCCTGCTTTTGTGTTGCCTGGAGGGCCTGCTGGACCCTTTACATCAGGAGGCTTTCAGTCAGCGTTTGCTGTTTGAATGAAGGGCGTGAATGGATGGGTTTGCTCAAGGTGTATTCAATTCATAGTAGTTGCTCAATGCAGAAGCGGTAGGGTCTGGGAAAAACAGTCTGATACTATCATTTCAGTGTTTCCCTGAATTCCATTATATATTATTCTCTTTCATGATTTCCTGTATCTGCATACCGCTAGCACTATCATTTCTGTAACATATTGTCTAAAATAACTCAATTTTAAATCTAAATCAATTTATTTAGTAATAAAACTTTTATTATTATGATAAATGGAAAACCAGTTTCATTTGTTATAAATAGAATGTAACCTTTCAAACGAAGTGTAATAAAATAAAATACTTATTAAATCTTAGCTACATAACGAAGGCTCTGAGCTGGGGCCTGGTGCTCTTTCTCTTTGTTGTTGAAGGCGATCGGGTTATGCGCTCCGGATTCGCACGAGGCTGCCGTTGGGGGAAGCCAGGTAGGCGTACAGGAGGTCTCTCCGTATCATTTCTCCCAACTGCCCGTGAACCTATAACTACCTCTTTACAACGTTAAACTTTTAAAAAGAGATTAGCGAGGGTTAGGAAGATATTTTCAAGCAGTACATTCTCAAATGTGCAGGAGCTTTGCAAAGAACAGAAGGGGGACTGCTTCCTCCCCATCCTGTTCCACGCCCTTCCTGTACACCAAGTAAGGGCATTTTGGCAAACGGCAGGTGTACATGGCCCCCACCTCGGGAAGAGCTGGTGCAGGAGGACTGGCGGGCTGGGGGAGGGCGGTACATGTAACGTCTCTGCAGGGGCTCGGAGCCTGGCCCTCTGCAATTCTGTCCAATAGCTCCCGGGCTTGGCACACGAGCACCCAGACTCTGGCAACCCCGCAGGTGCCTGAGACCCTCACTGCTGCTGGCGGGGGTGTGATGTGGTACATTCGATGGGGAAGACTGATTCGCGGTTTTCTACATGAAACATGTCTTATGCTTGGCCTCGGAGTTTCTGTTCCTGAATATCCACTCAAGAAACACGCAAATGCATACCCATACAAAGACTGGCATGCCAATATTGACGGTTTTCTCTGTGGTAGTCAAGAACTATTAAAAAGGAGGTCTAACAGCAGGTGTTAGATGAATATATAGTGGTGCCTTCATCCGCTGGGAGTCTCCTTAGCGGTGAAATAAGGAACCACACTGATCCCCCAAGGACACGCATGGAGATCAGAAACACCAGGTTCTGAATGCATCTTTGGGTTCGAAATGAGTCTCTTGTAGACAGCAAATGGATGGGTCATGTCTTTTTATCCAATCTGCAACCCTGTGGCATAAAATGGGAGCATTTAAACCATTTACATTGACACTAAGAACTGAGAGATATGATTTTAATGATGCCATGTTGCCAGTAAAGTCTTTGTTTGTATCGATTGTGACTTTCTGTTCTGTATCACTCTTGGGGCCTTTTTACCTTTATAGAACCCCCCTTAATATCTCCTGTAGGGCTGGTTTCGTGGTTACGAAATTGGTTAGTGACTGGCGATTCTGGAATGTCTTTATTTCTCCATCAATTCTGAATGACAGCCTTGCTGGATAAAGGATCCTTGGCTGCATGTTTTTCTCTGAAAGAACTTTAAAAATGCCCCCCCAACCCTTTCTCTCATTCCAGGTCTGTGTAGACAGGTCTGACGTAATTCTGATGCCTTTGCCTTGGTATGTGAGAAATTTCTTTGCCCTGGCCACTTTCAATACTGTATCCTTGGATCTAATATTTGCGAATTGCACTATGACGTGACATGGCATAGGTTTGTCGTGGTTGAGCTTGGGAGGGGTCCTCTCTGCCTCTTGGACACGGATGTTTGTTTCCCTTGCTAGATTAGGGAAGTTTTCAGCTACAATTTGTTCAAGTATCTCTTCTAGACCTCTGTTTTTCTCCACCCCCTCGGGAATGCCGATGATTCTGACATTGGAACGTTTCATTGAGTCAGTAATCTCCCATAACCTACATTCGTGGGCGTGGATTTTTTTTAAGACCAGCTTCTATTTTCGTTTTTTCCTCTATTAACCCATCCTCCAATTCACTAATACGTTCCTCTGCTTCGGTGACCCTGGCCGTCAGAGCCTCTAGTTTTGCCTGCATTTGGCTCATAGTATTTTTAATTTCTGTCAGATTCGCTCTCATTTCTGTCCTTAGGGATTCTATATTCTCAGTAACCTTTTTGTTAATACTTTTTTAAATTCTACTCATCATTTTGACCATCGTTACTCTGAATTCCATTTCTGATAATTTGGTTACATCCATATCCAAAAGGGATCAAAGGTATCCAAATCGGCAAAGAAGAAGTCAAACTGTCTCTCTTCGCAGATGACATGATACTCTATATGGAAAACCCAAAATAATCCACTCCCAAACTATTAGAAGTTATAGAGCAATTCAGTAATGTGGCGGGGTACAAAATCAATGTTCAGAAATCAGTTGCATTTCTATACATGAATAATGAGACTGAAGAAAGAGAAATTAGGGAATCCATCCCATTTTCAATAGCACCAAAAACCATACGTTACCTTGGAATTAACTTAACCAGAGACGTAAAGGACCTATATTCTAGAAACTATAAATCACTCTTGAAAGACATTGAGGAAGACATAAAAAGATGGAAAAATATTCCATGCTCATGGATCGGAAGAATTAACATAGTTAAAATGTCCATGCTACCCACAGCAATCTACACTTTCAATGCTATCCTGATCAAAATACCGAGGACATTTTTCAAGGAACTGGAACAAATAGTCCTTAAATTTGTGTGGAACCAGAAAAGGCCCCGAATTGCCAAGGAACTGTTGAAAAGGAAAAACAAAGCTAGGGGCATCACAATGTCGGATTTTGAGCTGTACTACAAAGCTGTGATCACAAAGACAGCATGGCACTGGCACAAAAACAGACACATAGACTAATGGAACAGAATAGAGAACCCAGAAATGGACCGTCGGCTCTTTGGGCAACTAATCTTTGATAAAGCAGGAAAAAAACATCCGGTGGAAAAAAGACAGTCTCGTCAATAAATGGTGCTGGGAAAATTGGACAGCTACATGCAAAAGAATGAAACTTGACCACTCTCTCACACCATACACAAAAATAAACTCCAAATGGATGAAAGACCTCGATGTGAGACAGGAATCCATCAAAATTCTAGAGGAGAACATAGGCAGCAACCTCTATGACATCGGCCAAAGCACTTTTTCATGACACATCCCCAAAGGCAAGAGAAAAAAAGATAAAATGAACTTCTGGGACTTCATCAAGATAAAAAGCTTCTGCACAGCCAAGGAAACAGTCAAAAAAACTGAGAGGTAGCCCATGGAATGGGAGAATATATTTGCAAATTACACTACAGATAAAGGACTGGTATCCAAGATCTACAAAGAACTTCTCAAACTCAATACACAAGAAACAAATAAACAAATCAAAAAATGGGCAGAATATATGAACAGACACTTTTCCAATGAAGACATACAAATGGCTAACAGACATATGAAAAAAGTGTTCAAAATCATTAGCCATCAGGGAAATTCAAATCAAAACCACACTGAGATACCACCTTACGCCAGTTAGAATGGCAAAAATAGACAAGGCAAGAAACAATTGTTGGAGAGGATGTGGAGAAAGGGGATCCCTCCTACATTGTTGGTGGGAATGCAAGTTGGTACAGCCACTCTGGAAAACAGTGTGGAGGTCCCTTAAAAAGTTAAAAATTGAGCTACCCTATGACCCAGCCATTGCAATACTGGGTGTTTACCCCAAAGATACAGACGTAGTGAAAAGAAGGGTCATATGCACCCTAATGTTCATAGCAGCATTATCCACAATAGCTAAATCGTGGAAGGAGCCAAGATGCCCTTCAACAGATGACTGGATTAAGAAGATGTGGTCCATATATACAATGGAATATTACTCAGCCATCAGAAAGAACGATTTCTCAACATTTGCTGCAACATAGACGGCACTGGAGGAGATAATGCTAAGTGAAATAAGTCAAGCAGAGAAAGACAATTATCATATGATTTCTCTCATCTATGGAACATAAGAACTAGGATGATCGGTAGGGGAAGAAAGGGATAAAGAAAGGGGGGGGTAATCAGAAGGGGGAATGAAACATGAGAGACTATGGACTCTGAGAAACAAACTGAGGGCCTCAGAGGGGAGGGGGGTGGGGGAATGGGGTAGGCTGGTGATGGGTAGTAAGGAGGGCACGTATTGCATGGTGCACTGGGTGTTATACACAACTAATGAATCATCGAGCTTTACATCGGAAACCGGGGATGTACTGTATGGTGACTAACATAATAAAAAAACATTAAAAAAAAAATGAGAAGTGTCTAGGTGGCTCAGTAGGTTAAGCGTCTGCCTTTGCTCAGGTCATGATCCCTGGGCTGGAGCTCTGTGTTGGGCTCCCTGCTCAGTGGGGAGTCTGCCTCTCCCTCTCCCTCTGCCCCTCCCCCTGCACCCACTTGTGCACCCTCTGCCACTCCCCCCCCGCTTGTGCACGCTGTCTCTCTCAACTAAATTTAAAAAAATCTTAAAAGATAAAAAGAAAAACATGAGCTTATAGATACAGAGAAGAGACTGGTAGTTCCCGGGAGGGGGGGTGGCGGGGGTTAGGGGGTTAAAAGATACAAACTTCCAGTTATAAAATAAATAGTCAAGGGAATGTAACATACGCCATGGTGACTATAGTCAATATTGTACTGCATATTTGAAAGTGGCTAAAAGAATAGATCTTAAAAGTTATCATGAGAAAAAAATGTGTATCTATATGTGGTGATGGGTGTTAACTAGACTTATTGTAGTGACCCTTTCACAATGTATACAAATGTCAAATCATTATGTCATATACCTGGAACTAATATAATGTTATCATCAATTATACCTCAATTTAAAAATTAAAAAAAAAAAGAAAGAAATACCAGGTTCGTGGAGGAAGCAGGATGCATAAAAGCACATTCTGTATGACTCCAATCCTATAACGTTCCCAAACAGGGGACACTAATCCAGGTGCTAAGAGCAGATCAAGGCCTGCCTAGGCTGTGTGGGGCGGCTGCCCACTGCGGGGAGGGGGGGGGGTTTCTGGAGGGACCGACCTCTCTTTCTCCCGACCGGCGTGGTGATTTCACCGGTGCATACACTTGTCAAACTCGTTAAACTGCACTCTTAAGATCCATGCATTTTATTTTATGCACAGATATTTCAATAAAGTTGTTTTAAGTAATTCAACCAGGCCCTGTTCCAACCTCAAACTTTGTGATGACTTCTCTTTACATTTAACATGCAATCCTCCAAGCCCCCCAGGCCCTAGAATCAGCCCCTCAGGGTTCTGTGTCTCCACCTCCTGCTCTCCGAAATCACCCACCCCTGGGGCCTCCTCAATGTAGAGGGATCCGCACTGAAGGTCCTTCCCTCGACACCCAGCCTTTAAGGTCCTTTGCCTGATTTAAATGCTCTGCCCAGAACCCACAGCCATCTGGGGTGTCCCTGTCTTTGTAAGTTGTGTCTGGGGCTCTTCGTCTGTTTCATCCCCATAACCTCTGTGTCCCCAACACGTGCGCATCAAGGGTGCCCTTCCATATGTAATTGTTGAATCAGTCAGTGAGATGACTCAGGATATGGTCTTAGCCAGAACCAGCTTTCCTGCCTCCAGATAACGGAGATGCCCCATCTGGGATCAAGAGGAGAAAGACGGACGGGGAGTCACAAAGGAGAGAGGGGGGTTTCCCCAGGGTGGGAAGCCCTGAGAGCTGACCCTGGGCTGCGGATGACAGAACTTTCAGAGCCATTGTAGGGACAAAATGCAGAAGACACTGTACCAACTTTAGGTGGGACCTAGGAAATTGGTTTGACCCCAGAGGGCCCTCTATCTAGCTGGTTGGCCCCAACACAGCCATGGACACTCAAGGCCAGCACGCATCAAGCAGCCCCTTGGATGCTGGACCATTTCCCTGGGCTTCTGAGGGTATCACACCCCCCGTGGACTCCATTCGGGGGTCCCAACACACCATGATGCCCCCGAGAGGGAAGGGAACAGCACCTCGGAGCTCAGTGGATGGGTCTGTGTGAGATGCAGAACAGACAGAGGTCGGGGAGAATGGGGACCCTGAGCCAACTGACATTTACCCTCCGCCTCTTGCAAAAATGGGCAACTGACTCAGAAATTGAGTTAGTTTGAAGGTAAGTCAAGGTCTTCCTTGTACACCTGAGTTTTATGGGCTGGAATTCAACTTGGAAATTGCTTATTTGACTAAACCTGATGAGAAGAAGAAAGACCAAGGAACCCACCTGGGAAAGCTCTTGAATCATGAAAGGGAGGGCCAGTTACACTCACCCATTAGTTCATGGGGTCATTCTTCATTCACTTGTCAAACGTTCACTGCACACCAGCATTCTCAAGACACTGGGATCCTTTCTGGGGTTACACAGATGAACAAAAACCAGGTTGGGGCCCCAGGAAAATCCTGGACCCAGCAGACACTCTCTCCTGACTGAAGGACAGGCAATGTCAGTCACCCCTTTCTTCCAAATGCTGCAACATACATGATTGAGAAAAACAAAGTTCTTTCCTAAACAGCTCCTAAAATGAGTCAGCTCAGTTTAAATTGTTCTCTCAGGGTAACAGGTATTTCTGAGAGCGTTGGTAAGCTTTGGAGGGAATGCCTGTCAAAGAGAAGGTCGTGTGTGAGAACAGAGAGCAGCTCAGGCCGTCGGGGTACAGGAGGTGAGGTGGGGAGAGCGTGCCCGCCTCCTCCAGGCCTCCTTCGCTTTGCTTCGGAGCCCCTCAAGTGTTGTGCCAAGCCCCAGGCAGGGCGCTGTGAAGGGCATGGGATGCATGAGGTAAGACACCGGTGTGCAAACAGGTTACTTTAGAGGCAGCAACTGTGGCCAACCGTGTGGCCAACCGTGGTGCCGCAGGCAGCCCAGCGGCTACTGAGCAGATGACCTCAAGTCCTGCCGGGCGGGAGGCGGTGCAGGCATGGTCGTGGTCCCTGTGCTGTGTCGGGCCCCTGGCATTGCAGGTGCAGGGAGGGGCCTGGACCGCACAGGTCAGCCCAGCCCCCACGCGGCGGAGTTGTTCCCAGATGGCGCTGGCCTGGCTGCGTGGCATCGGGCTGGATTCCCTGGTTTCCCGGCAGATGCTACGCCCCACCCAGGCTCCTACGATGGCGTTCTGTCACCTACAGCTAAGAAGTCCGTCTGATGGAGCTGCCTCACCCAGAGATTTGGCTTTTCTTGAAAACCTTTGGGAATCTTTAAAAGCAGCGACCACCTGAGCCCCATGAAGGGGCCTCACTGAGAGGAGCCAAGGGCTGGCCCATCGGCCCCGATGCCACCTGGCCCGGTTCATTCATTTCCTTATTGGTCTGGCTTCCATCGGACCTAAAACCTCCCTGGCAAGCAGGATTTTCTCACAGTGTCCCTGGATGCTCGGCACACCTCGCCACCTCTGTCTGCCTCGCTCGTCTCTCCCCAGAGCCCTCTGAATGATATGATCAAGTATTTAAAAAAAAAAAAAACGGGCGCCTGGGTGGCACAGTGGTTAAGCGTCTGCCTTCGGCTCAGGGTGTGATCCCGGAGTCCTGGGATCGAGCCCCACATCAGGCTCCTCCGCTGGGACCTGCTTCTTCCTCTCCCACTCCCCCTGCTTGTGTTCCCTCTCTCTCTGGCTGTCTCTATCTCTGTCGAATAAATAAATAAAAAATCTTAAAAAAAAATTAAAATAAAAAAAAAAAAACAAATAAAAATTTCCTTATGTTTCAAATACATAAAAGCAAGCGAGAAAATTAAACAGGGTAAAAGAAAGATTAGAAATTTCAAACCAGAGAGAAATAGATCTTTTCTCCTCACGGGAACTGCCATCTTCTGGACATGGGTTATTAATATGCCGCGTGCGCTGGAAGAGTACCATGTTGGCAGAAATTAATCCATCCGTGTTCTACGTGGTGACCAACACGGTCGACTTCACAGCCGCCAACAACCTGATGACGTGGGGCCTGAGCACACGGCAGTGTGATGGAGAGACAGGCCGGAAACCTGCAGATACCTAAGTAGATTAACCTCAGTATTGATTAGCTGGCTTGTAAATTAATGAGTTATTCCCCATTAATTATGTGTGTGTCTTCATAAACGTCCTCATTGGATCTTCTGGTGATAAAGCCAGCAAAGTGAAGAGTACCCGGAGGATGGCGCCGAAGGCGGAAACCTGGGATCCACGCAGCGGTTTCTCTGGGTAATGCAATCACTCTTCTGTATGTCCCCCCACCCACAAGGCCGCGGGGACGTCAGGACTGACCATTCCCCTGGGTTGTCACTCCACCTCCGACTCCCTTTCCTCTGACTGCGGGCCCTGAATCTCACTAACACCCCCATTGCCCCGACGTCTTTCCTTAGGGGGCCCTCGAGAGACCCACCATCCCCGAGACCTTGGAAATGCAGGGGGTTCCTCAGGGTGCCCCTCATGGCAGCAGGATCGTGGCATTGAAATGCCTTGTGGTTTTTCTATCTCAGGAACCAGGCTATAAGGTTTCTCGGAATAGAGCCTGTGGCTGATATTCTGTCCCTTGGTGCCCACGCCGGGCTGCATTTGTAGTGGGACCTCACTGAGTCTTCGTTGATGAACCATGGTTCTGTTGTCCGAAGTCCTTGGTAGGGGCCGGCCTCAGGACCGGCCTTAGAGAGCACACTACTCCAACCAGGGTGATCCTGGCAGTGGGGGCTTCCCGCTCCTGGGAAGCTGCTTTTTTGTTAGCTGTTAGCTGCAGTGCAGAGGAGAGGGGTCACTGGGACCCCTGCAAGCTAAGGAGTTCTTACTGTTTGCTCCTCATGCCCAGAGCCCAGCTCCCAGGGCCTCCCACCCTTGCTGAGCACCTGGCGCTCCGGTGCTGGTCCTGTCTCTTCCTTCCCCACCAGGCATTCCCTGCTCATCTCATGATTCCCCCAGGTGACCCAATCCTTCTTGCCCTCTGCCTTACATGACCTCTCTGACCTTTCAGGTAAGTGGACTACACCCTTCTCTGATGTAAATATTTCCCTACCTTCGAGTACATTTTTGAATATTGTCATAAAAATCTGGGAAATGAAGAAAAATACAAGTGGGTGATGAGCATTCCATCACGCAGGGGGAATCTCGGCCACTTTGTAAATTCGACTACCCTGGGTCAGGCCGGGAGAATGAGAACTGCTGATGGGTTCATCTCCATGTGCACACATTCTCACTGCTTGTGAACTCAGCTGTCTTGGCGGAACTCACAAAGCATGCATTTGCCTTTTCGCCACATCGATTTGGCCCGGATGGCATGGGTGGAAAGGGCATGAATCACCTCCATGGTCCACAGATCCTGTCTCCGGTACTTGGCTGAGAGTGGGGAGGGGAGAAAGAGCAGGCCCTCTGGGGCCGTCTTGGCCCTGCCTCTGGCCACACCTCTCCTCTTCTTGGAGCATCAGCTGCTATTTCCTCTGGAGTGGGAAAGTGTAGACAATACCACCAATGGGGGCCCTGCCAGCTACGAAGACCTGTAGTTCTATGGCGCTCAAGGACGGGGCAGACGGTGTGGATTTCTAGACGTTCTCTGGGATATGCAAGGGCAAACGCGTGCTTTGTCTCTCCTTCGGAAATGTCAGACGTCAGCAGAGCCGTCACTGAGGAGAGCGTGGTACAGGATGGAGTGCCGCACATCAGAGTGGCCTCCTTGCTGTGCCAGGGGCTGCCCTACCGATGAGGACCATTTATCTTTTATCTTTCCTCTGTGAACAGGCAGGGAGATCCAGAAAAAACAACATCATTTGACGCATTAACACTCAGAAGGCATTGCCCAAACAGGGGAGAGGGCTCCTGACATTCGTTTTACTATATATGTATTTTTTAAATTCCATTTTGACTTGAAATTTAACTAGCTTTGTTTTTCTGCTATGGCTATGGAGGATCAGAGAGGGAGAGTCAAAAATTAATAACTCAGTCATCTTAGCTGAGGCAAATTATGTGAAAACAAAATAAGGGAGCAGATCATGACACATAGGAGGAACTCAATAAAGGTTCAATGAATAGAAGAACAGACCAACGCACAGGAAAAGCTAGGGGTCCTCTAAAATTGTGAGTCCTGGATTTGCCAGTTGCTTGATCCAATAGCCAAGTGATGACCTGGCCTGTTTAAGCTCTGATGACACTGCATTGCCTCTGCTGTGCTCTCGCTCACTCCCACCAACTTGGTGAGGAGACAGTGGTCCAGAGGAGACCACGCACCTGTTACGCTTGTAAGACACGGGGATGCGCAGCCCTCCCCTAAAGATTCTGTCTGAGTGAGCCTGCCATGGGACCAAGGATGCTGTAAACCACTGGTTCTCCATCTTGGCCACACACTGGTATCACCCGGAAAGCTTTAGAAACCACTGACTCCCAGCCCCCGACATGTGCAGCAGAGTCAGAAACCCCGTGGGTCCTGCGTGTCATTTCTAATAAGCCTGCAGGCGATCAGAAAGCACGCTGGAGTCTACACTCCACTAATTCGGCATGGGCACGGCTGGCTGCTCTCAGCCCTGAGCCCTGGGACCTCCTGGCAGGGCAAGGACATGAGAAAGAGCCAGCCAACGACACCGGAGAGGAAAGCGGGTGAAGTCCTAGGAGGAAGATGGGAATTCTCCCCAGATGAATGCACAGATTCAGTGTATCCTAAACAAAATCTCCCAAGTGAGCAGAGCTTGACAGTTGATTCTCAGAGCCACGTAACAGAGTACAAGGCCAAAGACAGATAAGTAATTGCGAGAGAGAGGCCAGCAGGGCTGACCCCGCGGAAATCACAGTGGCTCCAAGACAGGTCCGTGGGGTCGGAGCGGTGCCTCAAGGGGACGGCAGGAGATGGGCCGTAATAGTTGGTGTGTGGACGACTGGAGAGACATATGGAAAAAATATATTTAGATCTGTACATAACACCATATACAAAAATATATCCCAGATGGATTAAAGGCCTAAATGTGAAAAAGCAAATGTTTCGAAAGGAAATATAGAATAATATCTTTATCTCACTGGGATAGTAAAAAAAAAAAGTTTTTTTAAGAGAAAAGATTGATAAATTTGACTACAACAAAGTTTAAAATATTTGAGTGATGCAAGCCAACTTCACGAATTGGGAGAGAGCATTTGCAATGTGCACCAGAGCAAAGTGTGATCCCCAAAATATTCAGAGTAAGAAAATAATAATTTATTTTAACAAACTGAGGGCTACAGAGGGGAGGGGGGTGGGGGAATGGGATAGGCCAGTGATGGGTAGTAAGGAGGGCACGTATTGCATGGTGCACTGGGTGTTATACACAACTAATGAATCATCGAGCCTTACATCGGAAACCGGGGATGTACTGTATGGTGACTAACATAATATAATAAAAAATCATTATAATATATATATATATATATATATATATATATATATATATATATATATAAAATGATGCTGGGGGGAAGGCCTGGCTAAATATTTTAACAAGAAATCCACAGGAGAGGAAACCTGAATGTCCAGTAAATACAAGAATGAACAGCCTGGTGAGCAAGGAGCGATGCAAAAGAAAACGTTAGTGCAGTATTTCACACCAGCCTGGCAGGAGAGAGCGAAGCCGCACCGGCTGCGTTCATCCCCCGCAGCTGCGGGGACAGACTACCATCCACTCCGGAGCTGGAAATACCAGGTTATGATCTGATGGTCCTGCCTGGAGGTCGGAGTCGCTGTCGCTGGCTTACCCTGAAGGCCGGCAGGGTTGGCTCCTCCCGCAGCCTGCAGGTGGTTCTCGCCTTGGCTGTTTCAGTCCCTGGAACTTCGTTCCTGGCGTCCTGGGTGCCTGGTCCTGCCTCCACGTCAATGCCAGCAGTGCGGCATCTTGAAATCACTCTGCTTCCATCATAGGACCCTCTATCTCTCAGGTCTCCTGCTTCTGTCTTGCAAGGACCCCCATGATTGCATCAGACAAGTCCGGATCACCCTGGATAATCTCTAAGTACCACCATCCTCCACGTAATCACATCCGCAAAGTTCATGTTGCCACAGAAGGTCACAATCACATGCAAGGTCTCAGGGGGCCTGCGGGGGTCCCTGACCACCCAGCCCCCCTCCTGCGTCCTCCCTGTGTAGGACCACTCTGCGGCACGTGTGCACCCCCTGCACCACACCTTAGCGCAGCCCTGCCCCGCTCCATCCAGGCTTGCGGGAGCCCCTTGCAGGTGTGGCCCGAGCATCCTGGCCTGGTTCCCATCTTGTGCCTTCGTTTCCATCCCTGTAGTGCTTAGCTTCCTGCTCTGGGGTTTCTTAACCGTGTGAGGTGCCTGTGGAGGCCCGGCCACTGGTCCAGGTGTGGTAGAAGGGCCCAGGACTCAGCATCTGGGGGCCACCCCTGACCAATGGGACCCAGCAGATGGATCATAAGTGCTCCCCAATCAGACACCTGAGCAAGCCGTTGTGAGATGCTTTGAGTGAAGTCCCGAAGACGGTCCCATGGGAGGGAGCTGGCTGGCACCCACGTCTCTGCTCCCATCGCTGTCCCTCAGCCCTACTCCCTGCGGCTGTGTTCCTGGTGGGCAAGCTTTTGCCCAGCCTCTGTTTCTGGGGGGCCCTGGGTCACAACACTCACTTGTGTTGTATTTACTTTTACTGTGGAAGTTCTCGAGCAGACACAAAGGGAGAGAGAATCCAGAGAAGCTCCTGCCCCCGCTACCCAGAGACAGCACTGCGCGTGGCTTGTCTGGTGTCTGCTGTGGCCCCACTCCCCTCCCCGCCTCCCTTTGCCTCCACTGGGTTTGTCCCAAATGAACTCCACGCATCATCATGCTTCCCCCTTAAATCCTCCATCCATATCCCCCCATATTTGGACTCTTAAATGTAAGCTAATGATGACATCACAACTGAAATGATTAGTAGCTTCCTGATACCATTGAACAGCTAAGGAGTAATTAATTTTCCTGGACTTCCATAAATACATGTTTATATTTAATTTGTTCCCACGAAGATCCCAAAAATGTCCACCCTGCATTTGGCTGTCCCAAGTCTGCTTTTGTCTCTTGGAAACCCCACCCCACCCTGCAACTCCGGACTCGCATATATGGAGCAAACTGAGCCTTTCGCCCTGCTTCCCCGCATTCTGCACTTTGTAGACAAAATCCTCATGGTGCCGCTTAACACGGTTTCTCTGTCCCCCGTATTTCCTGCAAATCAGGTCTGGAAGCTTGGCTGCGTTCTGTCATGTGTGTGAGGGACGTGCGTGTGCGTGTGCGTGTGCTGCACGTGCGTGAGGAACACTTCCTCCCCAGCTCCGAGTTCCCCTGCCACACGTCCTCCACGCTATCTGCGGAAAATCGCCCCCGACCACGACTCGTGTCCGGGAAGGGGCAGAGCCGGAGTCGCCCTGAAGCCGAGCCTGGGGAGGGAAGCTGGGCCAGGGCCGCGTTGAGGAGTCACCCCCACCGCAACGCCTCTGCAGGGACCCTGGAGGCCAGGGCTGAGCTCCGAGGCTCCCATCAGAGGGAGGACGGGAGGGAAGGACGCCTGGCCAGCTCTCCGCTCAGCGGACCGAGCCCCGTGCACCTGCGCCCCCGGCAGACGCTCTCCAGCACACCCCTCATGGTGCCGAGTCCGCCTTCATCGAAACAGCGTCCCCTGCAGGTTTCAAACGAGGCCGTGCGAACTGCCGCCGTGTGCGCGCCGTCACGGGTGGGATTGGCTCCTGAACACAGTTGCGCACGCGCGTCCTCAGGAATAGACTTTCCATTAATTGCGGTTTGTAGTTTGCTTATTGTGAATAAATTGGCTTCCAGCGTATTGTCATGTTTTGGCAGGAAGTTTGAAATAGCAGGGGATGGCTCTGCTGCGTGGTACAAAATTCATTAATCAGAACTCATTTTTAATGGGTTCTTCGGCGGGGTCTGTGTCAGAAATTGGGCTATAAATAAACACGGGCTTCGGGGAGCAGGAGGCCGGGCCTCCCGCGCGTCTCGCGGCTGCGCAGGCGCTGGCGGGGCACTGGCAGCCCTCGCCGGGTGGGCAGGCCCCACGGACGCCCTCCCGGCTCTGAACCGCCAGGGCCGAGGATACAGACGTGGATGGCCTGGCGATCGGGCCTCCGTGTGCCGTTCAAGCCAGCTCCCCAAGTGTGAGTGAGCATCCGACCTGCGGGGCCGCGGGACAGAGACATGCTAGCCCCAGGGCCTGTCCCAGCTGCTGGCCCACGGGACCTGCGGACAGGAAGCGGGCACCGGAGCGTCAGCCTGGTTCTCTCCCTCCCTTGCTGATGCGCGGAGGATGGGAGGGGGACGCAGGCGCTCGGAGGCCCCTCTCTCAGCTGCCCTGGGCAGGGATGCCAGGAGTGAGGCCGGGAACAGGTCCCAGGCGTCCTCACCCCTCCCTTGTCACGCACCAATCTCGACTGACTCACTGATTCTCAGGTCTGAAACTTTGCCTGTTTTGAGAGAATCTAACATGACTCAACAATGTAAGTTTGCCTCCCCCTCCCCCCTAGGTCCACTTCCCCTGATTGTCCTCCACTGTCCTCGCGGTGGCGAACGGCCGACTCCATTCTCTTTACGGATGCCTGACGTCAAACAAGAGACGTGTCCTGTCTGCTGTGGAGTCCCCTGGTCCGGCACACGGCCTGAAGTGCAAGAGGCCAACGATAAACACTTGACATGTGAATAAAGGACGCGTGAGTGACTGAATGAATGAATGGCGTTATTGTGCCTCAGGGTTCCAGTATAAAACATTTGCAAAAAATAGCAAAAGGGGGGGCGCCTGGGTGGCGCAGTCGTTGGGCGTCTGCCTTCGGCTCAGGGAGTGATCCCGGCGTTATGGGATCGAGCCCCACGTCAGGCTCCTCCGCTATGAGCCTGCTTCTTCCTCTCCCACTCCCCCTGCTTGTGTTCCCTCTCTCACTGGCTGTCTCTGTCCTGTCGAATAAATAAATAAAATCTTTAAAAAAAATAGCAAAAGAGACAATGTGGATTAACCAATAAGTCAGCAGAAAATGTTCATCAGCTGATACAACAGTCACTTCCAACCCTTTTCTCCCTTGAGACAGAAACACTTGAAAATTAAATATTTATTTTCTCACCCCACCACATCAAGGACTGGCCATGAGACAAAGTTCCAGAAAGTAAGAAGTAAGCAGAAGTTAGGAGGCTTCCAGGAGAGTTTTCTACTCTCTTGTAAAAGATGCAAATGTGTGTTTGCTGCTGCCCTCTTTCCCACTGAACATGAGTTGATGGGTGGAGTGATGGCAGCCATCTTGTGACAGTGTGCAACAGATGCGACCAAAGTCCATACACAAGGGAAGGCAGTGACAGAGCACTAAAACAGGATAATCTGGGTATGTGACGGCTCTTGTAAGCCTCTTGACAACTTGCAATACAAGAAAACAAACTTCTGACTGTTTTAGCCACTTTTCACTGGGATTTCTGTTAGCGACAGCTAAACATATTTCCAAAGGATACCAATGACTGGATGAGGCACTGGGCACTTACTTTATGTTTTAATTGTGGACCATATTATGGGTTAAATCTGTGCTCTGGTGCCGAGCAGAAATGGATCACATGAAGACACGGGGAAGGACTGGGGCATGGTCATCCTTGATGGACCCAGTGCAGGCAGAACTGCTTCCCCCACTTCCCCAGGAAGTCCCTCCATACTGACGTCACAGTCATTGCTGTAACTGATGACTTGTCCTCTGGTTCTGCTCTTGCCTCCCTTAATAACCCTCCTTGGGAAAGACTGCAGCTTTCATTAGGCTCCAGCAAACCACAAGGAACTTGAGGATGCTTTCCGGGTTCTGTGCATGTCTGTGCATAGTGGGCAGCCCCACACGGAGAGGACCACACCCCCTCACCATTAGTGAGTTTCTGTGACAAGAAATCATTCCATTCCACAAGTGCCCACACTCATGGGCTTTCCCTGCCTCCCATTCAAGTATCCCTCACCCCACGTTCTGCACGACACCAGCTCTTGATGAAAAACCGCAGACGGCACGAACCACTCACCCTATAGCCACACACGCACCATGCATACAGACTGCAGGCTGTGCTCCCCTTTGTGCGGCCACCAAGCACGTTTTGTTTGAAAACGCGTCCGCGTAATCCTCAAATCTGCTCCTACAGAAGTCCCCAGAACCTACAGTTCTGTTTATTAATTCCTACTGTCAGCAGGTACATACCGAGTGTGTGGGATGGGGCCACACATGATGCACAGGGTGGGAGGAACACTGCAGTGCCTGGCCCCACGGAACCAGTTGGGGAGACAGACACCAACCACATACCCTCAAACACGAATGCAAAATGACAGCTGCAACCAGCACCCTGAGCAGCACGTCTGGAGAGTTTCAACAGAGCACCTGCGGTCAGAATGGCAGGAGGCAGTTTCAGGGAGGAAGGGACATTGGACTGAGTCTAAACCAAGGTTTCCCCACATCAGCCCTCCTGGTGTTGATGTTGGGTCACTCTTCGAGGTCATGCAGGATGTCCTGCAGCATCCTTGACTTCTACCCCACAGATGCCAGGAGCATCCACTGCCTGATTGAGACGACCCAAAGCATCTCCAGACATGGCCAGAGGTTTCCTGAAGGTACACTCACACTTGGTTGAGAACGGCTGGTCTCCTTCTTCCCTGGCTGTTCCCTGGCTGTTCACCAGGCGAAGAGGGGTGGGGAGGAGGGATGATGCCCCAGACAAAGAGGAAGGCAGGTCCTGTGGCTGGGGGACCCAGGCCCCGAGAGCAGGTCAGGGTGCTGTCACCCAGGTGTGGGCCAGGACAGTGATGCATGCATGTGAGGTGCATAGCAGGTCACTGGGTTCTAACAAGCCACACGGCGGGTTTGGGTTTTCCTCCTGAAAGCAGTGGGGAGACCCTGATGGGTTGTAAGCAGCACTCCACCTGATGTTCCATATCACCTCCCTAAACCTCCTGCCAGGTTCTCCGACTGGTCGGTGAACACATGCCCTCAGGGCGCGGTGCATTCCCAGTCACCCTGACTAAGCAGCTTCTCCATTCAAAACCCTACCAGGCCCAGGGCTCAAATGTCCAGGGTCAGTGTGTTCAAACACGGGGTCCATTTACGTCCACTCTGTCTTCCCCACTCCCTAACAAACCCAACCACAGCCTCCAGACCAGGTTGCTCAGGGTCAAAACTCCACCGCAGAGGCCCAAGCCCTTCCCTACACCCTAGGGCCCCTTGGCCTCCATGGATGCCATGCCCAGCTATGGGCTCTGGGCCTCTCACATCTCCAAACACAGGGATGAAAACCGAAAACAGTATGGAGGGAAGTCATGGTTCCTGAACGGGCATTGGTGGTTACACAGGCTCAACGATGGGTAAAGCACTGGATAATCTGTAAGACAGTTAAGGTCTTCTACAAACACGACCACCGAGCAGTCACGGCGTGGACAATATGACACGGACGGGGCCTGGAGAACTGTTGCCACACGAAGGGCTTTGGGGAGGTAAGAGGAAGGTCGCTCCCCCAGCCTCCATGGAATCCCGAGTCCTAATCCAATCTTAATTTTTGTCAGAATGGCTGAATAGGTTTTCTGTGCCGTGTCCTCTGGCAAACATCGGCCTCTCTCAGTTATGCTGAGGGCCGCAGGACAGGGGTGTCCACACTTGGGCCATGTGACGAGGAACTGAGGCCTGGAGTGGGCCTGGAGGCAGATGCTCATCCCCCTCCCAGAATTAATATGAGTATATAGATATATCATACACATACACACGTAGAAATAGCACAAAGAACCACTATACAGTTAATAGACATTGTATATTATCTTGTGCATATTGTATCTATATGGATAGATATATGTTGTATAATTCATGTATATCATCTTGTATTTAAGAGCAATTGTAAGTTGTATCATCTTTAGTCTTCAAAACTTGCTTCTTTCACTCACCACGATGTTCTGAGATGTTTATCAATTTAGATCGGTAACAATTTTAGCCGCTCTGTATCACTCCATCAACCGTGAGATATAATTCATGCATAGGTACTCATATTAATGACACTATTACCCTCCTAATTTTTGTGTCTCCAGAATGCTGCGCTGACCACCCTGGGGCATGAGTCCACGCACGTGTGCCTGGTTTTCCACGAGCGAGCACGCACTCCTGCTGGCAGCACGTGGAGGTCTCAGTGCGCATCCGAGTTCAGTTAAATTCATGCCTCTTAGCCAATGTAGGCTGTTTGAGTGAAATACCACAGGCTGGGGGGCTTATAAGTGACAGAAATGTCTGGCTCATGGTTGTGCAAGTTGGAAGGCCCTGACTGGGACACCTGGGGCAGGTGAGAGCCCTTCTCAGAGTCCTCATGGGGCACAAGGGATGCGGGAGCCCTCTGAGGTCTCCTGTAAGGGCACTGATCCCATCGTCGGGCTTGGGACCTACTCACTTCCCAAAGGCCCTACCGCTCACATCACCACCCGAGAGGGGAAAAATCCCAGCATGAACTTTGGGGGCACGCAAACAAGCAGACCACAGTGATATCCACGCATGGCTTTGAAACCATGGACACATCCTCACGCCATGGTGCCCGGGAGACCGCCAGAAGAACCGGTCAAATACGGGAGTCCCCGAGGGCCAGCCCTGTGGCTTTCCTATTCGCTAGCAGCCAGTTTGTTCACAACTTGGAGAATTACCGAAAACATAATAAAACCAACCAAAAACAAATTAATAAAAGAGAAGAAGAAGAAAAATCAGTGGGTACTTTTTCCAGAAGCAGGAAGACTAGACATCCAGCCAGACGGATCAGAGGTCCATCCACCTCCCTGAGGGCTGGATTCTCGTGGGGTTTCCGCACACCGTGTCCTCCCTCCCTCTCCTCCACCCCGCCTCCCGTAGAACATTCCAGGATAAAAGTAATAATAAGACAAGAGGCGGCTGGGACGGAGTTTGGCGATCAGAGTCCTGCAGTTACACAACACAATTCATTTCCTTAATTACATCAAAAATCGTTTGCTCTGCGTGTTAACATGTTTCTGAATGGTGGGGTGTGCAGAAAGCCTGTGGAGCTTAATGAATTATGCAGCATGCATTTTTTAAAACCAGGATTAGTGTTTATTGACTAATTTCCTAAACAAAAAAACCCCACATTATTTTTAGAATTTGAGGGTGGTGGGGAGGAAATATCTGGCAACATTGTCCTTGTCTTGGAAGACGGCTTCTTTATTCATTTATCTTCCATAGAGAGGTTGAAAAGTGATTTGGGGATGATGAACTACTTTTAGTAAATGTCTTTTTAACTTACCCTCTCTGAGATGGGAATGTTCCAGCGTGCTAGCTGCAGGGATTTGATGGCCCTGAAGTGGAGCCAAAGAGAAGGAATGGTGCAAAGCCACAGCCCCTGGGCTGCTTGGGGAGGAAATGCCAACTCGGGGAGGACTCAGGACAAAGGCCACCTGCCCTGCGGGCCGAGGCTGGGAGGCTGCCAGCCACATGGTCCGGAGAAGACAATCAGTTGGGTACCAGGGAGAAAGGCCACAGACGTGGTCCACTAGGAAACCATAACGTGCATTTTATGATGTGAGGAAAGGGTGCAGAACCCATGCAAGGTTTAATCCTTTCTCAAATCCATATGCAATTACAAACTCTTTCTCTAATAAAGATTTATTTCTGTGGACTTTTTTAAGACCGTAATTGGTAGGCTCTGGGGCAAGCAGCAATAAATGTTGGGATTAAGGTGTGGGATCTTGTCCTCACAGTGCCCACCGATGCCTCACTGTGGGGAGACCCCAGAGGGGTCCAAGAGTGCTGGTCCTTTCAGCCCCGCACAAGGGGCTTTCATGCAGGACATGGGTCTCCGACCCCAGCCCTCTGGCCGTTGGCAGGTTTGGCAATATTTCTTCTGCTGTGTTACTCGAATCCCGAAATGAGTAGACTGATGTTTAGCTGGTCCAGGTTCCTGCAATATCCTCTCTTACATTAAAAGTGCCCATTGATCCGTTCACCATTCTGTGTGCATCTACCCCTCGTATCTACCATACGTTGCAGGAATCCCTATCACAGTGCTGGGCGGGCACTATATGCTAATACACAGAATTTTTGAGAAAGCCAGAATGTGCTAGAAACAGGGAGGTGGTAGCAGGCCTGAGAGCCCAGGTGGGCAGGTGAGAGATGCAGCCATGTCCTGGGGGGAATGGAACCCAGTGAGCCTTAGAGAAATGGGCAAGACATGGATGGGAACTTCATGGGTTCGGGCTGCTGGACCAGATGGCAGAGGGAGGGCAAAGAGCAAGAGGACAGGCTTGGCGTCCGGGCACACAGGGATGACACAGGCCCTTGGAGGCCAGTCAGAGTTTTTTCTGTGGAGCCTGGTCATGGGAAGAGCAGGAACGGATGGGATCCATCTCATGGTTGGAGTGTACTTTCTCCCGCAGGGCTCGTTAAAAGAGAAGCAAGAGGAGGGTGGCTCTTGCAGCCAACTGAGGTGGCAGTGGGACACGCCAGCCCCTGCTGGGACTGACCAGGCCGGCCACAGCCTTTCCCGAAGGCCTCATACCGTGTGGGGATTTAGAAAGTGGCCAGTCCCTGCTCACAGGCTGCTTGTGTCTGCACCAGAAGATACGACAGACAAGATAGGAGCAGGGCCCCGCGAAACGCCACGTGCTGCCAAGAAGACCACTCTGCAGGAGTGAGGTCACTGATGGTTATAAGCTGCACTTCCTGGGCAGTCTCCCCATGGCCGGTGCCGCGAACGGCCTCACGTCAACCTCGTGAGGTCAGTCCCATTAACTCCCCTTGACTATGTCACGTGACAAGTGGATGCATTTCCTTGGCTACTGTAACAGACCACCACAAACAGTGGCTTAAACAGCACAGTGTTACTGTTTTACGGAAGGGAAGTCTGCAGTGGGTCTCACCAGCCAACGTCAAGGTGTCTGCAGGGCTGCACTCCTTCTGAAGGTTCGAGGGGACAACCTATTTCCTTGCTCCTCCCAGTTGTCGAGACACCTGCGTCCCTCCCCCCATCTCCAAAGGGTCGGCCCTCCTCATGACACTCCGACTCTTCTGCCTCTGTCCCTTCCATTTTTCAGGACCTGGGATTACTTTGGGGCTGCCTGGATAACCCAGGGTAGCCTCCATATCCTGCTGATTAGCAACCCCATTTCCACCTGCTACTGCAATCCCCCTGTGCCAAGAAACCCAACAGAGTCACAGCTGCTGGGGACTCATGGGTAACTTTGGGAGGCCACTGTTCTACTAGCCAGTCGGTGATGCACAGTAATTCCAACACAGGTGAGACAAAATACCAGAGCTGTACCCTAGAGAAGCTCTCACATGTGGGTCAGGAGGCCTACTCTGGAATGTTCCTGGCAGCACTGTTCGTAATAGGAAAGAAAAAGGAAACAACGTAAGACTGGATAAACACCATGATATACGGAGACAGTAGAACTCTACACAACACTGAAAACGGAAAAAATGTGAGCTACAGATGTCAGCATGGATGGTACTGAGAATGCGCAGGAAAATATGCTGTCGTTTCTTGTACAGTATGAAGTTTATACGGAATACAGAGAGTGCAAAATGATGCTCTGATTTCCCAAGGAATGCACACGCACGTGAGTCCATGGCGTGCACGGGTCACAGGCATCGTGTCCAGGACAACGGATTGGCACAGAGGGAAGGGAACAGGTGTGGCTGCGGCCAATTTCCCTTAGGATGGGTGTGTCTGTGGGCGTTTGCGAAATTGTTCTTCATACTTTTTAAATGTGTTTTAAGATTTCATAACGTTTTCTGATAAAAATTATAGACCTGTTCTAATTGGCCTGATACTTCTAGATCCCAAGGCGGAGTTTCTCAGAGAGGAAACCCTTGAGCCTTGTTCTCATCGACAGAATAAAACAAACTGGAGAGAAGTGAGTCCACGTCCAGCATTAGAATCTGTTTCCTGTTAGACGGATCCTTCCATTGTTACAAATGTGGCCTCCATCCGGAGGGCCCTCCGCACGGCAACAGGGCAGATCTGTCTGTGGACCGCCACCGCCTGCCTACTTCATCCTCCTGCCCCCATAGCCTTCCCACCTGCTCAGTAGGAGGGCGCTGTGCACCTGTCCTCCCCTGGTGCCCCACACAGTGATCTGAGAGAAGCCTGTGCCATGGCAAGCGGGTCCCACGTGTGGCTGAATGTGGCGTGCTCCACCTCCTGGATCAGCTCACGTCTGCTGCTGAGGTATCCGGTGGCCTTTTGTACAGAGATCCTGTCAACTGGAGCCGAAGTTCACATTGCAGAGACAAGGCTTTCTGGGTCCTAAGCCAAAGCCAAAGGTGTGTGGTCCCTAAAACACAGCCGTGTCCCCAGAGAGGGAATTGTGGCGATCTAAGCAGGAAAGACCGTCTCCTCGGACCATATGCAACTTGAGGGCCAGGGACCACTGTCCCAGTGAAGAGAGTTGCCGGGAGGTGACAGCCAGACCCACAGCATCACTGCTTCTCAGATGGGGTTTAACAGAAGCCTGAGTCACTAACCTAAGGGCCTCATGTAACCAGAGTCTCTATATCTAGGGAGTCTATATATCTAGCAGCTGCTGGAGTTGCTTTCTCAACTCAGGAGTGTCCTGCAGGAGCCCCAGCAGATCTGGGGGCCTTTCTGTCCAGGTGGGAGCCCAGCAGCGGCCGAAGCCCACACCCGCTATGGGGAAAGACACAGGGCTGCCCTGAAGCCCCGGGTGGACTTCCTCCTCATGCGGCAGGCTGGCACCTGCTTCGGGGTGAGCAGAGCCCTGCCAGCACGGTTAAGGAGCCATGGAGGGAAGTTAGCCTCTCATGCTGGCTTTGCCCACAGCACCCCAGAGCCCCACGGCACCCCCCTGTCCCTGTGAAATGTCCTCCAGCATTCGGTCTGCATCCAGGGCAGAGCACTGCTGGGCAAATGCGAGGAAAGAGAGAGGAACGGGGAGGCGGGTGGGTAACAGGCGTGGAAAGAACAGCGACAGGCCCCTCACCTGTTTGTCTCTAGCAGGGCAGCGAGCTCTGATCTGTGCTCACACCGGCACCTCCAAACCACTGCACCCGTCACGCTGTCTGGCACTGCGGTGCTGAGCTGGGCCTTGGCCGCCAAGCTCCCATGTTTCCGAGTCAACGAGCACACGTGTCGGCCACGGAGATGCCGTGAGCCGTGCCTTCACTTCCTCCCCGAGGCTCCATCAGCCTCTTCTTCTGAAACGCTCGAGTCAATACAATCCCATTAACACAAAGATCTTGTATTAAGCTTGACAGTTTACAAATTATGTGGGTTTTCATTTTCAATATCGTCAGGTTGCTGGGGTCCAGAGCCATAGCGATTCAGGCTGGTGTGACTTTGAATAATGTCAGTGCAAAGACATCCAATTACTCCTTCTTCCTGAGAAGATGAGCTGGTGGGACTTCCTCGGGAAGCCTCCTGAATAAAGCCTCAGCCCCGGGCCTGCTGGGGCTCTGGATGGAGGCGCAGCCCTGCCGGGTGCTCTACATCCAGGCTCAGTGACCCGTCCGGGTACGGATGCTGTGCTCACGCTTCCGGAGAGTGGCAGGCCAACACGCCCGGGCCCTTGATGATTGGCCGCAACATACTGCCCCGAAAGAACCCTACTCTCTCAAGTGTAAACTGTTGCCGTTTGCACGTGGGCACATCCGGGATAAGAAATCTGGGCCGTGCAGCGTTGGGCGATCCATGGGATGCCCAGAAGGCACATTGGCTTCTGCGCCCTCAGTGCTTCTGGCTTGACGGGAAGGGGTTTGGGGGCCTGGAGACCCTTCTGGCAGTAAATGCCCCTGATTCAGGTCCATTCGCACTGGTCTTGGAGGCAGACGACACACCAGAGTGGGCCTTGGGAGAGCCACGGGCCAGCACAAAATGTCAGGTCAATGGCCCTGGAGAAATGACTTCTCATCTCTGGAGAAGAAAGTTCCAAATGGGTCTATACGTCTTCGACACGTTGCTCACATCAGGGACCCAGAGCCTGGAGGCCCCAGGGACAAGGACGCTCGCTGCTCAGAGCTCAGACTGTGTCCTAGAAACAGCATCGGATGGAGCTCGGGGGTCGACCTCCAGCTCACAGAAGGGGTGCTGCTTTGCACCTGTGGTCATGACATTAAGCCCCTTCCCAACACGATTGTTTTTAGACTCATGGAGGCGATTTGTCTAAAGAAGGCGACATTAGACAAGGGGCAGAATTTGGGGAAATACTGAGTGGGGGCTGTTTTTACTTTTCTTTCTGTTTCGAAAAATATGAACAGAATGCAAAATGTCAGGGAAGGTCCTACCTTTTTATCATTGAAACTATTCTTTTGAAAATTCACCCTCTCCTGTTGGAGGCTGGAGGGACAAAGAACTCAAGACACACAGGGAGAGGCTCTGAGCAGGGAAGGGGGCGTCTGGGCCGTCCGCTGAATGCACCTATATTTAAGAGATGAATGATATCTGGCGTAGGAAATTGAGTAGCTGTAGAAACAGAGTAAAAGCCCAAAGGGGAAAACGCTGCACGAGCAGAACGACAAAACATTCAGAACTAAAACTAAAAGGCCAGGGAGGGAGGTGTGTGCGAGGAAGGAGATTCTGGATAAACGCCGGACACGGGATGCTGTGGCCAGGGAAGCAGGGACGCAGGGGTGCAGATTTCCAAGGATGTTCCCATGGTCTCTCTCTTTGAATTTAGCACAACACACGGAACCCCACACTCCTGGCAAGAGCGCAGGGCGGCCTTTGAGCTAAGGCCGGACGTGCGGCATTCGAGTGATACGATGGGTACTAGGATGTGAGGCCTCCTTCTCCCCTTTGGTTAAATACTATGTTAAAAATATTTTATTCCACTTACACACTAAGCAGCCATCTGCGTGTGCAAATAACCACTAGCCTTGAGAACATTAGAGGCCCCGCCCCCGGCCAGGTGTTCCGAGAGCGTCCCCCAGGGTCCAGTGCAGACTTCCGGGAGCAGGAGTTCCCTGTCTTTGTCCATGGTGGCGGGGAGCAGGAGAAAGCACATGTCTGAGAGTTTTCAGATGTAAAGGGCTGTCATGCTTCTGCCACAATTATCTTTCTCTCTGGGGACACCTCTTCTAGCACAGGTGCTGGGTGACACATCCTAACAGAGCGGCCTGGACAGAACCACGTGCCCAAGACCTTCTGAGAGCTGCACGCTTCCTCGCTGGTCACACTGCATCCTGTGAGACCAGTCCACGAGGGACCTTTGCCTAGAACCTCCCTCCTGCCCACAGCCCTCCCATCCACAAGGAAGCCCGTCCCTTCCACACACGTGGCTGCCTGGAAACCATGCGGGGAGGGCATCGTCCCTCCCACGGCCGGCCGTTGCTGATTGGAACAGGGTGGGCCATGGACCACTGTGCCTCCTGCGAGGTTGCAATCAGTGCAGAGGGCTTAGCCTGGAAGCAGGTTCAGGTTTCGGGCCCGAGGCCTCAGCCACGTGGAAGGACAACCTGGCAGAGAGCCCTGGGGAAGGACAGCAGGAGATGCCCCCCGGGACAGAGACCAGAGAGGGAGATGCACACAGAGATGCGGATCCCGCGCTCACAGCCACAGGCATGCCTTGGGGACGGAGACGGGACACGGGAGAGAGAGGTGCATACAGACGCCAGGCGGCGGGCAGAGCCGGGGAGCGCAGCCAGCTCAGACTCGGGGCTCGAGGAAGTCTCCTTGGTGGCAGGAACGGTCATGTCCAGCTCCTCCCTGCCACTCAGCCTCTGCACGTCCAGCCTCGGCTCCAGTGAGGTCACCCTGCCGCCCTGCACTCGATCCACCCTGGTGTCCCTGCCGTAACTTGGGGCCTCCTTTACTGTGTCAGAAATATCTCTGCCTCTGTCACCACACCTGCTGACGGGAGTTGGCCTCTGACTGAAGCCCGGAGTCCTGCCCATGGCTTTCTAGAGACTTCTGGATTCACTTCTCCCATATCTGAGTCCCCACTTCTCTGCCCAGAGCAGGTGGACTTCTCGGGTCCAGAACACACCCCACAGGCCTTGCTCCACACTCGTTCAGTCCCAAAGCTGTGGTCCGACGGATGCGCGCTACCACAAGCACTTCCCGAGGCTGGTTGGGGAGCATGCAGCCCCCGGGTTCTTGTAGGGGGATGGAGCCGACAGGGGGCCAGAGAAGGTACCCGGAGAGGTCTCAGCTCTGTCAAGCAGCAAGTCGGGTTGAAATGACCCTTTAACATGAGGATGGTGACCCCCCACAAGTCGGGTCACACCCCGAGTGGCTAACACGTGGCATTTACCTCCTGAAAGGACTCGGCCTCGTTCCCTCCCTCCCAGTCGTATCTCTCGTGCTGTGGCTCCCGGGTGACGTTCTGTCCCGACGGTTTCTCGGAAGCCAGTGGGGTCCGTGGGGTCTGTGGAGCCCTCCCTGCTGGACTGGCCGGCGTAGAAGCTCAGCCAGCGCCTCCCGTCACCGGGGACCTGCCATCACCCACCACTGCTCAGGCCAGGACGGGCATGGCCCGCATCCCACCTGCAGGCACGACCTGGCAGCTCTGTGCCTGGATGTTCCCACACCTCTACCGCAGGGTCGCCATCCTGGTCCACGTGGGCATCATCTGTCTCCAGGTCAACCCAGCAGCCTCCTGAAGGGTCTCCTTCCTTCCTCTTGCTCTCCAAACCCATCCCCCCTTTGTTCCCAGAGAGACCCTCTAACACACTCCCTGCTACAAACCCTCCCGTGGCTCCCCAGAGCGCTGGAAACGACCCCCAGCCTCTGCAGCATGGCCCGCCCACCACACCTGCACGACTGGGCGTCTGTGCACCCCGTCCTGTCGACCCCTCTCTGTCCACCACAGGTCTTCCTGCAGACACTCTGTGCCCCACTCAGACTTCTGGGCTCCCCTGTCACCACTACTTCTGACGGTCTGCCCCCCAGGTTTTGCTCGGGTGTCCCCTGCTCACACAGGCTCTGTTAAATATCGCCTCCTCCAAGAACCCCTCCTCGTCCACACCCATGAAAGGAGCTCCCCGCTCACTGTCATCCTCTCTAACACCCTGACGTACTGCCCTTCATGCACATAATTGACCTGAAATGGTCTCGCTTAGATATTTACTCAAATTGTGCCCCAAAACACGCAGCCCAGCAAGGTGGGGGCCATGCCCATCCTGCTCACGGGGTGTCCCGGCACCACACCCAGCCTAGCTGATCTGCTCAACACACCAATTCTGGGTAAACAGTGACCAACCCCCTTGTCCCTCTCTTTTGCTTAGTTAGCCCAACTGGAGGCTTTTCAATTTTATTGAGCTTTTCACAGAACCAGCTTTTGGTTCCATTGGTTTTCTCTATTGATTTCCTGTTTTCAATTTCATTGATTTCTGCGCTACTCCTTGGTGTTCCTTTTCTTCCACTTACTCTGGTTTTAATTTCTTCTTTTTTCTCTAGTTTTCTAAGGTGGAAACTTAAATTATCCATTTTAGGTCTTTCTTCTTTGCTAATCCGTGCCCTCCATGCTATAAATTTCCCTCTAAACTCTGCTTTCACTGCATCCCCCCACCTTTTGATAACTTGCGTTGAGATTTTCATTTAATTCAAACTACCTTTATATTTCCCCTGAGATTTTTCCTTTGGCCTGTGTGGTTATTTTTTATAAGTCTGTTGTTTTTTCTCAACATATTTTAGGATTTTAAAATTTTCTTTCTCTTATTGATTTCCAGTTTTAATTGCACTGTGGTCTGAGAGCAGACGTTGTGTGATTCTATTCTTTTAAATTTGTGGGGGTGTGTTTTATGGCCCGAATGTGGTGTATCTTGGCGAATGTTCCATGTGACCTTGAGAACAATGCGTGTTCTGCTCTTGCTGGATGAAGTCGTCTGTGGGTGCCAGTTACACCCAGTTGGTTGGCGGTGCTGTGGGGTTCAACCGCGTCCTTACTGATTTTCCATTCCCGGGTCTGTGCACTTCTGAGAGAGGGGTGCTGGAGTCTCGACTATGATGGTGTGCTCACGTACCCCTCTTTGCGGCTCTGTTTCTGTCAGATAGTTTGACATGTTGTTAGGTGCGTACTTGTTATGCGGTCTTTGAGGACTGGCCCCTTTGTCCTATGGAGTGTCCTTCCTTATCCCGACAACCTTGCTTGTTTTGAAATCTGCTTCTCTAACACCCATATAGGTGTTCCTGTTTTCTTTTGATTGTGTTATTGTGGTATATTTCTCTCCATCCATTTACTCTTAATCTCTATGTGTCTTCATATCTAAACTAGTTTCTTTAGACAACAGAGAGTTGAGCCTAATGTTTTGATCCACTGATAATCTCTGGCTTTTAATTGGTACATTTAGGCCACTGACATTCAAAGTGACTTATGATCTTGTTGGATGGATTATCTACCATATTTGTTACTATTTTCTGTTTGTTGCCCTGGTTGTTTCATTTTTGTCTTCTATTCTCTTTTTTGTTTTTTGTTGTTTTAACTGAGCATTTAATGTGATTTCACTTTGAAATCACTCGACCTCTTCACAGGTGGCATGAGTACCTTATAAGAACAAAACAATCCTATTCCTTCCTCTTTTCTTGTATCATTGCTGTCACCCATTTCACTGATACTTAAGCATACGTAAGCACACACACACATACACACACTGTCCAGATGATAATGGACACACTATTTACCCCACACTTGGGTGTGACTGGCATGCTACAGGAGTTTACGGTTGCTGTGGGTGCTGGGAAAATGCCTCATCATGAAAAGTTATATGGCTCTGGGGTGTTGACAAATTCCATGGTGAGAATATAGGGTCTCATCCAAATTCTGGGGGAAAGCACACAATTCGTGGTTATAAAGACACAATGGGGGGGGCTCCTTCTGACAGTTTTGATATTTCCCTATCCATCTGTCTTATTTTCTCTGTCCTCAGAGGATGTTGCTTATTATTATTTTTATAAATACATTCCCGTAAAGATAAAATTAAATATGCATGTGTTTTAAAATTAAGCATGCATAACAGAGTTCTAAAAAAATGCTTTAATGGAATCAGTCAGCCAATATTTCATGAATATTGTAATTTTGGGGTGGCCCAGTTCAGGTAACTTATGTAATTGTACTTGTGTTCTTAATTAAAAAGAAGTTAAGGGCTGGGGTGGAGATTGAGATTGTTTTGTATATGAATACACATGTTCAGATGACTTCTAGCTGCCATTCATATCCATATGTGATGAGAACCACAGGATTGTAAATGTCCTTGGGCCATTTGAGGGTTTTAGAAAAGTTAGTTTCCTCTTTTCAAATTCCCCTGCATTAACTTCCTCCTGAAACCAAACCTTGGCAGTGGTTCTCAGTTCTGGTATATGTTAGAATCAGTCAGGGAAATTTTAAGAACGCACCAATGCCTAGACCTCACTCCCAGAGATTCTGACTGTGTTGCTTTTGGGTAGAGCCTGGACATCTGTGTTTTTTAAAGCACTCTGAGTAGTCGTGATTGAGAATGAGTACACATGCACAGAACTCCACCACCGGCAGTGGACATCTCAGGAGAGAAGATATTGGGGTGCCCAAGAGCCTATGCTTATGGAAGACTCTTGATAAAAGAGTAGCTTCTTACCTTACAACCTGGCAATTGCAGTACTAGGTATTTACTCCAAAGATACAAATGTAGTGATCCGAAGAAGCACCTGCACCCCAATGTTCATAGCAGCAATGTCCACAATAGCCAAACTATGGAAAGAGCCCAGACATCCATCAACAGATGAATGGCTAAAGAAGATGTGATACACACACACACACACACACACACACACACACACACACACACACATATACACAGTGGAATATTAGCCATCAAAAAGGATGAATACCTACCATTTACATTGATGTGGATGGAACTGGAGGGTATTATGCTGAGTGAAATAAGTCAATCAGAGAAAGACAATTATCAAATGATTTCACTCATATGTGGGAAATAAGAAACAGCACCAAGGATTGTAGTGTAAGGGAGGGAAAACAGAATGGAAAGAAAACAGAGAGGGAAACAAACCATGAAACGCTCTTAACTCTAGGAAACAAACTGAGGGATGCTGGAGGGGAGGTGGGTGGAGGGATGGGGTAACTGGGTGATGGGCATTGAAGAGGACATGTGATGTGATGAGCACTGGGTGTTATATGCAACTGATGAATTATTGAACTCTACATCTGAAACTAACGATGTACTATGTTAGCTAATTGAATTTAAATAAAAAGAATAAGGAAAGAAAAAAAGAATAAAGAAAGAAAAGAAAAGAAAAAAAGAGTAGCTTCATTAACACATTTTCCCCCTGTAATACCACCTTAGAAAAAGCGACAATTTGGGGGATCAACAAACATGTTCTGTATTGAGTGGAAGAAGCCAAACCCTGACTTCCAATATGCACCAAACTGTTTACCTTGAGATCCCGAGCTGTGTTCTCAGTGCCGCCCCAGCAGTGCGCTCCCCAATCCTTACTGCTCTATGACATCACCTGGGGGGGACCTTGGTGCAATGTGGACTCAGTCAGCAACCTGGGATTGTGCATTTCTGACAAGCTAGCAGATGATGCTGATGCTGTTGGTCAACAGACCACACTTTGAATTGTCCACAGAGCACTTTGAGGCAGCTCTTTGGGACTCTAGCCAAAGCTCTCCAGCTCTCCAGTGTGATTACTGCCCCTCGTCCAAAGCATCACCTTACAAGAGCCACTTCTGGCTGGAGTAGAACTTGGATGTCAGAAAAAGTCATCAGAGACGTGCCTCGTTCCTTGTCCCTTGCTTTCTTGGGGAGGTGTAATCACCTTTCCCTTCTGCCTTTGGCTCCTGAGACACCCCTGGGAAACAGCAAGCAGGTGCATCAAGTTACCTGCTCCGAGCAGGTGCCACGGCGTTGTCCCTGCTCTTGTGGCCAGTGGGAGGGGCCCTGATGGCAAGACCGCAATGGGCTTTCAGAGTCAAGAGACTCAGTAGTTGGGAAGACAGGGAAGAGAGATATGAGGAATCCAGTGATTTTTCTCTGAGCGTTTCTGAGTTGCATAAAAGGTTATTTTCACAAAATACAACAACTACAACTGTACTTAATAAACAACTGCTCTTTTAGGGACGCCTAGGTGGCTCAGTCAGTTAAGTGTCTGCCTTTGGCCCAGGTCATGATCCTAGGACCCTGGGATCAAGTGTCACATCGGGCTCCTTGATCAATGGGGAGCCTGCTTCTTCCTCTGCTGCTCCCCCTGCTTGTGCTCTCTCTCTGTCAAATAAATAAATACAAATCTCAAAAGAAAAAAAAAAAGAGAAGACACTTTAAAAATAAATAAATAAATAACTGATCTTTTAATAAGAAATGCACTCCAATGTTTTCTTTATTCATAAATACGTGCTTCCTTTACATACTTCGGTACATCTATGTAAAAAATGAGTGTGACTTTTGAAGACCTTAAAACAAATGGAAATATTTCTCACTGAGACAAATGGTACTAGCATCTTCATTTGATCCTTTTTCTCTCCTAAGTGGAGCAAATTAAGCCGGAGATGGGTGCCTGGTCGTGCAGCATGTTTTGCCCAATAATGAGGCTGCTTGAAGACAAGGCAGTGAATTACAGTCCATCCTCAATATTTATGATTCTGTATTTGCAAACCTGCCTACTCGCTAAAACTAATTTGTAACCCCCAAAGCAGCACCCACTGCACACTGGCAATCATCCGCAGATGTGTGCAGAGAGAGCAGTGAAAATGGAAGCCATCCGAGGCCGTGTTCCCAGCTGAGGCAGAGCAAGGGAGACCCTCACAGGGATGAACAGAGGAGGGAGATGGGAGGGGGCAGTGTGACTGGGGCAGGAAGCTCCAGCTCTGGGGAGGGTGCTTGGGGTTCAAATCCCGACCCGGGCACCTGGTAGTGGCGGGGCCTCAGATAATACTCAAGTAATACTTCTGAACTTCATCTTCTCATTTCTCAAATAAAGAAAAATAGGGTGTACCAGAGGAGTTTTTAAGAATTAAGATGATTATATATATGTATTATGTATAAAATACATTTATTATAGAGAGACAGAATATTCCATCTGTACATAAAGCCCTAGGAACAAGTGCTCAGTGTTCATCGGCTCGGTGCTTGGGGGGAATTGTAGACGTGGCTACCGTGAATAAGGAGCCTTGACTGCATATTCCTCTGCTCTTCTTGAATCAAGGTTTTCCCAAAGCGTCGTCTACTCTCATGCCACAAAGTGCTTCGCAAACAAGAAACCGTCCAAGTGAAACACGCTGAGCATATTCTGAATAACACATCTCCTTCTTAAAGATTCACAACCCACGTTAGCATATTAAAGGCTCTGAGAAGTCTTGCAAGGGCATCCATTTAACTTTGTTTAATTTGGTACTGTTCGAATATATGTGAATACTTAATTGGTTTTCTTCCAGGAAGCCCTGTGAATATCCCTAGGAAACTGTATTTGCACTAATGTCCCAGGAACACTCTGGGGGAGTGGTGACAACTTCACCCGTGAAACAACAGAAATCATGAATTTCCTAGGATTACGGGTAAGTAGAGGCGGGATGACTCCTTGCTGGGATATCTTCCAGAGTATTCAAGCATCTGGCCTGAGGTGGCCCCAGAGAAGCTACGGGATGCTATCTGATATGGCGGCAAAGAGGATGGGGTGTCTGTCAGGCAGTCCTGGGCTTGGATCCCAGCTCTGTCTTTTTCTAACCGAGAGGGCCAAGGTGAATTATTTAACCTGGCAGGCTTCAATCCACTCGTCTTCAGACTGAGGATAATAATGAAACCCAGCTTGTCAGGCTACAAGCAAGACTGTCAGAGGTGGAGCGTGCAGAGCACAGGGCTGACTGGCACCTTCGTGGTGGTGGGGGGGGGGCACGGCTGTTTTTATTGCGACATGGTCTTTGTGTTCCGCCAGCCTGTGATTCTGGCAGCGCTCTGTGCAGCGCAAGAGTCTGAGCTGTCAACGGGGAAGATTTCTTTACCGAGGGTGAAGAAAATCACTCTGAACTTCTAGAAGAAGCTGCGGTCCCGGGGCTGGGGGAGTGCAAGCTCTCCTGCTGCTCTTGTTACCTCCCTGGGTGGGGGAAGGGGCTTCTCTGTGGCTTCGAAGCCTTGGTTGTGTCTTCCAGCGAGTCACGTCGAGGTGCAGCGAAGCGATGGACACGGAGCTCAGACACGACCTGGAACAGGCTGAGTGGTAGCCCGTCTGCGAGCGGGGAGACCCCATACCCGCGAACACGGGTTTATGCAACCCTCCTAAGCAGCAGAATAAAAACGCAGGGTCCTCTTACGGGGCAGTGTGGGCACCGGTCACACAAGCACAAACAGAGCCGTCCATGAAAACGGATAAAGGGATTAACACTCAGATCGACCCCAAGCTCGGGCGCCAGCTACGCTACCAAAACGAGATGGGACGGAGACAGCGGTTAAGGATTTATTGTGCTGTTGTCTTCCAGGAAGCAAATGAGTCTTCTAGCCGCAATATCTGGAACAAAGCTCTGTTTTGCTCAGTCACTGCGTGTAAAGTAAGGGTATCAGATGCCAATTCGGCACCAGTAAACAAGAGGAATGTTGGCGCATCGGCCTGGGTGGTGTTCTGTGAGGAGACAAAGCCCCATTAACCTGCAATGAGCTGTCACAAGCTGAGCTGTGTGTCCTCTGTCTGCTGTGCTGAGAGGCACAGCAGACACAGAGCAAACATCAGACACCAGCCGCTGAGGACTGTGCCTGAAGTCTGTCTCTCGTCCCACTCCTGGCGCCCTGAGTCCTGTCCTACACATAGATGTCTCGTGTAGACGAGCTGTTTCACAGCTGTCTCCAAGCAGACAGAAAACTTTTGAGAAAACTTGGATTTAAGTCTCCATGTTCCTTATGGTAGCAGGGATCGTATTCCAGAAATTGGCATTAGGAAATCAGCTCCTGGATATATGAAGTTACCGAAATGGGCAATGAGAGTGAATGTTTGAAATGAGAACTGTTTCCAAAAATCCCAAGAGCAACTGAGGTCCATATGTAATAAATATTTATTCAATGGTCTTAAAAATTGTATGAATTCATCCCTCAAATCACATCTGTTTGGGCGTGTTTTTACTCTTCTGGTTAATATGCCTTTTCAAATCCTGCTTCCAATTTAGGACAGGAAGAGAAAGAGGTATGTTTTCAGCTCTGTTTAGGGACCAATTCCAACCCAGCAGAAAGCTCATAATCCCATGGATCTAATTTAGAAGAGGTGAGAGCAGCTTCTAGGGTTTCCAGATATGCACCCTTATTCTGTCAAGCACTTTGGTTTTCAATACGGCCATTTGTCAGCCTGCCTTCCAAGCAGGGCCCAAAGCATGCTCAGGCTTTGTCCTCCTCCAGTAGTGAAGGAGGCATTTCGGAAGACTGGCCAGTCTGAGGGAGTGGAATAAAATCCTGGGGGCCCACGGACAGCACAGAAGTAGACTTCTCAAGAATGCCAGGCAGAGGAAACCATTCTCCACCCGACATTTAGTCTTCCGTGTGGCACGAATGGGCTGATACTGGTCTCGGAGGCAGGAGGGGAAGTCCTGGGTCCTTGTCCTGCGCCCACACAGAGCCAGCCTCCATTTCACCACCTGTAAGGTGAGAGAGCCAAACGAAGGACCCTTGCCCATCTGACATTTTGAATAGCAAATCCAGCATTTTAAGAATGAGAGGTTCTTCTCTCACTATTCTTTCAATCTCTAGACAAATCAAATTTGATTTCCGTTCATTACCCAATACCCTGCCTGGAGGAAGTATGGGTGGCCCTACGTTCATAAATGCAGCATTTTCTGACTACACGCACTCAGCCAGGAACGGAATGGTGCCACGGTAGCCTGCAGAGCAAACACACTACTTGCACAGGTAGAACGTCTTGTCCTAGCCATCTCTCAGGACACTCCTTGCTTGGTAGAAAACAAGGAGGAACACGGCTCTAGATTTAAGTAAGATGTCCAGGATTATTGAGGGGAGCCAAAGTCCCCAGGAGAGGTACAGCTGAGCAGCCAGTAATTGGACCGGTGGCTTTTCCGCCAGTCAGCCATCCTCCTCAACAGGCTTTCTTCTATCAGGGATATTTGTCTGCATGAAAGCCACAGCCCTAACAGAATATTGTGGCCTTGTTGAGACCCGATCTCCATGCATCTTTACAATGTTGTCTAGGATATCCTGGATGGCTGGAGTGATGGTTAATTTTATGGGTCACCTTCACTGCACTGAGAGATGCCCACATAGCTGGTAAAACATAATTTCTCTGTGTGTGTGTGTTTCTGGAAGAGATCAGCATGGGAGTCAGTACACTGGGTAAAGATGTCCTCACCAGGGCAGGCGGACATGATCTAATCCACTGTCAGCCTGAATAGAACAAAAAGGCGGAGGAAGGATGAATTTGCTCTCTCTACTTGAGCTGGAGCAACCTTCTTCTCTTGTCCTTGAACATGGGAGCTCCTGGTTTCCAGGCATTCAGACCTGGACAAGGACTTACATCATTGTGTGCCCCACCCCAATTCTTAGGCCCTTGGATTTGAACTGAATTACACCATTGCCTTTCCTGGGTCTCCCGCTTGCAGATGGGAAATCGTGAGATATCTCAGCCTCCATAATTATGTAAACCAATTCCAATAATAAATCTGCTCATGTCTGTCTATCTATCTATCTATCTATCTATCTATCTATCTAATCTATCATCTATCTATCTATTTATCTTTCACCTATCTACCTATCTATCTTTCTCCTATTGGTTCTCTAGGGAATCCTGACTAATACAGGTGGTCAACTGGAATTTCTTAGAATATTAGCCCTAACTTCATCATGCATCCAATCAATATTCAAATAGGTCTATTGTAAACCTAAAATAAATAATGATGAATTAACAGGTGTCTTAGGATAACCTACACATTTGCACACTCCTTCACTCTTAGCTCTGATGAGGAACAAATGCACTCATTTCCAAATGGTACCATTCAGAAATTTGATGACAGCTTTTGAATTAGCCTGTGCATCTCCTTTTAGAGAAAAAATAAGCTATTTTTTCTAATCTCTTGTCTACATGGGCTGATCCGATCTACTGTTGTAATTGGAGCAACAGGGGTTTCAGTAACTATTTGGCTTAATCCCAAAGTTGGCTGGGCTGGTATGTTCCACTCAATTATGTTTTGCATAAAAATAAGAGCCTCTATTTGGATAGGCATTCCTTAGGCCAGTGTCCTCACAGGGTGCTTTCTTCTGTAGGACTGGACTCTCCCTGGTGATCCCTGGTCCAATAGAGCAAGAGGGCTGGAAAAGCACTGGCCTCCAGGGTTGGCAGATACAGAGATGGACAGGTTTTGAATGACAAAGCACATTAACAATAGATGTTCACGTCAGTTAGATTCAGGAGGGTTCATGAGCATGTGCTGAGGAACAAGCATGATACGAGGGACAGAAAGGTAGGAAACCAACTGACACCTCACAGTCCACTCACTCTAAGCACTAACTACCACAGTGATGCCTAACTTGTTCGCTGCCAAATGGCTTTGGTGATGCCCACACATGACGCAGTTGAATGACCATGTGAGGTAATGCACACAGACTGAATCGCACAGAGCCTGCCACAGAGTAAGAGCTCAATAAACTGCATTTCAGTAGTGAACTGAAGTTTCTGTCCATCTGAAAAAATGCCATGCAAATTCAGCTAAACTCATTTTCACAAAATGTCAGATGTATGTTTGGAGTAGTCTGGGATGAAAGATATGCCATGTGATAGGTAAAGGCCAATACAGAGGCTCTCGGATAGCACCTAAATGAGGTAGAACAGGGACCTGAAAACTGCAGCCTGTGGACCAAATCTGGCCTAATGTCTATTTTTAAAATAATGTTTTATTAGAACACAGGCACACTCTTTTGCTGGCACATTGTCTGTGGCCGCTTGTGAGCTCTACTGCGGAATTGCGTACCACGGCGCTGCGGCCGCACGGTGCTTGTGGCCACTTACAGATAGCTTGCTGGCCCGCTCTATGGTATAACTGAGACCGGAGTGGAATGAAAGGTAGGATCGCTACTAACTGGGGAAATTCCCCACAGGCTAAATTGCTATGGACAGAAACGTAATGTGAGTTATAATAATAGACACCCCAGACCTTCTTGTTTGTAGATGGTGAACTGTATTGGAGTGCCTCCTTAGTTGGTCGACTCCATGTAGTGGGTTTTACAAAGGGTGAAAAGCAGAAAGGATTTATTAACTTAACAATAGTTAATGCATGCTTTCCTTGATACTGTTGTCCTTGACATGTTGAGCATCTGGGAAGTATTAGTTTCTGGGAACATAGCAGGGGGTAAAGCCAAGTTTATCTTCCCATAGAACTCAGATTTCACAAGGGTAGAAGTTACAAATATACACCTGACCTGCTGGGAGCATATACGAGCATATGTTAGTGTGAGGGAGAATGCATCAGGGACAGTGTGTTAAGACACACAGGTTCTATTTAAGAAAGACCTCTCTGCAGAGGGGACATTTGAGAAAAGAGGAAATGAGCCTTAAAAATGGGGTGGGGAGTTGTTTGAGACAGAAGGAGTAACAGGCTCAAAAGCATGTATTGGGAAACTATTTGTTATATTTGAGAAATAAGATCGGTACCATTACAGTGCATTGAGCAAGAGGGAAAATAATAGAGGGATACAGATTTACATTGGCAAAGGAATAAACAATGGAACTTATGCTTTGTTTTAAGATCAATGGAAGCCTTGGGAATATTTGTGTTTTAAAAGGATCATCTTGGCTGAGTTTGAAGACTAGACCATAGGATTCAATATAACCCACCATCAGGAATAGTGGGAGACTCTTGAATCATGAGTTGAATTCTTAAGTTTCTCCTGAGCATTGTATATGTGCAAACCACACTTCTCACCATGGCTTACTAGACTATATGGCTCTTCCAGTTTTCACCTACGATGGAGAAAGCTGGAAAGAACACTGCTTCCACTCACAAGAAAAAAAAAGCATCTACAAAGTCATAACTCTACTTGAATCCACCAAAGAACTGAGATTGCAGGGCAAACAACTAGATTAAAATCCAAGCAATGAAAGGGATAATCCAAGGAAGATGTCAGATAAGCAGATTTACCTGGGGCAGAGCACGGGAGTCAGAGGGGCTGCCACAGAAGCAGGGAAGTAGAATTGAGTGAGAAATGTTTAGTGACTTGCTAAAGACTTGTGCAATGGTCTGAGAGTAAAGACCAAGTGTGGAATAGTATGAGAGTACAGATTCCCTAGGGGCTGTAGACATAAGGAGAGGGCACCCACTTGCAGACCCTTCTCCATAGACCTCCACCTAGAACTCAGGAAAAAGCCTAAGGGTGAGAGGCTGGAGGGAGACTCTTTCAGTGCTGTGGTCTGCAGAAGTGCAATGGACACTATAGGTAGGGGGCAGCATGTAGTCTGTCTGAACTCTCCTGCCCCAAAGATTAAAGTCTGGAGATGCTGGGGGAGGGGAAGCAAACCCTGATGATGCTTAGGTACAGATGGAGACTCACTGTGGTTGGGAGAAAGGAAAAGAAGTCTTTGCCCCTGGGAAAGTAGCAGGAATCCATCACAGGCATAGATCATAATGGGTCTCCTGGTGCTAGGAGAGAGGCAGGATTTGTGATGAAGTCCCATCCTCCAAACCCAGGGACACAGTGTCTTTCAAAGACTGTCACTGGATGAGAATGGCAGAGAGCTGCCTCTTACCCCCCGGCTAGCAAGCACAGAGGAATAAGCAACAGTAGTCCTCAATGGGGGCCCAGAGAAGGAATGCAGACCCTTTCTGAGGCACAGGAATCCAGGGAAGTCCTAAAGCTGAGGGTGCAGTGGTATCACTAAGAAAAGCCCTCTGGCAAACCAGCCCCCACCTGAAACATAAGATAATGCTTAGGAATTTGAAGCCAGTAACCACAGTAATAACAAAACCCAAACCATGCTCAATTCCCCCACACTGAGAACCCAGCAGAGGAAGGAGCATGCCACATCCAAACATAAATTCTATTTACCTCAATCTCTATCATCTTACACATGACATTCAGTCAGTAGCATGCAGGTCTAAACCAGAAGTTATGAGACAAAAACTCTGCCAAGAGACAAAACAATCAATGTAAGTAGGCTCTGGAGTGGCTCAGATGTTGGAAATAGAAATGATTTAAAATGGCCATGATGGAGGTCTTGCAGACACCGCCACCCAGGAGCCTCCCATGGCACCCAGCCATGGTCTACCCCGTCATATTCTTTGGCATCGTCATGAAGGGCAAGCCATTGGGCTGTGTCTCCTTTGAGCTGTTTGCCAAGTTCCAAAGACAGCAGAAGATTTTCATGCTCTGAGCACTGGGGAGAAAGGATTTGGTTATAACCATTTCTGCTTTCACACAATTATTCTGGGATTTATGTGCCAGGGTGGTGAATTCACAGGCCATAATGGCACTGGTGCCAACTCCATCTATGAGGAGAAATTTGACAATAAGAATTTCATCTGAAGCAATGTCCTGGCACCTTGTCCATGGTAAATGCTGGACCTAACACAAAAGGATTCCCAGTTTTTCACCTGCACTGCCAAGATTGAGTGGTTGGATGGCAAGCATGTGGTCTTTGGCAAAATGAAAGAGGGACTGAATATTGTGGAAGCCATGGAGCCCTTTGGGTCAGGAATGGAAAGACCAGCAAGAAGATCACCATCACTAACTGTGGACAAATCTAATAAAATTGACTTGTGTTTTATCTAAACTACCAGGCCATTCCTTCTGTAGCTCCGGAGAGCACCCCTTCACCCCCATCTGCCTGAAATATCCTACAATCTTTGTGCTCTTGCTGCAGTTCTATGGGTTGCATGTTTTCCTTACTCCCAAGTCTAGCTCGATTGCAAAGTGAGGTTTATGATTATGAAATAAAAACTAAACAGCAGCAACAACAGCAGCACATCAAAAATAGCCGTGATGGGTATGTCAAAAGCTTCAGAAGGAAAGCAAGACAGAATGCAGGGAGCGTTGGGGAATTTCAGTAGGGAGATTATAAATAAAAATCATGGCAACAGAGATGAAGAATTCTTTGAATGAATTTATCCGTTGACTCAAAACACATCATGGGGGAAAAGTCAGTAAATTTGAGGATAGGTTAATAGAAACCATCTAGACTGAAGTGCAAAGAGAAGAAAGAATAGGGTGAAAAAGTACAGAACACCTCAAAGATAGGGAACAAGATCAAATGGTCTAATACAGGTGTCCACTGAATTCCAGAAGGAAGAGAATGAGAGAATGTGGTGCAGAAAGTACTTGAAAAAATAATGCCTGATAATTTTCCAAATATAATAAAATGTGTAAAACGACAGATTCAAGAAGGTCAAAGGTCCTCAAACATGAAAAATTGCAAAAAAAAAATCACAAAAAAGGAAATACCTAGACATATTATACTTAAACTGCTGAAAACTAAAGATAAACAGAAAATCTTGAAGGAATCCGAAGAATAAAGCACATCATATAAGAAAGGAAAAAGATAAGAATACAGAGGACTTCTTATGAGAAACTATGCAAGCCAGAAAATAACAGAGTGAAATCTTTAAAGAGCTGAAAAAATAGTCAACCCAGAATTCTATACCTAGTATAGGTATGTTTCAATAATAAAGAAGAAACCTTTCCCCCCCCCCCCAAAGAACTTAGGGAATTTACTACCAGCTGTCTTGAAGTAAAATAGGTTTTACAGGAGGGTTTTCAGAATTAAGGAATATGATACAGAAACCTGGTCTACAGAAAGAAATGAAAGCCTCCATAAATAGTTAAAATGAAGGCAATTATGGAAGACTAGTTTTAAACACTCTAAAGGATAAATGACAGTCAACAGTAAAGTCAGTATCACGTGTACAAGTAAAATGTATGATGACAGCACAAAAGATGGAAGGCAGAAATTGAAATTATGGAGTCATTAGGTTCTTGCACAACATGTGGAAGAGTTTCATGTTATCAGAAGGCAGCTGTGATTAATTAAAAGTGTATATTGCAACCCTTGGGGCAACCATTAAAACTTCTTAAAGAGAGTTATAAAAGGAAATCTATGTGATGTAGCCCTGGACTCCTGTCACTGTTCATGCTGCAAATGTACCATCTTCCATCTTTCCTGTGAACATCACCCTTATGCTCCTCCTGATTCAGGTGTTTGCAAACGTTGTTTCCTTTGTCTGGAGCAAACATGACTGCCTCATCACATGCTGGCTCCTCCTCATAATTCAGATGTAGTATCACGTGTCGTCTCAGTAGAGAGGGCTTCCTGTCCTGCACCATCGAATAGACCCGCCTGTCATTTTCTGCCCCATTGCTCTGTTTTCCTGTCTTCCTGACCACTCTCTGAAATGACCTTATTGCTATTCTGCTTCCCATCTCTAGAACACAAGTACCGAAGGGATCAGACTCAACCCCCTCTTCTAGCTGGTGTCCCTGGTGCCTGGGATTGTGCCTGATACAGAAAACTCAATCAATAAACACAGACTTATTGAAGCACTGAGCACTGTGCAGAGTGAAATGAAGGTGATGAAGTACAGCAGGCCTTGTTCAGGACCGTAACAGGACCATATACAGTTACCTTTGCAGGAGGGGTGGGAAACTAAGGGTACATTTTGTGTTAGACCTGAGAAGATAAAGAGAAGTTTGCTATAACTGCAATGAAAAGGGGGTATTTTTCAGGCAAATGGGAACATAGTAAATAAAGACATGGAGACATGGAAGTACATGGTATGCAAGGGGATTACAATCCCTGGTTGCTGAAATTTGCAGCCAATGAGGGAACTGCTGGTGTTATTCCAGATTAGGACAGGTAACAAGAGGGCTTGGCTATCTCATTTAAGAATTTTGAAATTTTCCTGGAGGTACTCAGGAATCATAAAGGTCTTTGATCTTGGATATGAAATAATGGGATCAGGGTGTTTGAAAAATAATGCCATGACTATTGCCAACAACATGAAATGAGCTTGAGAACTTTTCAGAGGCTTTTGCAGAAGCCAGTGTGGAAGACGCTGAGTCAGTCTGTGGGGAAGGAAGGGACAGGTGACATCATCATCAAGGCTGTGACTCCTGAGATGTGGGGTGAGGGACAGGGAAACTTCAACCTTTCTCTGAGGGCTCCAGCTGCAGAGCCTGGAGATGCTGGAGTCCCAGTTGGGAAATCAGAACCTTATGGAGGAGGAGAGGATGTGGAATGGCTTTCCACAGATGCTCCTGAGGTCCCTGTGGGAGACGCGGACACACGCGGTCATTTCGGAAAAGATGTTAGTAGTGGAGAAACACCAATATCCCTTAAGACATGAGGGTGGCACTCAGCAATAAGGAGGTGTCTGTCCCGGTTATAAGATCAGAGTAGATGCCCAGGGGGAGATGGATAGATGAAGGATGATGAATAGTACTTGCTCTTCTGTATTTTTCCCTAAACTGGAAATAATTTGATTTCTTACTTTCCCTCTAGCCTGTAACACTTTATCTCATCTTGCTTTTTAAATAAGGATGTCACAGGGAAAACACAAAGATATCCACATGTAATTAAGTATTTCCCAAAGAAAGGTGAGTTGCTCTTTTGTATCAATAATTCCCTTTCTGCAGGTTGCTGTGGTTGCCTATTTCCCTTAAATATTGTTCATACTGTATCGAGTGCAGTGTCTGCTCCTTGGTGGGTGCTCAATAATGTTGCGTGATGGTAATTATATGCACCACTGAAACAGCACTGCTGTAAAACCAGCAGCTATTCCATTCCATAATGTCAAAGTTTTAGAATAAAACAAGAAGAGCTCGTTCTTCCTTTATATTATAGCATTAGGTCAGAATCACAGGTTTCTAAAACTGAACAATATAAGTAATTTCCTATGATGAAGATAAGGAGAAAAATAGCATTTATTAAACACCTTCTATACACTTGGATTATGTTTATGCAGGTAGATAAATATCCTAACATAATGTAGACATATAAAATATATACCACAGTATCAGGTGACTAAATGGTGGGATGACAAGAGTTTAGCCCTTTCGTTTGATAAACTGAAAAAGAAAAAAAAAAATGAATGAACATGCGTTGTTTTTAAAATACATTTAAAATCTTTCTCTCTCTCATTACAAGAGGATCTACCTGAATTCCATATCAGCTTACTCTAGCACATTCCACACCCCAATTTGTTCTGGAAACATACTGGGAACTGAGGTACTTATGCTTTTCTCTGCCAATTTGTGATGCACAGGTATGACCTGCTTGGTCTTCCTAAGAGTTTTTCTTGATGGAGCTATTTGTCTGAAAGGATATTTAATCCAAATCCTAGGTTGTTTTTTTCCATTTCTTTCTTTAAAAAAAAAAAAGATTTTATTTATTTATGTAACAGAGAGACAGCCGGAGAGAGAGGGAACACAGCAGGGGGAGTGGGAGAGGAAGAAGCAGGCTCCCAGCGGAGGAGCCCGATGTGGGACTCGATCCTGGAATGCCGGGATCATGCCCTGAGCCGAAGGCAGACGCTTAATGACTGCGCTACCCAGGCACCCCTCCATTTCTTTCATTTTAAAAACATTTTGATATTATGAATATGACACACACAGAAAACAGTAAAAATTTTAAAAGCACATCTAGTGATTGGTCAAAAAATGCATATCTAGGACACCACCATCCAGACCAAAAAAATAGAATAGTTCTGCACCCCAGAAGCCTGCCTCCCATCCCACCAAACACCTTCTCCCCCCTCCAAGGGGTGACTCGCCCCCCCATCTTTATGATATGCCCTATTCCTTTTCTTTATACTTTAAGCACAGAAATATGCAACTGTATATATTATAGCTTAGTTTTTAAAATATTGGATAAAAAGAATGGCATAGATTATATTCATCTCAGTCTGGCTTCTCTTGCTTGATGAACAACTGCAGTGTCTCCTCCAGTGCTGGCTTGGTGATGACAGAATCATTCAGTTTACATCTGAAGATGTAGTTCCTGTCTCTATATTACTGAAAGTTCTTGTTTTGCTGGGTATAGAAGTCCAGCTTGTCATTTACTGTCTTTTAGTCTTTCAACCTCACTGTCTTCTGGCTTGTATTTCTTTTGCTGAGTGGACAGTTCTCAGCTTCAGTTAATATTGTGGTATTGAAGAAAACTTGCTTCTTTCTTCTTGTTATTATTAAGAATTTTAAAAATTCCTTTTGCCTCTGGCTTTCAGAACTTTTACTATAATGTACCCTAGTGTGTCATTTTTAAGATTTACTATTTTTGGGTTTGTAAAGCTTCTTGGATCTGTGATTTTTGTCTTTTATTAGCTTTGTAAAGTTCTCAGCCAATATAATCACTTCTGCTCAGTTTTCTCTCCCCACCCTCTGGGATTCCAATTACATGCATACTGGCCCTTCCCTCAGTACCCTCAGTGTGTCTCATACCCTATTCTATACTATCCATAATTCGTCATTCTGATTTCCTTTTGACGTTGACATTTGACCCATCTCCTACTTTGTTAATTATTTCTGCATCCGATCTATATTAAATCCTCCAACTTAATTATACATGTTTGTTTATGTATTTTTTCTATTCTACAATTTTTAATTAATTTTTTTAAAGTATTGTATGGGTTCTTTGTAAGAATTCTCCGTCTCTGCTTCCTTGAACGTGATCATCAGTTTCTTTAAAGTCAAACAACTCCAATCTCTGGAACCCCTGTGAGTCTGTTTCTATCGCCTGTATTTTCTGCTGATTTCTATCGATGCTGTCTTGCAGTGCCGAGTTGCCTGGTTATTTCATGCAGTGTTCCAGAGGCTGTATTTTACAGTGGTTTGTAGAAATGATTCAGGTCCTAGTTGATGGGATTTATGCTTGCTATAGAAATCCCTGGAGTGCCTCAATCCAATTTCAGAGATTGAGATCACTAGCAGCCACGCTGCAGAGGCTGTAGTGGTCCTTGACTTCTAGTTTGCCCCAGTGATCTTAGAGGAGAAGTATCTCCTAATATCAGCCCACATTCCCACATCTTAACCCCATTATCTTTTACAGTCTTGTTAGCTTTCTGTTATACTGTTGCAGAGTTTTTAATATATTCTATGATTGGTCTTATCTACTTCGTCTATCATTTTGAAAAAGGTTCTTTATGTATTCATTAAATAAATATGTGTTGAGTCCTAGTCTGGGCCAGACACTATGTTACATGCTGAATATTCACTGGCGAGCCAGAGAGAGAAAGAGAAGCACTGCCCATGCGGTGTTAATAATCAAGTGTTCCAAGTTTTAATTACTTGACCTCTGGTCCTATAGCACCCTATAAAGGCAGATTTGAAATGAATCCAGAAAATACCATCATGGTCCATAGACATGATGGATCTGAGACAGTGAGCAGAGTCTGGGAAGAGTGTTGAGGGATCCTGTGGAAATGCACATAGGAGAGTCCTGTTCATGTGACCGGAAGTGTTTGTGATGGAAAGTCAAATTTGCCTTCCTGCCCTTTGCTGGCAACACTGTATGCTGACCATGATGGCAACGCTTTGTGCGATCCTGACCAGCCCTGCTGATGGTCATGTTGTGGTAAGAGGAAAGAAAGGGGGAAGTTGAAAGAACTTATTTAAGAGTCATTTAAAATTTAAATAGTGTTCATAGTCATAAAAGCCTCGTGGTGTTCTAAAGCAACACTACTCCCTTAGGACACTATTCCTCCCTGTTTACACACTCTCTTCAAAGGCCCATTACATCTAAACTCTTTGATGTGCGACCAACTACTTCAGTGGTGACTTTGTGTCAGCTCAAATTCAAATCCGGTGGAGAAAAGGACAAATTGGCTCTTTTATCAAACACTTTCAGTATCAACTCACAATGAACCGGGATATTTTCCCCACTTAAAAGCTACATGATGAGCTTATGAGCAGGACAAAGTGAATAAGTATTCCACCCAGGAGCTAGACTAGAAAACAAAGTCAGAATTCCAGGAGCTGGACTTGCACACATGATTCTCTTCCAGCTGAGCTCCTGTCACTTATTCTCTCCCTGGGGACTGCAAGCACAGCGGGGTAGAGAAGCCACTGCCTCTCACTGGTGTTGAGGAAGGTCCTGCGGGCGCCCTGGCCCTGGGCTTCTGAGACATGCTACTGAACAGAGGAACAAGGGTTCTGCTGTAAAGTCCAGGGGATGATCGTTACCGGATGTGTTTTAGGATGTAGAACTGAATGAGACCTTCTCCAGCCCCCTTTATTGTCTTGGGCCGGACTCGTGCTCACTGTAAGTGCTGCACACACCTTCTGCCAGGGGTCAGTGCTCTCCATGGAAGGGGTCACACGGGTGGGAGGAAGTTTGCCCTGGGGACATCGAGTCACCCACCCAGTGCTGGCTCCTCCTCTCCTGGTGCTTCCTTGAGAAGAAGTAACATCCCTCTGAAAGTTAGTTTACCCACTGAAGAAGGCATGGAAGGGAAGAGATACGTAGAAACATTTAATTATAAAATAATCTACGTGTCTGGAACACTTTGCTTTTCAAAAAATCCTATTGTGAGAAATCCTTTTGTATTGGTCAGCTCAAGCCCCATAACGAGACCCCAGACTGGGGGGCGTACACAGCAGAAAATTATTTCTTCACCATTCTGGAAGCTGGAAGTCCAAGATCAAGGTGTCAGCAGAGTTGGTTTCTTCTGAGGGCCAACAGCCTCTCTCCTTGGCTTGGAGATGGTCACCTTGCTCTGTCCTCACATGGCCTTCCTGCTGTGCGTGTCGGTGTCTTCATCCCCTCTGCTCACGAGGACACCAGTCACACTGAATCAAGACCCATCGTACTATCTTATTTTACCTTCATCTCCTCTGTAAAATCTCTGTCTCCAAATACAGTCACATTCTGATGTACTGGAGGTTAGGACCTCAACATATGAATTTGGAAAGAACACAGTTCAGCCCGTAACAACTCTCTAAAGATGATGCAAAACCCTAAAATAGATTGACAAATTCAACTGGATGAAAGTAAATTTTTAAAGATTCTACAGGATAAAAATCACTGTAACAAAAGTAAAAAGGCAAATGAGAAGCTGTAAAATGCATTTGCTATTTTTGTCACAAAGGTCTAATTTTTAAGAAGAATATAAGACCAGTTGAAAAAAACAAAAGTCTGGTTGAAAAATGGGCACAAAATATAGAGAGTTCACAGCACATGAAATAGAAGCGGTTCTTAAAGACATAAAATGGTGCTTAATAGGAAATGCAACTCTAAACCACTTGGAAATAACATTTCTTTCCACTGATCACATTGACCAAGGTTGGATAAACCATACTTGACCAGAATTGGAGGAATAAATTATTTCATATATATTGTAAATTGATATGACCTTTATGTCAGACATTTGGCAAAATCTATCACTGCAATTATACAAAACATTCGACTGGGACTTCCCAGTCCTAAAAACATGCTAAGGCAGGCCCACATACGTGTGGGGTGACCCACATACAGGGATATTCCCTGCAGTGTCATATACTGAACACATCTGAGCAGAGGTCAATAGGCCTGTGTCCATGGGACACTTCCCAGCTATCGAGGGAGGTAGGGTCGCTCTGTACGTACGGGGACAATCTCCAGTCTGTATTACAGGATTAGTCAATGTTCGTGAATGCCATCATCCAGGATACAATGCACACCCCAGGTATGCATTTGAATGTTTCTGAGAGCACGCGCTGCACACTGGCAATCCTGGATGCCTCTAGGGGCAAGGACTCGGCACCCAGGAGGCAGCATAGGCAGGACACCGTGCACCGCTCCCTTCTTGCACTGCATACCACACAAACGCCTCAGTAAGGGCCCCGATGCAAATGTGACAAAATGTTAATATCTGTTCCAAGGTGGGTGCGTGGATGATCTGTTCTATTATCTACTGTACTTTCGTGCTCATTTGAAATGTTTCATAATTAAAATTTAAAAATAAAAAATCACATCTTTTTGCCTATTACATTTAAAAAAATGATTCCCACACACATGCACCTAAATTTGTCCATATTTTTCGCTGTTACATCTATTTTATTCAGCGCTTCCATAGTTGCAAGGGAAAGAAACACAATCCAACTGGTTTTAGCCAAACAGGGAATTTACTGGCTCCTCTTTCTGGAAAGTTCTGGGTGTCGCCTTCAGGTATGATTGGATCTAGGAGCCCCAGTGATGTCGTCACTCATGTCTCCTCCTTCCCAGGCAGGTCCCTTCCTGTGGCATTGATGGGCACAGAAGCTCCTGGTGGACAACCTCCTAATTTACTAATAATTCTATAGAAAAAGTACTTGTGCTCCCTCAGTCATGTGGCTGTCCAGTCACTGTGAGTTGGAACAGCCAGGTGGGAGCGACCACCATTTCTGGGGCTGGGCTTGTACCTCCTCCCAATCCCAAGGATGGTGCATGGGAGATGAATGGTTTGGCAAAGGAAATCATTCCCCATTACCCCTGGAAGGGAACGTGGATGCAGTGGGCAGGTTAAGAAAGCTCTATCCCCAGCCACACCTCCCTGGGCGTAAGGGTGTAAGGATGAAAGGTGCACCCAACAGTGGGCATCTGCATGTTGAACCGTGGCGTGCTATTCCTGCAGTTAACAGGAAAGTTAGGGATCCGGGCTGGCTTTCTGCTGTCTGGGGAACTAGTCAACATTTCACATCAATTCACTAGCTGTTGTGTTTCATTTGTCTCCTTTCCTCGAGTCCCCATCTCACCATGTTCACCACCTTTTTTAATGATAATGATTTTCTGACACTGTGTCAGAACTCTTATAGAATGTTCCACATTCTGGAATGTTCTATTGTATTCTTGTTGGGACATTTAGTCCTTTATCCCCAGATTCTCTCTAACCCAACAGTTAGGTGTTTTGATGAACTTTAGATTAAATATTTTTCAGCAGGAAGACTTCATGGGTGATGCTGTTCCCTTCTTGCTGATTTTCTTCAGGATGCATAGACAAGAAGGCTGTCCCACAAATAGCTGTGAGAGCTCTCACCACTTGGTTAAGCTTGTGACCTCAAGAGCTATCCATGCAAATATGTATTTTGCCCTTGCAAAGAGCAAGCAAAGTGTCGGCATGTGCTTCTTAGAAATCGAACAAAATCCTTCCCTGATAAGCTCTGTAATGATTGTCGCCACCCTGAAGACGCTTGCCTGGATCAATTATTTCACTGGGGATTGTCAAGGGGTGATTTCCTAATTCTATCACTCCTTCCTCATTTATCACCTGCTACTTTTCTGCAAAGAGTTTTTCTTATTAGTAGAGGATAAACTGGTTCTGAGTAAGTGCTTAATTCTTTCCCATTAGTGACCAACTTTCAGGGTAAGATGTTGGTTATAACTTGTCACTGTTAATGGTGGCAATCTTATTTTTTCCTTTCTCCATGTCACAATTAGGGTTCTCCACAAACTAATGCTGAGATGGAGCTGGGGTGCAGAGCGCCTGTGAAGGGGAGGGGCAGAGGGAGGCCCCCAATGGCTTCCCAGGCTCATGAAGCCCCACCAGCGCGGAGGGGAGCTCCGGTGCAAACACTGCCCTTCAGAACCAGGAATTGCCCACGTGTCTGAAGCTGGGCTGAAATGCTGGGCCTTTATAGCCCTCCTCACTCAGCACCCCCACCGCCCAAAGAGCATAACCTTGAGCTGGCCAGCTCCCTGCACTTGAGGTGGGTCCCGAAGGAGCCATGGTGGGATGCCCTGTGTTGACCTCACTCACTGCAGCAAGTGCTGGTCCAGACCTTCTCGGAGGGCACATCTGGACAGCACCTCCTCATCCGCCTGTGTGTGCGTGTGTTCATGTGTGTGTCCATGTGCATGTGCGTGTGTGTGTGTCTGTGTGCGTGTGTGTGTGTGTGCGTGCGTTTATTCTGTGTTGGTTCTGCTTTGTTTTATATTTTAATGACATTATGGGCTCATATATTTTATACTTTGTATTTTACAATAGAAATGTTTGTTGGATTTTGATGTTCAAAGAATCCCACATTTAACCAGTGGAATCACCTACGACACACCGTTATGTCTTTGAGCCCTGCTTTCTTCTAATGGGGAATGATATGTATAAATCCAGGCATGAGCTTCTGTGCTGTTGCTTGGAGGCACTGTTGCTTCCAAGCTCTCGATGGAGAGAGCGAGGAGAGGTGTGTGTGGGTTACGGCATGAGTTCTTATGACTATTTCCTATTCAGATTTAGCGGGACAAAGGTTGTTTTCTTGTCTGTTTTGACTGTCTTTCTCTATATTCAACTAATAATATTAATACTGTTTTTTATTCTAAAAAATACATAAAATGGCATCAAAATTATGATGTCAAAATCACGACTAACAATAAAACCACGGAGAGAATTTTAAGATTCATCTCCAGTCCTTTTTATCCCTAGAATATAATTATCGAGGCTGGGGAGCCAGGGTGCTGTTTTCAGAGATTACTTGGAGTACCTTTTCTCTATGTGACTATGTCACCACTTTGATATAAAATTAGGCCTGTTTGTTTCTGCTTGCTTCCAGCTTGGGGGTTTGGGGTTTGGTTTTTTGTTTGTTTGTTGGGTTTTTTTTTGCTTCCCCCCCCCTTTCTTTGATTTGCTTTTTGAATGTATAAAGCATCTACAAGCTTCAAATCATTCAGAATACTTTGACATTTTTTTTCCCCACTGAGATTCCTTTTTTCTTCCTTAGTTTTGGGGCTTCTAAAATTGGCATATTTTCAAATTTCTTATCTGGGTACACTGGCATTTCTTATGTACATAAGGAACAGAAAAACATTTCCCCAAATGTGAATTATGAAACACCACATCCGTGAGATGCTTCTTGAAACACAAGTCTGAGAAACTCTGTAGACCACCCCCCTCCCCCAGCACACACAGATTCACTAACACGGTAACACGATAGGCGCCAAGAGTATCCTCACTAGGGAAGGATGCTTGCTTATCTCAGACAGGAGGCACCTCGGGTGTTTGATCCTGGAATGCAGGCTGTAGGTACGTATCAACGGTCTACGGAATCAGTGCTCCGTGGTGGATACCTCGTTCTTCCTAACTTAAACACAACATGTTCTAAGCGAATATTAGCATTGTTAAGCCTGCTCACTCCATCTTTATTGTGGCTCAGAGGCCTTAAAATACGGGCACAGAAAGATTCACTGTCTGTGTGTCTCTCAGGAAAGGGCTAAGGCCTCATAAGCACATACGTGGCACATAAGCTCTGTCAGAGGAAGGGTTTTGTGTTGCCTCTGCTGATGTAGAGCGCTTGGGGCTCCTGCCGGCTGGCGCAGCTGAGGGCCCAGGTGCTCTCGGTCCAGGAAAGAAGGAGTGCACTTCTGCCTTCTCAAGGAACCAGAGCCTGCACATATGCGGACAAGGTAAAGATCTGCCACACGCTTATTTTGCTACCTAAGTTTTGAAAAACACATAACTAAAAATATACAAATAAGAGGCTTAGTGAACATCTAAGATCTCCTGGCCAATTATATAATGAATACCAAAACAAATATATTTAACCTATGGCATGCAAAAAAATTAAATGTATAATGTATACACACACACACACACACACACACATATATGTATGTCTGTATACACACACACACACACACAAATATCTATACACATTCTAACAAAATCTAGAAAAGAATCATGTAATAGGTGGAAAAACACATTGCACATTATGGTATTGTTTACCAAAACATATTCCAGAAAAAAAGAAGACTCAGGTAATGTTAACAAGTGTCCACAAAGGGCTTTAAACTCAAATAAGTTCAGAAATCTCTTTTTGGACAAATTGGAACTGGTTTCTCTACTGTGAAACTCTAAAATTAATGCAACGTTCAGTAAGTCCTCAATATACTCCTATTTACTGTGCATCTTTAATAGGGATTGGATATTTTGTGACATTCCCAAATGTTCTATTTCTCCAGGTGAGCTATTTTGCAAGACTGGTGTCTCTTTCCTCTCTTTAGGAAATGTTGGTCAAGCTAAAGCACAGGGCCCAAGGCTGCTGCTGAAGCTTCAGTCAGCTAACCTCGTTCAGACATGACGCCAGCATCAGGATGATCGCAGGGGGACTGTCAAAGAGCTGTGATTAGTACGCTGTGGGCTCTAACGGATACAGCAGACAACTTGCAGGAATAGACAAGGGATGTGAGCAGAGCAACGGAGACTCTGAGACAGTCTTGGAAGGAAATGACAGAACAGAAGAACCCCAAACCCAAAATGAAGAACGTCTATGATGGGCTCCAGGGAGACTGGAGACTGGAGGTCAGAGCCTGTGAGCTTGGAGAGAGGTCAACAGTAACCGGAATGGAATGACTTGGGGAAAAGAAAGCCCACAGGAACAGCGAGAAGAACAGAATGTCCAAGACCTCTGGGATAATTTCAAAGGTATAAAATGTGGACATTTGGAATACCAGAAGGAAAAGAAAGAAAGAACTGATCAGAAGAAATTTTGAAGTAATAATAGTCGAGAAATTTCCAAAATCAATGAGACCAAAACACAGATCCAGAGAGCTCAGACCACACCAAGCATGATAATTATCAATAAATCTACGCCTGTGCATAACACATTCAAACTGCAGAAAACCAAAGGCAAAGAAAATCAGGAGAAACTAGGGGAAAGGTTTTTACTGCCTGGAGAAATGAGGATACGCTTTACAGTGGGCTTCATGTCAGAAAGTGCGAGAAGAAAGAGTGGAGCAACAGACCACGTTGTGAGGAGACACGTGCCCACCTAGAATTCCACATCCAGGGAAACAATCCCTCAAAAGGGAAGGAGAACTAATTTCTCAGGGAAGCAAAAACTATGGGAATTCACTGCCAGCAGACCGTCCCTCCAGGAGTCGGTAAAAGAAGTCCTTCAAGAAAAAGAAGGTGCCGTAGGTCCAAAAGGCAGGTCTACACACAGAAAGGAGTAGCTTCAGAGAAAAATACAAATGAAAATAAAACAAACTAGTTTATGTTTCTTATTCTCAATTGATGGAAAAGGCATGTTTCTTATCCTCAATTGATCGAAAAGGCAAACTATGTTTAAATCAAATGTTCCGTTCATACTAGTAACACAAATGCTGGAGAAGGGAAGAAGCATACGGAGAAGTGAAATAAGTAAGACACAGCAGGGTTGGAGGGATGTACTGGAGGGACTGAGGGAGCCGCCTTACAGGAGACCCGCAGCGTGTATCGGAAGGCGGAGGTACATGGAATATGTATGCTGCTAATCCTCTTAATATCTTTGGAAATGTATTTAAAAGAAGTATAACTTATATTCTAAGAGTGCAGATAAAATACAATTGTGTAAAATTCTCCATTCAACCAGAGAAGAAACAAAAGTGGAGGGGGTTATAAAGAGACCAAGTACAATGGTAACAAAAAGAAAACACATACAAATATGGACAACAGTAACCCAACTGTATCAACTGCTTCAAATGTAAATGGTCTAAACACACGAGTTCAAAGAAAAAAGATCGACAGAGCATATTAACAACAACAACAAAAACACCTGGGGCACTTGGGTGGCTCAGTCAGTTGAGTGCCCAACTCTTGATTTTGGCTGTCATGATCCCGGGATCATGAGATCGAGTCCTGTGATGGGCTCCCTCCTCAGCGGGGAGTCTGCTTCTCCCTCTCCCTCTGCTCCTCTCCCCCGCTCATGCTCTCTCTCTCTCTCCATTAAATAAATAAATATAAAAAGAAAAACGCAAACACCTGACTACAGATTGTCTATAAGAAGCCCACTCTAAACATAAAGGGGCTTCTGGATGGCTCAGTCGGTGAAGCGTCTGCCTTTGGCTCAGGTCATGATCCTGGGGTCCTGGGATCGAGTCCCGCATCTGGCTCCCTGCTCAGTGGAGAGTCTGCTTCTCCCTCTCCCTCTGCCACTCCCCCTGCTTGTGCTCTCTCTCTCTCTCTCTCTCTCTCTCTCTATATATATATATATATATATTAAATAAATTAATTAAATATTTTTTAAAAACTAAATGCAGACGCTCCAGTAGGTTAAAGGAAAGAGATGGAGAAACATGCACCTCGCTAACTCTAATGAAAGGCCTCTGGAGCCGCTCTCTTAATTGCAGACAAAGCAGAGTTTTGAGCCAAGGAGAGGTTCTAAGGGATAAAGGCGAGCACTACATAATGATAAAGCGATCGATTCCCTAAGAAGCAACATAGTTGAAGCTTGAAAACATTATGCTAAATGAAAGAAGACGGTGACAAAAAACATCTATTGTATGGTCCTATTTATATGAAATGCCCAAAATAGGCACATGGATAGTGACAGAAAATAGATTAGTGGTTGCCTGGGGCTGAGAGATCTGGGGGCAAAAGAGAGTGGCTGATACGAGGCACTGGGTTTCTTTCTGGAGTAATGAAAATGTCTAATATTGATTGTGGTGCTGACTGCACAAATCCAGATACACTAAAAACCATTGAATTGTATGTTTTATGTGGATGAATTTTATGGTATGTAAATTACATCTCAGCAGAGTTGTTAAAAATAATAGAGGAAATTGGGTGTGGGGTTTATGGGAATTCTGTGTACCATCTTCACATTTTCTCTGTAATCCCAGGACTCTTAGAATAAAATAAAACATTTGCTTAAAGACACAAACCACACCAGCTCTGGTCCCCTGCTCTCTAGTTCTTCACTGCCTCGTGACACGACGGCAGTGATGGGAAGGAAGTTCCAGATTCCTTGAGAAAGGAAGCTGCCTTCTGCCCCCTCCAACATTTGTTCCCCTGCACGGAAGCCTCTTCCTCGGCATTAACTACTCTGCATTCAGATGGCAGAAATGTCATTGGGTGTCACACTGGGTCTCTGACACGTAGAAGACACCTGCGGGCAGTGTCTCCAAAAGTCGGTAGTTAAGTGAATACATCTCTCTACTAATTATGCACCTGCATGAGGTTAAAGAAGAACAAACTGTGCAAAAATACATCATTTGAAAAAAATATTTTATTTGCACCTAATTTTCCAATTATACATGTGCATGGAATCATATACCATTTGCTAGTTGCAAATTGTTCCTCTAGTTAATAGCCCTATGCTTCATCAATGAAACCGTACCAAAACATCTTTCTATTGTACTTAAGCTAAAAAATCAAAAGTAAGTGTTAATGTGTGTTTTTTCAGCTTGAAGTTTTAATTTAATCGACTCCTCCAAACCAAGCAAATGATGCATGAATATGTGTCTAGATTCAATGTTCAAATGCTTCAATAAAAAGGGACAGTAGGTGGAGAGGCGGTCCCAGATGAATCCTACCAAGATCGAAGAATTACGGATTCTAATATTACCGTGGATTTGCTCCCACTTTATACCAAATTGCTAAGCCTTATCAAATGGCAGGATAATTAAGCCAGCCTAAGGAAATCATCAGCACATTGTCGGGGACACCTCACCTCAAGTCCAGATCCGGCTGTCAGCAGTTTTGGACCTCAGACTGCTACACTTGCTTTCCTTGGCAAACTCTAATCAATGAGCCCGCCACAGCGGATCGAAGACAACTGTGATGAAATGCCACCTCGTGAAGTAATTGGCTTCATGGATGTGCCCAAATGAGTCATAAAACTATTCATCAATATCCTCAGCTGTGCGGTCCTGAGCCGTTACGCGGTAGCTCAGGGGATACTCTGATCAGAAAAGCTTACTGTACGATTCCTCTGCCAACCCATTCATCACCCTCACCTTAGACCCGAAGGGGGCAGGGAAGAAACAAACAGCAAGGTCGCCGTTAAACCAGGGCTCTGAGGCGCCAACGCCCCTGCTGATGTAGGTGTAACATCTAAACGCACTTACGATGCCATCCTCTCAAGGGGTTCTGTTTTGAAATCTGTATTTCTCCCTCTCTATCGATTGTTGGCCACAAAAATCCACATGCATATTCAGAAAAGTAGCCATGCATATGCTGGAGTTCTGTGATGCTATTTTTCTACAAGGTAATGCGGTCTGCGAAAGGAATTTCACTTGCACGAATCCCTGGGCCATAAAATAGTGCTGAAGTACATTCTAAATGAAGGGGGAGATAACGGTGGGGACAAAGATTGTTCTCTATTGCTTTAGAGAACCTTGACAATTCTGCTGGTTGATGCTTGGCCCTCTGACAGGCAAAGGCACCTGCTGAACTCCACAGGCTGAGTACTTCATTCCACTTGTTACTAGAGACTCTGAAAGAGTAGACAAGTGAACATAGTTTCTGAGGATTTTACAGTGAGAGCTAGTTGTCAATATATTTTGCTTCGCAGGAAGATTATTTGAATTGGCAAAACATCTTCGATATTTTAAAACATGTGTAAATTCCACGGTCTGCAACACGTATTGACAACTTAAACTTTGGAGCTGAAACACAGTACGGAGGATTCTCCATATCACATAAGTAGTTCACCCTGTTCGCTTACTCTTCACGAATTCCTGCACTGAGTCATGCCGTGAGGCCAGAGAGGATGGAAAGCCAACAGTGCTCGGTGGGGCTAGGGGGGCACAGTTTTGCTTCAAGCTCTCTGCTGCTCCAGGAGCTGAAGTGGACGTCTGCCTTAGGTTGGGTTTCTGGAAACAGAGCCTGAGATAGGGATTCTTGTTCAAGTGGTCTGTTGGGAAAGTGTTCTTTGGAGGAGGAGTGGGTGGGATGCAGGAGAGGGCAGGGAAAGAGCTCGGCTCGTATGCAGAATGCAGGCCGCTCCAGAGTACCACCAAAACAGAGTTCTCGCCTTGAGGCAAGGAGATCACGCCAGATTGTCAGAGAATCACCTGTCTCCCGGGGTGAGTCCGGCCATGGGTGGGAGTGTGGGCTGCAGGCAGCTCAGCACCCCAGAGTGAAGGGCTCCCATGGGGCCGAAGGAAATTCCACTGCCGTGAGCTGTCCCCTCCGTGGCTTGCACCCAGCTGCTGCTGCAGAAAGCGTGCACTGCTGGGAGGGGGATCTGGGTGGGCACCTGCCTCATCTTCTATAGCGCTGTTCCCAAACCCGAGTCAGCCCCAGAACCACCTGGAGGGCTTCTTAACACAGAGTGCTGGGCCCCACCTCCAGGATTTCCCACTCGATGGCTATGGGGCGGAGCCCAAGAACCTGCATTTCTAACACGTTTCTGGGTGTTGCCGATGTGCTGATGTTAAGACCATGTTTTGAGACCACTGATCTACAAAAGGGGTCCATTCAGGAACTACCTGGATCTTACGCAAGACCTAGATTACTGCTTGTGTACGTGGCTCCCTTCACCAATACGTCCCCCAGCCTCCTAACTGCAGTAACCATTGTCTTTAGGTGTCAACCCTCAGGGCCACTCTCCGAGGGGAGCTTCCCCAGACTTCTGACGACAGCAAATCCCTCTATCACGCACCTCGTAGCTCCTTGAAGCTCCCTCTCTAAGGCCAGCCGTAGCTGAAATTGCACATTTGCTTGTACGTGATTTGGTGAAAGACCCTCTCACGGGGCTGTAAGTGACCTGGGGAGAGGTTTGGGGGCGCCCTGCTTGGCATCATACCTCCAGGAGTGTGCGCCCCTGGTTAGGAGCCCCCAGTCTGCACCGGCTGGTTCCACAAATGCCCCGTCCACATATTTAGAGCAAAGTCCTTCCCTGTTCATTGTTTCCTGTTATTTCCAATGGTTTTATTTCAAATAAATGCTGATTGTGTCAAATTATTTCATTATTTCAAGGTTTCAGTGCCTCCCCTACCAAAGGGAAACGAGAGCCCACCTCGTCTGGGTGTTGCGGGGGTTCAGTGAGTGAGATGGTGCGTGGGGACGCAGGCAGTGGGCAGCACGCATTAAACACGCGTTGATAAACGGATGGATAACGTCAGTACACACGTTATACCCAAAGTGAAATACCTGTCAAACAACCTGAAAAATCCTTCCTTAAATCATGCCAATGACACAAAATTTCCCAGCTGAAGCTCTGCGTCCGGTCCCTGGGACATTTCTACTCCTTAGGGCCTAAAAATATCAGTTTCTTACTGGCAGCTTTAAACTAATAACCACAGATGGAAAACTAACATTAAACCTCAGAGAAGATTCCATTTACTGAACAGAAGTGAGTATCCAAGTGCTTCGTTGCCAATGAAAGTGAGGAGAGGCGGTTTCTGCCCTGAGACCCCAGTGGGTCTGACGCCAAGGCGACTTCCCCCTCCGCCGCACTAGGGTTTATGCAGATCCCTCTCAGCCTCCCCACAAACGGCTTTCCATCCCCTTCTTCAAGGCCAGCGGCAGCAAACATCACCAGGCTCCCCCAGGTTGCCCAGCGTCTAGACTCCCCTTGACCTGAAACCCCGTGGCCGCCTGCTGGTTTCAGAAGCTCCCTGGGGCTGCTGACACTCATGCGTCCATCCCATGGCTTCTGGATCTCAGTGGGAGTTTCTCACTCTCCGCTAACACCTTCCTTCAGCTGGGTGTGAGCCGTTTTTCCACCCTGATGGGCTTTCCTGCCCCCTCCCCCGCCCCGGCCCCTTGTCCATTCTGAAGAGTGTCCACGAGGACGGAGCAGAGAACTCCATGTGGGGCCAGAGCATATAAGTGTCCTTCGTTCCAGAAGCTGTAGTAATATGAAAGTCCCTTGGGGTTACTTGACCCGTGTGGTGGCACCTTTCACAAGATCGTGTTACCTTCACTTCAAAGTTGCTGAAGTTACTAGTTAAAGTCGCCCCAACAAGTTGGATTGAGTTGTTTGTGTTTTGGTGGTGTTGTTGCTCACGGCCTATGGATGGAAGTTGTCATCGTCCTTCCTGGCTTTGCACCACCCAAGATGACAGGACGGAATGCAGTGGGAGCTGCACTCGTGTCCCGTGGCCGCCGTGACACGCCACGACACACTCGGAGGCTCCGAATGACAAGACTCCTCCTCTCACTGCTCTGGAGGGTGGAAGTCCTAACTCCAGGTCTCAGCAGGGCCGTGTTCCTTCTGGAGGCTCGACAGGGGGACCCACCCTCACCGCGTCCAGCCACCTCGCTCCAGCCTCTGCCTTCATCCTCACGGGGCTTCTGCTCTTCTCCCTGTGCCCGCGACTTTGTCTCGTTCCTCTTTGATAAAGACACCTGTCCCAAGATTTCAGGCCCACCCAGGTAACCGAGGATGATCTCATGTCGAGATCTTAATTACGCCTGCGAAGACTGTTTTTCCAAGTGAGGCAACATTCACGGCTGCCCGGGGCTACGAGGTGGACGTGTTACCTCGAGCAGTACCTCCTCGGTCCTTAGTCTTCTCACAGGAAAGACTCCAAGCAAGAGACCAGAAGGTGTGAGCAAACAGAGTTTACTGAGTACACTCACCAGAGTGCGGAGAGAGGCTCATGTGCCCGGACAGAATTGGTCCCAGGACTTTTAGTTGTTAACTAGGGCTAGAACATTCCTCACTTGGGGCAGGAAGCAGGGTTTCACACCCTTTCCTCCAACCTGGTCAGGGGTTCCTGTCACGGCATCCGCCATGTTGGCTCTGTCTGCTCTGATCTGGCTTCTGGTGGAGTGCTGCCAGGACAGGCCTTTGACCTCCCCGTCGCTGGCCATGGAAGGAGGGTTCTCCCTGGTGGTGTGTCTGAGCAAGGGTCTTTTGTCTTACTTATTACACAGCATCCCCTAAGAAAGCTCATGGCAGGGAAGGGAGCACCTGTCCCTGCCGTGATGCTAATTACACTTTTGTTCCTTTGCGGACATACATGCTATGGCTTCTGGGAATGCCCCTTGGCGGTCTGGGCAGGACAGGCCTAACTGCAGGTCTGGGATGTCTCCCCCGCCAAGATCCGCCCCCAGCTCCGCGTCCCCATGGGACCCAGGCCTCACACAACCATCTAACTGCCTACCACAGGCCTGTCTCTTTGGGGCCATCGCCCCACCCACCCCAGGGCCCCAGACAAGACTGGCATCCTTACCACGTGGAAGTAGAGGCTGCCACAGAGAATTGCGACCCCTGAGACTTCAGCGAGATTTAATCTTTCCTGGAAATGTTCCAGTTCACCTTTGGTCGCTTTCTTAGTTGGCTTCCAGTCACAGGACGCAGTTATAAAGAAACAGAATGAATGTTTGCTCCTTCAAGAAGTTCTTGCCAAAACGTGCACATGAACGAGTAATACTGGCCTAAAAGATGTCACCTTGCAGGTTTTCCAATGATTCCAAATCACATTTACCTTAGAACTGCTTTATAAACGACATTAGACAAAGCAGAGTTATTACTTCAGAGTCACGCTTTTTATTCAAATTATTTGGACTCTGAGGTTCTTCCAGCTTCTAACGTCACGACGTCTCTCATCGTGTCCTCGAGCTGGAGCTTCAGTGAAGGTAATGCACCGTTTGCAAAGTGTTGCCGTGATAAGCCTCCCTCTCCCAGATGATCAAGGCTAAGAAATCGCTAGAATGTTCACGATCTCTGCAAGGCTATCCAGTCCTGAGACAAGAGTCGCTGAGACCACCTTTTTCTTTTAGATCTTTTGACTTGATTCTCTCTGTTTTCTAATGATCTCTTAACAGCTTTCACTGGGGATTTATTTTTTCCCTTTGTATGGTGTTTGAAAATTCTGCCTGGAGGTCTGAGTCTGCAGTGTATTTGGTGCCTGCTTGGTGTGGAGTGTCTAGATTTCATCCTGAGGTTCCGGAAGGACATCTGCCTCACCCTGGGCCATCGGGTCAGCTGTAGTGGTCGCAGAGCACTTGCTGGAATGCATGCAGACATTCTCAGCACTGGGTGAAGACTGGCTTCTGCATAAAGGCGAGCCCACCCGCTCGGCCTCCAAAAGTAAAACCCATGACAAAAATAAGGGCAGACATAAGTCCCAGAAAACCTCACTGTATTTCTATTTAATTATCACAACCCCTTCCAAAGGAAATTTTCTGATTGGATGCGTTACCTACTCTCCCATCAGAACACAAAAGCACCGGGAGTAAAAGACGGGGTTATTTATAGCATTGGCCAGAGTTACGTTCTCTCACTTTGGAGCACAGACGTAGATTCCTAATTAGTTATCAGCAAGCTGAATGCCTAGACACACACGCACACACACACACAATTAAACCGTAAGAAGACATTCACTTACCATTCGTTAATTTATTAACAAGAAATCTCTGAATGTAATTAAACTTACTAACAAATTAAAGAACAGTCAAATTAATAGATGAACAAAATTATGTAATAAAATTCAACATTCAGTTATGATTAAAAAAAAAACAAACTTCTGGCCAATTAGGAATAAAAGGGAACTTTCTTTACACAATAAAAACCCAAGCAACTGTCAGACTTAGTTTTGATATGGTTACAGTTGACATCAAGACAAAATGCTCTGCTTATTACTTATTACGTACAAATAAAAACCTGTAGAGAATTAGCTCAGGCACAAACAAACCGGCCACTGGCACATAGCAGGGAGCCCAGAGAGACCCCGGGAATATGGGGCTCTGGAGGGGACGGGCGTGCCCTGTAAGGAAGGTGGGAAGCGACATGTCTTCTACAGATGGGACTGGACTATCTGAGCGCCTCTCTGTTCTTACTTTTCATCACATCCCAGAGTAAACCCAGAGTTGGCTACAAACTGAAATAATGAAAAATGTGAAATGATTTCCAACAGAACAAAACAAGCCTCTCAAAGGAAATGATGACAGACTTTTCTGATTTTGAATGGAGACAAGTTTCTTGAATGCGACCAGAAAGGTACAAACCACAAAAGAATGACTGACGCCACAGTTAATCACAAGGACCTTCAAAGCGTCTACACGACACGAGATCCCTGGAGCAGTGCCAACGGCAGGTGCAGTCTGGCACCGCATAATGACCTCACACGTGACGGGCAGGGGGTGTGCGGGGCATATAGAGCAAGGCTCTACGACGTACCTAAAAGAACAAAACCAACAACTGATAGGAGACCGAGGTGAGGCACGGACAGTTCACGGATGAGGCAACCCAAAGAGCAGTGGACATTCGGCGAGACGCTCAAACTCACTGGTAACTAAGGAAGCACAGGTCAGGATCGCAAAGAGGCAGCTTCCTCATTCGTCCACGCAATGGTAACACCTTTCCTCACTGTGCGCTCAGCTCGGCTGCACGTGGAAACGTGGCCCCCGCGCTCTGTCGGCGGCACTTGGCGATGAAGCCAGTACACCGGCATCACTCATCTCACTACCCCAGCCCCCGGGCACATGTCTGGAAGAAGAGCGTCTGTTCCCCAAGTTCAGAAGACATACGTACCTTCTGGCGTTACCTGTAATGACAATCAAGTGGAAACAACATAATAGTCTGTGGGTAGAGAGAGAAATAAATGATGATTTATTCACAGAGGAGAGCACAGTGGTTCACAGGAACTGGAGTCACACGTGCCAACATGAATACATACCAATAAAATGTTGAGTGAAAAAAGGAGAAAGTTGCTAAAACATATAAGCAATAGGACATTTGCGTAGTCTTTCCGCACCAAATAAAATGGGATGCTATGCATCGCTACGAACACGCACGTTGATGGGAAAATGTACTTACAAACCATGAAGGGGGTGATGGTCTGACTCATGATAGCCAGGACCTGTGCAGTCAGGGAGGGAAGGAGGGCAAGACAGAGGGAGGGTGGAATAGGAGCTCCGAACGTGGAAGAAATGAAGTAAAATCCGGGGTGCTGGGTGGGCGAGCACGGTTGTGGGGGCCCTTGCTCAGCACCGGGCCTGCCTGTGTGGTCTGACAGAGAAGGCAGAGACGGGGCGAATCCCGAATTCCTCCCTCTCATAGGCTTAAGTAGAGGGAATATTAGAAGGTGGACCTAGAATCTGAAGGACCCCCGTCCTTGGCTTGGAGGGTCCCTGTTGGACTCTGGCTGCTGACATAAAGTCATGAAGTAGAAGGGCTAACCCAATACCCATTCCCATCCCTCTCTCCTTGTACACCTTCCATTAGGGAGACTGAAGCAGCAACCCCAGCTTTCTTTGCAGCTAGAGATGGCTGGAGGATTCGGAACTGGCCAAGGAGGGACACTGCTGGGCACTCCTAAGAAGCGCAAAAGAAAGGCACATTCTCTCCCTGGCAACTCGCCTAAACTCTGGATGCGACTTTGGAGCTCCACCAGCAGCCCTCTTTTTTTTTTTTTTTTTAATGATTTTTTATTATATTATGTTAGTCACCGTACAGTACATCCCCGGTTTCCGATGTAAAGCTCGATGATTCATTAGTTGCGTATAACACCCAGCAGCCCTCTTGTGACATTGAAGGGAAGATGACAGGAACTGGCAACTGCCCAGGGATCCCAACTAGCTCTGGATCTCCCTTCCATCCATCTTAAGTAGGGAATCGAACCTCTCTATTGATTGTTTCTTTAATAATAAAGCATCTTAAGTAATGCACTCACTTTAGGTAAGAGGTAATTTGCTCAAAAGTTACCAAGGAACCCACGGAATCCAAGTCATGCTGAGCAGCTGGAGACCTGTGCACGAAAGCAGATGGGCACCCCAATAATGTGCCCAGTCCCTCTTTCCGCTCTCGTCCTCAGCACAAATTCTCGGGACAGAGGACCCGCCCCAGGGTCAGGTGTCCAACACCGATCTCTAACAATGAATGTGTCCAGCTCACTTAGCACATCTCTGATTACCGGGGGGCATTGGTTCAGGGGGTCAGTTCAAGAGGACAGGGTCTAGAGGGGCGCCCAAGAATTGTCCACTGCAAAGCGTCTGCCTTCGGCTCAGGGTGTGATCCCAGCGTTGTGGGATCGAGCCCCACATCAGGCTCCTCTGCTAGGAGCCTCCTTCTTCCTCTCCCACTCCCCCTGCTTGTGCTCCCTCTCTCGCTGGCTGTCTCTGTCAAATAAATAAATAAAATCTTTAAAAAAGAAAGAAATGTCCACTGCAGATGAGGCTCTGTGGGGTTTGCTTTGAGCACCCTGCAGGGCTTCCTGCACCCCCTGTCCCCTCTCCCTGTCCCAACCCCTCCAGAGGCTGCTTACATGATGTTCAGCGGGAGAGTCGAGCAGAGGTCAGCAGCCTAGACTGTGGAACCCGTTGCTATTAATTACAAACAAAATAATTATAAAATATTCGCAGTATACAAGGTTACATTTTATACCGACATAATCTACTTCCAAAATCCACTTTAAACAGCAATATTTTTGCTTTACTTTCAATGTTAAGTACTTTCTTCCTCCTTATCTTTAACCTCGGCATTATTAAAACTGCTCCAGGAATCTATTTTAAAAATCTCACTGTGACATTTTCAGCAGAAAAATGACCTTACCGTTTTACAGGTGCCACAATCATTTGGCAGGATACAACAATTTTTTTTCCTCCCCTGGTAAATCAACATTCAGAAAATGCTTGTTTAAAACTCTTTATTTGATTGTCATTTGTAAGTGGGTCTAGCACTTCCAATCACACAAAATGAAGAATGGCCAAATTGCGAACAATTTCCATGTCTGTGCTTCTCACAGACTATCTTTCATCTTGGTCATGCTTCACATTCCATGTCCAAGGTGAGCTGAAGCCTTCGCGGGTTCAGACCCGCATCCCAGAGGCGGGGGACGGCAGGAGACGCCACAGGCTAATGACTGCAGAGGGAAAGCCGCTGCACGCCCCTGCGGGTATCAGTCAGACTTCTCCCCAGACCGTTTGCCTTTCCCTCGTCCTGTCCTCCTTGTGGCTCTGAAATCACCCAGGTAGAGCGTGGTGAGTCTTTTGTCTCCATTGGAAAACCACACCTGGTTGCCCCTCACCCATCCTGAGCCTGCCGAGGGGAGCGACGATGGGAAGGACGTTGGCAAAAAACCGCTGTGTGTTCAGAGCTAATTTCTTTATTTTTTTTCTCGAGACACCATGCTGGTCACTTTGCTCACATCATTACCTTGAATCCTCACAAAAGCCATACATAGAATATTCCTCCTCATCCCATTATTATTATTACTATTATTATTACTATTACCTCCATTGAACAAACAAGAAAAGTAAGCTCAGAGATGGACACAGGCACGGATGAGCTCGATCTCAGGGTGTGGGGATCACAAACGCTGACTTTCCCCTACTGCCTTGTTCAGAAAATCACTGCCTTTAGCTCTAAGTTAACATTCCCCTGATCAGGCCCGTACCTGACTGGGGTTAGCTATTTTGGAGATGTGTGGAGGGGAAGAAGGGTCCAGGCAGGGAGGAGGTAGTAAGAGCAACATGGCCTCTGTTAGGGGAACAAAAGCATACGTTAAATTTCTCATAAAGGTGCACAGTTATAGAGGTCACACTCATCGCTGCTCATCGCTGCATTCCCCCCACATTCAGCATTAAGTCCTGGCCAACGGAGATTGAGCTTTTCTGCTCTAGGTGCTTTGAGAAGCACTGTGAATGCCTGTGCATTGAACACCAGCCCTGCCATCCCCTGGAACTCACGAGGAGACGAAGCCCATAACAGGTCCCAGCAAGGGGATCAGGACAAATTCAGACGCTGAAGACTCCAGCCCGTGTCCATAGCTGAGAGGCCCAGAGCCCAGCCCAGACCCAGCCGGAGCCACCCCATGCCTGAGTCATGGGTTAGGAAACTGGGAAGGGGAGACCAGGGGATCGAAGAGGATGGTCACCAGCTTCATGGCCAAGTCACCACCCTGGGGAGCCAGAGCCACACGCATGCGGGCCTTCAGCGCAGAGGGGAATTCGTGCCGGGGAGGGAAGCACAGAAGAGGGGCCTGGACAGAGGGTGACTGTCAGGCCTCCGGACTTCCCATCCAGACACTCTATGGGCCCTGGCTGCGGCCTCTCTCTGACCTTCAGACCACCCACCCCTTCTTCCCCAACCATGGAAAGCCAACTTCTGTCTTGACCAAACCAACAATCTCGGAAGAGCCTCTGTTGCTACAGACATGCTGCTCCAGACATGAATTTTTAGTCGAATCTGTTTCCCTTCTCCTTTTTCTCTCAGTGACCCCCGTAACTTTTGTTGGAAAGGTCCACTCTCCAATAAACGCCACACTGGACCCCGGCGGAAGGAGGATGGTAAGATCGGCTCCGGGCGTCAGGCCCGCGCGCTGGTGGAGACACGTCTGTGAGCCGTGCGCGGAGGGGACAGGGACGCCCCGGCGTGGAAGCCAGCCCATGGGACGTGTCCACAGGAAGGCGAGTCTGATACCTCCGACAGACAACAAGGGAAACCATGGAGCACTCCCCCAAATGCCAAATAAGCTCCCCCATTCAGTTTTAGTTTTTGCCTTGGGGAACACAGAGGTGCTAATTCCCAACCATGGTTCTCACATGAGTCTCAATGTGGATTAAAGGTCTTTGCACACCCCGCCCCTCGCCCCCTTCACCTTCCCACCCACTCGTGCTCGTCCCCCGGATGAGACATACAGGCTCCTCGTGGTGACCCCAGCCCCAGTCTACAAGCCTCAGGAATTTTCAAGGCCTTAGTAGTTTCCTACTTCTTACCACTCAATTAACCTTTTATGAGCTCAGATTTTCTCACCCCATATTCCAGCACCTCCTTAGCGGAAGCGGCCAAGAGCCGGCGCCAGGAAGCATTGTGATCAAGTGTGCGTCCACTCACGTCACAGCCCCAAACTCTCCCCACCTAATCTCACTTTATTTCAGTTCTCTGCTTAAATGTCCCCTCTCACAGCATCGTTTCCTGCAAGACTCTGAGTGGGGCACCCCCCCCCCACACACACACACATTTGCTCTCTTTCCTTGGCTCTGCTATATCTGTCTGCATCGCGTCTGCCACCAGAGCCTTGTTCACAAGCCCTGTCCCTCCACCGGAACGCAAGCTGATGCAGAAGCTGGCTTCCTGGCACCCGCTGCCCCGGCCACAGCACTCAGAACGGCGCCCGGTGCCCAGTGCCCAGTGCCCAGTAGGCTTTCAACAAACACCTGTTGAGCCAGTAAATGAATCGTAAAGAAAATGGGATTTGCGAGCCCACCAATGGTGTGCAAATCCCAGCAACAAGAGGGAAACCATGAGCACACGGACACCACCAAGCAACAGCACACGTGAGATGTGCCTTGAACGACGGGATTCACAATCATGACTGCGTGTGCCTCCAGGACAGCCCCGTGAGCTGAAGCTAGTGCCCCGATTTCCAGCTGAGCACACGGAAGCTCATCAGGGGTACGTGACTTACTCAAGACTCAGCAAGACCGCACAATCCACGGCAGAAAGCGGACTAGGATCCAGGTCTAGTACTTCCAGCATGTGACTTCTCCATCCGGTGAGAGAAGATGTTCAGTGGGTTTAAGAGAGTCTCGTGATTTCTGCAATACCTTCCAAGGCTCAAATTGCTGTGCCTCCAGTCCTTCCTGCAAAAAGGACACAAAGGCTCTGAGGTTCTGGGGACACGTGCCCCAGTATCCTCCATGACACCCCCACCAGCACATCCAGGAAAGGGCACAACAGTGGGAACAGCAGTCCCAGGTGGAAACCCTGCTTGTTTCCGTGGGAAATGGATTTAATAGAGGGATCATTTCACATCTGTGGCTTTTTAAAAAGTGGACTGAATTCTGGGTGAAGATTTTATTTGATTGACAGCGTTGTAATACGATTCCCAGATCCATCACGTGATACCCACGTGTCGGCTACACCAGGTCTCTTGAAGCCCTTACAGCAACAAACCCCAAAGACCCTACAGACACAGGAAATGTTATTAAAGTCTTTCCCCCTTGAATACTAGCTTGTGAGGTTCCTACTTTCTCTCTTGGAAAAAAACAAACAAAAACCAAAAAACTAATCTATTACAATTTCAAATAGTTTTTTTTTTTTTTTAATGTAATTTCTGAGAAAGGATTTTGCTTTGGTTTAGTTTTTGCCTTGGGGAACACAGAGGTGCTAATTCCCAACCACGGTTCTCACATGAGTCTCAATGTGGATTAAAGGTCTTTGCACACCCCGCCCCTCGCCTCCTTCACCTTCCCACCCACTCGTGCTCGTCCCCCGGGTGAGACATACAGGCTCCTCGTGGTGACCCCAGCCCCAGTCTACAAGCCTCAGGAATTTTCAAGGCCTTAATAGTTTCCTACTTCTTACCACTCAATTAACCTTTTATGAGCTAAGATTTTCTCACCCAATATTCCAGATTTATTTCTCTCCCTAGAGAGCATGTATGCACAGTGATACTAATGATATGACCATATGTTCAAAACAAATAGCTTATTAGAACCATTGTTGCCCGAGAAACATAGGCCAATGTGTTTTTCCACTCAATTATGCTTTTCCATAAATACTTTAGCTTGGTTTTCTCCTAGGCTTAATTACAAAATAACCATCTAACTTTCCCTATGCATCTCTAGTGTCAAAACAGTAGCCTATCTATCTATCTATCTAGTTGTAAGGATTTTATATTTGTACATAGGTTGTAAATATTTTATATTTATTACATATAATATACATTTATATATATATTTATATATTTAAAAATATATATTTGTTTTGTTTTGTTTTCCATATTTTGAGCTGTCCCTGAGGATAGATTCCCCAGGATAAAGGACGTGAAGCTTTAAAACCCTTTAAACTACATCGACACACAAATATTGTTTGTAGGGATGTAAAGTGACACACCACTCCGGAAAATCTTTGGTAATTTCTCATAAAACTGACCATGCGCCTACCATACACCCCAGCAACTGGCCTCTGGGGACATTTATCCCAGAAAAATGACAATGTATACCCACACGAAATCCTGCATGTCCATGCTCCTAACCACCTATTTCTAACAGCCGAAGAGTGGCCATCATCCAGGTACCTCTCAGTAGATGAGTGGTTAGCAGGTCTGCCCGCAACAGTGAGCACCGATGCAAGCGCGGATGAAGCTTGCCGGCACTGCATGCCGCGGAAAGCGCCAATGCCAAGACATAACTCCGTATTTCCGTAGTCACATAATGCTCCTGCAATGACGCTGCCGGGAAAGGACGGAGCGGTGGTTTCCGGGGCGAGGGTCAGGAAGCAGGAGAGCGTGGCTACGGCCGGAGTCAGCGGAGCCCTGCGCTGGTGGAAATGCCGCGCGGGAGCCCGCATGCTGCCCGCGATACTGCGCTGCGGTTCACGGCAGATTACCGAAGGGCAGCAGAGCAGCCCCCTCAAAATCTGCCCTTGGCTAAGGATTACTTTGAACCGAAGACAACTGAGAAGAAGGAGACATGATACAAAACTCTCCTATTTGCCGAAAAGCAGGACAGAAGCTTGTGGAGGTGTCCCCCCGCCTCGCCTCTCTACCAGGAAGGACGGAAGATGGCCACAGGGACAAGTCTAGACCCTGATGGCCCCGAGCGGCCCCAGAGGACTCTACACCACAAACCTGACCAAGTAGCCCTTCTCCTCCATCAGGACCCCCTTCCACAGACCTTCCCACAACGTTCTGCCCCTAGAACCTCGAACTCCTTTTCTGCCGACTTGTCACTTCTTTACAGGGTGTCAGGTACTTGTGTTACGATGTTATGGAAGCCGACATTCTATCCACCTTTTTTAAATGTATGTGTTTGTTTATTATTGATTATTATGGTCGATTAGCCAACATAGAATACATCATTAGTGTTTGACGTAGTGCCCCTTTTGAGTTGCCAGTGCTCCCTGGCAGAGTGATGGACATGTTAGTGAGCCTGTTTCTTTCCCTCTTGTTAATCTGTCTTTCGTGAGTCTAATTTGCAGGATGCCCAGCCATTGGACCTCAGATGGGTGGCAGAAAAGTTTTTCTCCCCTACTTAACCATTGGGGAAAACTGGACAGAAGAGTATGTGGGATCTGTCTGTACCGTACCTGGATCCACAGCTATGCCAAAATAAAAAAGTCAATTAAAAATACACCGACAAATTGTTATCTACATGGAAATAGCAAATGTTCCTACCAGACAACAATTGCCAAGCCAAGCTGCAGGACTAAGTCAAACAGCTTAGTCTTCAAGGTATGACATCTACATTTGTCTCTAGCAGAGCCTTCTAAAACATGTCCTTAAAAGTAGTAACGAGGTCTAAGCAGAGATAGAAAATTCCTTCTTGATAGTCCCACTGCTTCTTAACTCTGATCCGGGCCAAGGAACTGCTAAAATTAATTCAAATTGGGTGTTAATGTTTGATCTGAAATAAAGTGTTACCTCTCCCAGGTACCATTCGCATTTCATTGTAAAGTTTAAAGTTAAGCCAAAGGAGAGTTTTAGTGGAACCACAGGCAGGCGGAAACATCTCCTTTCTAATGCCTCTCGACCCCATGCTGGTGACCGTCAGGGCTGCTGACCCACATCTGCGCTGGCCTGTCTGAATCCAGTACTGGGTATGGCCCCTCCAGATTGGACTGGAGACTCAGCCACCCAAGGGTCTTGCCGGGATGCCGTGGCATCTGTCCTCTCTGTGGCTCGCCCTGAAGCCTGCAACACAGTCTCTCTGCTGGTGAGTCCTCTTCATTCCAGCCTCGTTCGCTGGGTATTCGATGTTGAGGATCAGGTTGGAAGCTGATGCTTTGATTGTCTTTGATGTTTTCAAAGGCAGGAAAGACTGTCATCTTTTCAAGTGGCACTCAGCTCTAGGTAAAGAATGTTTCTGATTTCTAGAGTGTCTATCAGAGGCAATTATACCCTGATTGACCTGTTTGGCATTAAAATGTCTCCTAACACTTTGCTCCCATATTGGGAAATGAAGATCTTATTTCTATTCTTCTGCTCAAGTCTGTCTGCTTTGAGAGTTCACCAGAGTTCTAAACTTTGGGGATGAAAAGCACCAGATGGTTGGTATATATATTTTTTTCTGCACAGCTGACATTTTCAAAATCAATATTTTAAGCCCAACAGAGAGAATGCAGAATCTTGACTTTATTTCAACCACAGGTATGATAAATAGCCAATTTGTCTCCATGGCAGGCATTAGAGGCACAGGGGTAGAAAAAGACAGGGATCTTGCCCACAAAGAGCTTCTAGTCTGGTGTGCCTGGGAGTGGGGATATATAAAAGCAAATGTTACAACACGCAGTGTAACACATGGGATATAACCCATGCTCCCAGCCCCGCAGCCTTGACGCTTAATAGCAATCCATGCAGGACAATTACACCCTCTTAAACTTCAGTGTGTCCTTGATTATTATTCAGGATGAACTTTTCTCCTGCACATGCATGGTTTTGCTCACATCTTTAGCCTGCTTTTTTGTTGGGGCATTTCCATTTTAGTTACTGTCATATTTTGTAATTTTGTAATTTTAAATTATGACATAGCTCCAATGTACGAAGACAGAGAGCTTTAACAAAGGTTCACGTTTAGATTTGGGAGGACAATAAATGTTGGCGAAATGTCTTAAACCTTACCACCCGCACCACCAAGTCCTTCCCTTTCCTTCTCTCTGCAGAAGCAACCAGAGCTCTGAAATGTGTAGAGGCTTTCCACTTTATGCCTCTTGTTCTGTTTTTTCACGTGTGTATGTATCCCTGACATATAGTATCATTTTATGTGTTTTACTCATAATTAAATTAGTGTAGCCGATTCTATAGATTGCTTGAACCTGCTTTTTCTCCCGTACCACGTTATAATTTGGATATTTTTCAGATGTCTTGGCACTGATGCGTTTTAAGTGCTCTGGAGCAGGGGTTGTCAAACTTTCTCCTAAAGGGATAGAGAAGAAATATTTTAAGCTTCCTGTGCCATGGAGAGTTTGCTGACCTCTGTTCTACAGTATTCCACTTATGCCATAATTTGTATCCATTTCCTCGTTTCTTAGTCACTCTCTATTTTTAGTTATAAAAATGCAATAATAAACGTAAGTACACACTGTCTCCTTGTGCTTGTGTGAGCATTTTTAGGGCATAATTTAGAAGTTAGTCATTTGAGGGGCGCCTGGATGGCACAGCGGTTAAGCGTCTGCCTTCGGCTCAGGGCGTGATCCCGGTGCTATGGGATCGAGCCCCACATCAGGCTCCTCCGCTGTGGGCCTGCTTCTTCCTTTCCCACTCCCCCTGCTTGTGTTCCCTCTCTCGCTGGCTGTCTCTATCTCTGTTAAATAAATAAATAAAATCTTAAAAAAAAAAAAAAAGAAGTTAGTCATTTGAGTTCTTCCATGCACTGAGACCATCCCCACTGCATAGCAGACTTTATGTGAGGAAAAATATGAATATTGTTGGTTTCATAGTAGTCAGGGCATCGGGGCGAGGAGAAGGGACATTTGTTTGCTTGTTTCTTAATCCATTGAGATGTCAGAGGTAATTTGTAACCATAGCAATATGGAGATGATGCTGGAGAATCTAGTCCCTTAGTCATTCCTCCAGTGGCCACCTATAAATGTAAAACACTTAATTGCCTTAGGTCTGAAAGGTCCTTCACCCACCCCCACTCTTGGACGACAGCACCGGTGGGTATCAATTGTAGAAACTTATCATTTAGCAATGAGGTTTCATTCCCTTTTATTCTAGCTGCTTTTGTGCTTGATGGAAAGAAATCTGGTAACTCATGGTTATTTACTTTGAAATAATTTCCCCACCCCCATGATTGCTTTTGAGATTTCCTCAGTTTCTTTGGCATCCTACTGTTTCAGCACAATAAGATTAGCTGGGATTTGTATTATTTATGCTGTTTAGGGCCCGTGTACTTGTTAAGTGTATAGATTCTTGTTCTTCAACTCTGGAAATTTCTGAAGCATTCTCTCTCTGACTGTTGCTTCCCCTACAATCTCTTCATTGTCACACCTGAAAATTCGACAAACTCTATTTCTGAACCTACTCACCTTACCCTTCTGAGCTCAACTTCTGCTTCCTATTTTCCATCTCTATAAATACCTGTGGTGCCTTCTGGGGAACTGTCTCATTTGGGTGGCTTATCAGGAAAGTGGAAATTAAATACCAATACCAAAACACAGAAGATTGAAGAGAGGTGGTCGGAGCTCAGGAGATCAGAGGTCTATGTGCTCTTCGAAACTAGAGTATACAGAGTGATGGATTTTAGAATTTGAAAGTTACCCACTTCCCATTTTTCTCCGTGCCCTCCTGGATTGTGTGAGAGCTCTCCTTCCTGGCAGCAGACGACAGGGATCCCGAGGCTGGCGGCCAGTGCAGCAAGAAAACTGGGTGCAATAGCTCCTCTGGGTTTTCTGACGATGTTCTTTCAGAGTTGGCTTTTCCGGTCCCATTTCCTGTCTGGAAGATCTTCCCTCCTGGCCCATGAGCATGTGTTCGGGCTTCTTCTTGGGGCACCACCGATGGAGTGAGGTGAGAAGCATGCTCTTCCCCCTTCAGTTGGGAAGTTGACCTCCAACCCTGGAGGCAGCTTCTCTGGGATTTCTTCAGCCACCACAGAGGACCCCCATGGAGTGGCCCGTCTCTCTTGGGCACTTTTGTGCGATGGCACACGCACCACCAAATTGCTGGACCTCACATGAATTCATCAGGAGCTCCTCTTTCCATTCCCCATGGCTCTGTGCCACAGGGGGCTGTGGTCTGGCCCTTGGTGTCCCTTTGAGGTGGTCCCACCATATCCAGCAGAAAGCCCTCAATTCTGTGCACATAGAGACACATTTCTTTTTTGATGCTATTGTAGGTTTCTCTGCTTTTAGCTTTCTTTGCTCCTTTCAGTAGGAATTTGGTTAGTGGGGCAAAATATCTATGATAAGTTCTCTATTTTATTAAGATGCCTCTCTTATTTTGTGATTAGACATGTAACTGGATTTTAAAGCCAGACAAGGAAAAAAATCCAAGATGATCCTTGTACCCATCATTTCGGTATTTTTGGTTTGAATAATGTAAACATCATGTCGCTTAGAAGTAATCAACAAAGGTCTCAGAATACCATGGAGATTGTTTCTGGCAGCAGAAAAATACATTAGTTTTTCATTTTCCATAAACTGAATGCTCATTTAGAAGAAAAATGAAGTGTTTACTCTGAAACTACATATCATTAGGCAGATATTTTTGGACATTTGAATCTGAAATATATTTGTAAGAATTCTGCGCCCAGACACAAACCCATATGGCACAATGGTTATTTGCTTTCGGCGTGCCAGTTTTGCAAAAGTTTCCTGTTTTTCTTTTCCCCGTAATGTGTAGTGAGGACTTAAGAGATTGCAAGGATGTTCTTCAGTGGAATTTTCCATTAAACAATAAAGAAAATAATTAAACAGTGAAAATAATAATGTATACTCATAAGTTGTACTCTACATAGAGAAAAGGCCAATGACTTTCAAACCAGGGGGGATCTAGTTGCATACATGACACAGGGACATTTTTGATTGTGGCAGGAGGCGGGCCAGCAGTGGCATCCCTGCACCGGGACCACAATGCTGCTACACAACCCACCTGCCCAGAGTACTCTGCACAATAGAGTGGTGTCCAGACCCAAGTCAACCAGCTATGCATAGTGTCCCGGTTGAGGAACCCTGCAGTAAGAAATGGCTGACCTGGTTAGGTTTTCCGAGATGCTGAGAAATATAATTCTAGAGAAATCACGTGCTCCCTCCCCTTTCCTTCTTATCTGCCCTCCGAGACAGCCCCCCACCCCCGCGTACAGCATAAGGTTAAAATCTTGCAGAGTAAGAATGACTGGCCTGGCATTTGAAACGCAGCCATGGGTCTTAAAAAGGACACTGGGTTTAAGTGAGACGTCCAGGTGCCAGGCCGTCCTGTCGCCTGGCTGTGGAGAAAAAGATCTCATCCTTTTCAGTTTCAGATTTGTCATGCAACGAAGAGTTAACGACACTGAACAGACAGAACCATTTAGAGGAAAAATAAGATCACGTTGTGAGAGCATCGCACACGCGGGAAATGGCGTGCACGCTCAAGGGATGATTTAAAGTTTATAATAATACACTTTCCAGCTAGCCATAGGTGTTTGAGCCTTCAAATCCATTTTTTTTAAGTGCAGGCTTTTTTTTTTTTTTCTTATGGTGTATTGAAATAAAAAAGCACAGTATAAATAACGTATATTTTCTCTTGGGTAGTTTTATTCTACCTTAATTTACCCATATTTGTTTTTCCTTATCCTTTCTTCCAATTCACCTGTTGCTGTTGCAGAGCCATCAGAATCAGAGCCGAGAAGAGTCGCTCACCAACCTGCCCACAGCCGTAATCAGACCCTATGAACGGTTCCATCACTCATACAAAACCCAGGGAAGCACACGGCATAATCAAGAAAGCAAGCAAAGTGCGAGCAGGGAGTTACTGTTTAAATCACTGAAACTGGAATAGTCTTTCTTCTTGGTAAATAAAAGCGAGAATTAATATTTTAAATGGTAAATAGGGAAAAACGAGTGAGTCACAATGAGAATGAACATTTACCATCTTAAGAGGAAAATTCTTCTTTAAAGCCTTAGCCAGAAAGGGAAATTGGAAAGCAGGGAGGATCGGCCAGTGTGCTGAAACAGTAGGATTTCTGCCTCACTTCCCTGTCCCCCAGATGCCAAAGGGACATTTTCCTGGTAACAGAAAGGGAAAGAGACACTTGAGCGGGAAAGAGACACTTGAGCAGGCAAGTGTGGGGACATTCGGGAGTCTTTGCTCAGTAATTCTCCAATGGCACTGAAGCATAGACTTCTTTGTCCCCGTTTCATAGATGAGGAAGCCAAGGCTTAGGGTAAGGACACTGCTCTGACTCCAAACTCCGAGAACCCAGAAGCCCGTCTGTCCAGCTCCATGGCCTATGACTCTTCAACCAAGCCGTGTCTTCTCCCAGAACCAAAGGGCTCACTGCACCTGCGACACAAATTGCCATGGAAGTCATGTGCCACGTGCTTTTCAGCTCGAAATGCATTTTTCTTTACTTCCATTCCTGGGATGATAATACAACAGACCTTGGTTTCATTATATCGAGATAGTCATGAGGTCCCCAATTCTCCCTAAACATCACTTTTTTAGACCATCTAGCTTTGGTTTCGTTTTTACCCATAGTTTTAGTGTCTGCCTCTCTCCTCGAAAGTAGCTTTCATAAGCGAAGTCTTGAAGGCAGTTTTGATTTTAATGACACAAGTGGAAATCCAGGAATGCACTCCATCGTGCCAACCCCTCGCCAGACGTCACCTTACTCCATGTTCCCGACAAACCAAACCAAGGCGGCCTTGTTCTCTCCTCTTTCCCCGGGGCCAAGCGTAGAGGCTCTGAGCGGTGGGGCCAATGGCTTTGAATCAGTTCTCAGACCCTGGTGGCCTGACCCCACATCTGTATGCTCATCGAGTCTCCCAGGTGACCTCTGGCTCCAGAGGGACGTCTGTAGGGATATCACGTGGAGAACCAGCAGGTGGGTGGGAAGGAGCCGTGAAGGCTGGGAATGGAGCTCCAGTTCTAATACCCCAGAGTTTGAATTCACTGTCCTGCTCTGCAGAGTCCTGGACTCGGAGGTGCACACCGCACTCTTCCTTGCACAGCAACCACCCTGGTCTTCAGCCCCTGAGCCCAACAAGTACATGATACCAGTCGGCACTTGGCTTTCTTATTCCCTAGCCCTTTAAAGGAAATCCATTTCTGTTTTTTTTTTTTTTTAATTAGGGGAGAAAAGTGGAATTCAGGAGAGTTGGGATTGCAAAATGGATGGGGCCCCAAGGGACTCTTTCATGCAGTGGTGACCAAAAGGCCACGTGAGTCCCCAAGCTTCGGCCATGCCTGGTGCACAGAGGAAGTGGCTGAGAGGCTGCCGCTCGTCCACTGCCTGGGGAGAGGTCTGGAGCCGTCTTCCTCAGCCATCAAGACGCAAAAAGCCTATTTGGCTTGAACGGTAATTATTCTCTTGGGGGACCCAGGCTTCTGGGCTAAAACCGTTGGCAATACCTTGGAACAGAACCTAGAGTCTTTATCTAACTTGTGGGAGTCAAGCGTCATAAATCCTAGAGGGAAAAATTGACCATTGTCCCCAGAGAGAGGTGACTGCCCCGAGCGCATCAGCCCCGGCTTCTGTTGGCACATTTTCTTGCTCTGTGTTTGGTTCTGTGGCACGGCCAGAGCCTGTTTCTGGCCAGGAGAAAGAACCAGAGAGGCTGCAGCTTTCCCATCAGCTCTGAGCCCCTGGGACCGCGGCCAACTGCGTACGGAAGCTGCGTGCTTGCTGGCGTGTTTACATGGAACCCTACCTGCTAGTTAACGGGAACTGTTAAAGCAATCCCTGCTACTGCATGGAATAGGAATCCACCACGTGTGGAGAAGGGCTGCTGGGGCTCTTTCTTTTGGCGGCCGGATAGCCTGCCCCAATTTTCACAACAGTGGTCGAGCTAAAAGGCTGAAGAATTGTACTTCAAGTGTGAAATAGAGGTCGTGCTGTTTAACACCATCGCCGGGAAAACTACATCAAGGCATTAGGGCGGCGGTTTGGAGCGTGTTTGTCTGGCGGATGCAGGGTGGCATTCCGGGGGAGAAAGTGCAAGCAGGCTTCCCGGGGGTCCGGGCTGACTGTGAGGTCCACATCAGATCGGCTGCACATCAAACTCTGCTAAGTTCGGCCCATTTTGATGCACAGTTGGATTTCAGCTGGGACTGATGTTTGGTCCTCTGCACCCGGAGGCTCTGCGTGGCCAGTGGCATTGGACACCCGGACCGGGAAGTGTTGATGGGGCCATCCTTCCTGTGCACGTGCTGTGTGCCAGGCTCTGGGCTGAACACTGCACATAGACGGCCACACGCCATCCTCACGTACTATGGTAACTTCAAACTGAAGAGGGGTGAGCATAGGCCCAGAGACACAAGGTGCCCTCAGCCTTCTACTTGCACTGGCAAATGGCTGCAGTGTTGGCCTTCCTCTAGGACACCTGCTGCCTGGCAGTATGGGGCTCTGCTGTCCGACAGTCAGGGACAGAGCCTGGTTACTCCACGAATGGGTCAGAGGACCTTGGAGACCTGCTTGGCCTCTCTGCACCTGCCTGCAGGTGGGGCACACCCCCGACCTCATGGGGGTGCTGCCAGGACCAGAGGCCGCGTGAGCGCGTGGACCCGAGGGGTCCTTTTTCTTCCCTGCAGCATCTTCTTCCTGGGTCTGTTGGTCCCCTCAGGAGATCAGGAGGAAAAGGAGAGTCTTTGCCATGGGATTTGGTGGCTTAAAAGGGCCGGATTCAGAGGCTCAGGGAGGGTTTGAGCCACGGCCTGGCCGCCAGGTGAGCAGGACCCTGAGCCTGGCCCCGGGCTGACCAGGAGCTGCAGGCCACCTTCCGGCGGTTCTGCTTCTCTGCCTCTGTGCACGTCCCCCTGAGGCAGTGTGACATCCAAGAAGAGGCACACGTCATCAGCACTTTCAAAATGAGATCTTCGAGGAAGTGAGGGAGGACTGGGTCTCTAAAGAGCAGGACCCCAGTCCCGTCTCCACGGCCCCTGAGTTTGCCTTTGGGCGAGTCTGATCTCCCCCCGCCCCCACGGACACTCAAGGGGCATAACCACACAGCTTGGAAACACTTACCGCCCCAGACACGGGGACATGCTGGGCGCCCGTGCTGGCCCTGCCCGCACTCTGGAGGCTCAGAGACCCGCAAGAGACAGGCTGTGCGGCTGGCTGCTCAGAGGGGTGTTTTCTCAGTGGGTCAGAGATCGAGAGCAAGAAGCAAGCTCTAGCCTCAGCTTCGCTGCTAGCCACCCAGCCGGCCTCCGTGAGTCCTGCTTCCCACCGGCAGCTTCCGTGCCCTGGCAACGAGCCGTCCGACTGCAGGAGGGGTGCCCCGGAGCACCCGCCTTCGTCCGCTGCTGGACACCTTCACTCCTTCCCTCCCACAGCGAGGATAACATCCTTCAACAAATACTTCATCTTTTCTATTTGCAATAATAATAATCACAAGTATGAAACATGATGATTTAGGGTAGCTCTATGGCTTAAAGGAAAATGTTCGATGATTTTTAGTCAGATGGGTGATAACTCCAGTACTTAACAACGGTCAATGTTCCTCGTTGGGTTGTACTTGCGTTTTGAGTTAGCCTAGCAGTGGCTTTCTCATGTTGTACAAAAATAGACTTGCTGTGCCCCCCCCACAAGGCCTTGTTACAGGGGTGCTCAACCTCGGCCCTGCTGGCATTGGGGGCCAGTCTCTCTTGGGGGGGCTGTCTGGAGCACGGGGGGGATGCTTATCCCTGGCCTCACCCACTAATGCCAACAGCAACAACCAGAAATGTCTCCAAACATTGTCAGATGTTCCGTGGGCGGGGGGGGGGGGGGCGGGAGGGGGGGGAAGGGTGTTAAATTCACCGCCCATTGAGAACTGCTTGCACCGACTAAACCTGGAGTGAAGCATGGATGCTCGGATAGATTTTTGGGTGTTTTAGTTTTTAATTAAAAATTCTTATCTCAACAAAGAGATGCTATCAAAATGTCTAAAAATTACTTGTTAAAAACTTTTGCTTTCCTCCCATTTATCTCCTTCAAATGCAGTTCCTCTGCTGCGCATGGGTGTTTGGTCAGGAGGGGCGCGGGTAATGAATTGCGATCCTCAAGTCCTCTGTGAGCTGGAGAGGACACGTCCGCTTAAAGGGGAGCGCTAGGCAAGCCTGTCTCATCTCGGGGAGACAGATGTTGCCCCTGATTAAATTTGAAGAAGAAAGAAAACCTGTAATTCGGTTATCTGCACGGAGTGGGTGCACCGTAGGTAATCGTATTCTCTCAAATGGAAGGCCTGCTGCAATAAGGACAGAGAAGAATAAACGTCTGGCTGAAGGCCGACTCACAGGACGGAAATTAATGGCGCTGCCGGGAGAGGTGGCCGCGCACATCTTTCTCTGGCTGCGATGTTTTCTCAGGCAGGCACTTGGGGTGACGGCCCGACCCTGGTGCCCGGGGGAGCCCTCATCTCTGCCCCTCCGAGAGTTAGCCCCGGATGAGACGAACACGCAGCCATTCCCCCTACGCGCTAGGTGTCGGCCACTGAAAACTCACGTGGGCTCAGCGCTCGAGCACGCGTGCAGAAGGGATGCCGAAGCCCGAACCTGCCGTCCCTGCTGCGTAAACCCAGGACTTGCTGAGGTTCTGAAGCAGCCGGAGACAACAAGGACACGCAGCATTTATCACGGGCTAAGCTCCAGTCTCAGGCTCTAAATCCACGAACTCACTGAGCCCTCATAACAGCCCGATGAGCCAAGCATGGTTGGGATCCTCTTCTGAAGGTGGGGAAACCGGGCACAGAGAGGCTGAGCCACCTGCTCAAGGTCAAGAGCTGGGAAAGGGCAGCATGGGACTCGGAACTCTGGTCACCACCCGGAGCCCGTGCTCCCACCCCGTTCTGCTGAAGTGATAGGCTATTCTGTGCATTACGAGTCTGCGTCCCTCATGAACACGGACTGATGGGTTTATTGGAACAGTGAGCTCTCCTCTTGCTGGCTTCTCACAGTTAGCTAGGAAGTCTCTGAAGGCCGGGCAGCAGAGCCAGGGAGAGTCGACCATGCATTCAGCCCCCACCCGAAACTCACTTGGGAAAACAAAACGTAAGGGATGGGCAAGTTGCTGAAATTCGGTTTGCACGGATCTGCAAATCCCTGTGTAAAACGATGAACGCATTTCCCATGGAGGCCATGGCCTGGATTCGGAAGCCCTTTGGGGATCATGGAACGGGCTGGTTCAAGAATAAAACCGGCTCCCAGGGTGCGGTCTGCCGTGGCCCCTGGCTCCCAGCAGCCGGTGCTCCTGCAATGCCCAGGCCGACTTCCTGTGCGCACAGTGGGAGTCAGGCTAGTCATGACCTTCACTGCGAGGTTAGGGCTCCAGTCAAAACTATGTTTCCATAAAAAGGAAATCAGCTGTCTCAGTAAAAGTTAATCCATGATTAAGAAAAAAGAAGTCAGTATATTTATAATTATCTGAGAATCAGGAATGAAAAATAGAGGGCTTCTTTATTTAGCTCTTTCTCCTTAAATAATGCAGCAATGGGAGAGATTTTTGTGCAATGTATAATTTAATATAATTGAGTGAGGGAATTTGGACGTTTCCTCTGCTCTGCTGTGTGATGGCAGCTTCTCGGGACAGTGAGGGGCTTGTGTGGAGTCAGGAGGAGGGGTCCCCGAGAGCCCAGTGGGGGAACAGAGGCACAGTAAGGCTTGGGAACAAAGATCAGGGACAAGAAGTGTTTCACAGATTCGAGGCAGAGGCGGGGGCTGAGCTGCAGGGGTGTGGGGACTCCCCGGCTGGTGCTCCGGGCAGGAATGGGATGGGTGAGGGCAGAAAGTTCTTCTGCATTCCGAGTGTGTCCCCTGGAGTTCAGCACGGGGCTCTCCCCTTTGCTGATGCTCTCCCAGCCACGCAGCCCAGGGTTGGAATGGCATAGTCGAAGGCTTTTCACTTTAGGATGATAGAGGGTTCTCCCAGCCCCTCAAATCCCTCCCCGCACTCTATGAGTTTCCTCCTGTCATTCATCCAAGCAATTCCCATAAACACAGCCCTTTGGAACACGACACAGAACCTGCGTGTTGGGGTCCAGGCTCGGCCTTTCTGCACCCTCTGCTCAGGGTTTCGCACGGCCACAGCCGAGGAGCAGCTGGGCCGCCCTGCTCCTGTGGGGCTCTTCCAAGGTGTTCACTTGCTTGTAGCTGCCTGACTATGGCCCCTGCTCCTGGAAGTTGGCCCTCCCTGTGGGCCATTCCCAGCCTGGCTGTTTGCTTCTTCACAGGCAGCATAAGCACATTGTTCTACTGAGTCTCTGAGGTCAGGGGAGGAGGAGACCCTCTTATAAAGGAGCTTTCCGTCACCGGGTTAGGTCAGGCCCACCCAGGTTGATCTCCATTTATTGTCAACTAAATAGAGACCTTCATTGCATTGAAAAATCCCTTCACTGTTGTCATATGATATAATGCGATCATGACAGTGACTTCCTGTCCCCTTTGCCATATTCTGCTGGTAGGACACAAGTCACTGGTCTGCTGGCACTGGACAGGAGGGGATTTGCACAAGGGTGTGACTCACTGTAGGTCACCTTCAGGTGTGTCTGCAACACCCTCCCAGCCCCAGCTCCAGAGCCTCTCATGGCAAAGGCAGGGCGATTGGAGGAGGCCCAGAAAGTTGGAAGTGTGTGACTTTTGCTCAGATCTGGGGACTGCCGGCACCCAGGCCCTGGTGTCCCCAGAGAGTCCTTAAGCTTCCTCCTCTGCCTCCTTACTCAGGTGCTGTGAGGGACCAGAGGCTATGTGTCCAGGTGTCCCATGAGAGCGAGGCCTGCTCGCCTCTCCCCACCCACTCATCTATCGGCTCATTTCCCATGGTTGACTGTGTGCCTGCCCGAGTCAGTCTCCACACTGGCCCCAGGACACAAGGTGGACGAGGACTCCCAGCCCTGGCCCCCAAGTTGCTTATGGTTTAGTGCATGTGGTGGGGAGGGGACCTCAATCCTGTCTGCATCAGAACTCCCTTGGTTTCACCCATCTTGCTTGAATGGCTCCCAGAAAAGGCGATCTCTTGGTTGTCATAGCTCAGAACCTGAGGCACCGCTGGAGCCAGAGCTCCCTGTCTCAAAAAATAACCATAAAGAAAGCTCCTTTCTGCTCCCGCTCTACCCTCGGACAGGCAGCCGAGTCTCTTCTGCTGTCAGATCTCACCAAACACCACAGTCTACAAACTCTTCAGTTGCCTGCCTCCCCAAACAACCTGTGACAGCCTCACGCTCTGCTTCATGATGACACGACGCACGCAGTTCACAAGGTCCTCAGCAGGGGACAGTGATGTTCGCCACCCTCTCCACCACCTCATTTCAGCCTCGTCTTCGTTGGATACCCTGTCACCTGCGACACTCCACTCCAAGCTGCCAAGACACTTTTAGGACAGAAAGTCAATTCAATGTATTAGCTTTGTGACCGGAAATAGAAGCTGCAGGCATGGCTGGATCTAGGAGCTCTCACGACGTCACTGAGCTTCTATGTCTCTCTGTGTCCTGGTGCTATTTCCCACTGCACGCAGACCTTCTCTCCTGCTCCAAGTAGGCTTTCTCCCTGTGGCAAGGGAAGATGGCCGGGAGGCAGGAGATCACGTCCAGGCCTGGGGTGAGGCAAGGACACCTCTGCACAAATTCGAGGAGGCGCTCACTCTCGGGGTCATGTGAACTAAGGACCCCCAGCTGACCACCTCCCTCGCCCTAGACCCAGCTCTGTGCTCACTTCATCGGCTCGGCAGTCCCAGCACAAAGAGCTCTTCGTTCAAGCACTTTTCGAAGATTCTAAGTCTACTCTGGTAACTGGTTTGACCAGCACCGCTTGGGCACATGATCCCCCAGGAGCCAGTCCCTGTTGCTTTGGGGATGCAATGTCACTGAGCAGACAGGACCCCGGGGCCCCTGCGGGAGCCAGACCCTCTGGTTCACGGTCCCTTGGGAACCACATGAAATGGGGGAGGAGCAGTGCCCCCACAACACAAGCTGGACAGGCAAATGCAGCACACGGCCCCGAACACGCGAGTACCTAATCATCCCCTGTCATTTATTACTCGGTCCTGCTGTGTGTTTGTACATCTCCCCTCCTCAGGCACACTCGGAACTCTGTGAGGATGACAGCAATGCTTTATGCCCCACAGCACTGAGCACAGAGCCCTGTGCCCAGCAGGTGCCCGCGAAGCCTTTGTACGACGACTGGATTCTGCACAGGAGCTGTGAGGAAATGGACTCTTCCACTGTCTGATGGGAAAGCTTGACAGCTGGTCCGCATCAGAGATGGGATGACTTCCTGTGGGTCACAGGTGCTCCGCACGGGGCTGAGCGAACCTGCATCTCTCTCTGCCATCTCCAATGCAGCATCCCGGCCTCAGAGAGCTCAGTGCCCGACAGGGAAACGCTGTATTCTACCTTCATGCTTTGGGAACAACAACAACAGGGCCTCAGACACCCCGGAGACACCTACTCCTCCCGGCCAACAGGAAACTTGGAGAACAGCAGCCAGGTGGGCCTCTGGGCCTCCTACCCAGAGTGCGTGGATCAATGAGCAGACTACATGATAAGGAAACATCACTGCCTGCCTTTGCTCTCACTGAGCAGCTCGAGGTCTTGTCTGCATCCCAGGGGACTCTCTCCTTCCTGAGGACACCACGGTCACCGCTTAACAAAGGACAAGTCTTGTCGGTGGGAAGCAAGATCAGAAAGCAGAATGGTGGGGGCACTTGCAGATGCGTCCGACATCCGCGTTTCATGAGTCAGGGTGGGGAAGCTTCTTCTTTGGGAAAGAAAGGACTGCAGTCAGAAAGATGAGACCTCTCCTTGCAGGCAGCGAGGGCCGTGAGCCCCTCCTGATGGGCAGGGCTCCCTGCAGTATGCAGACACGCTTGCTGCGCCCGACTACCCAAATGCCCAACGGCTGAGAAGTCCTGTCCTTCCGACAGTGTCTTGGAATAAACGAGAGGACGGTATGCACTTGAGATGCACAGATGTGGTGGACTTGGCTCCCAGTTTGGCAGAAGCAGAGTCGAAGGGGCTCCGTGCACAACTGAGGGGCTTATTACAGGAAGCACGAGCATCACAAAGTCAGGGAGAGTCCACAGCTCATAGAGAAGGCTCCATGGCTGGTGGAATGTTTCATGCCCTGCGTCCTGAGGGAAGGACGGAATGGTCTTGGTCTGGCCGTCAGTATCTTAGACTTTCTTCCATCTCAGAATTTCAGCTCAAATGTACCCGATTTCTTTTCAATTGTTGAAAAATTGAACAAAGTTTTCATTTGTACTAGCTTTCTCATTGATAATTTCTGCATATGATGGAGCATCTCTTCCGTAGGATGAGGCTTCCTCAAACTGTGTTTGCTGCCACGACAGCCCGGGTGGTGTTCTAAGTGTTTTGTGTGTTTGTTTTTCCATCAGAGTTGCCTTGGTATAAAAGGTCCAGAAAAAGTGGGTTAAAACAGGGTCTCTCCTGCAGGACTTGTCAGGACCTTTAATATGTAACTGTGCCCCGAGAACCTCTGAGAAGGGGGAGCATTCAGGTGTCTGCTTCCCATGGGTGCATTTAACTATATGAGAGTTGGCAAATGTTAGACATTTCCATTGGAGGGGCATCCACGGGAACCCCAGAGCATGGAGACCGGCATAGGTGATGAAGGAAGACAGACCCCAATGTTGGGTCCCTTAAGGTCATAGTTTTTTTTTTCTGTGCAGATTTAGCATCATCCAACTGCCCGCTGACAGCTTAGTCTCTCCATCAGTAAGTCCATCGCCATGTGGTCAAACACAAATGTCTGCCATTTTCCAAGTATTTAAAAAGCAAAAGGACCCTACTCGAAAGTTTAAGAACTTAAAGTTACATTGTTCTCTGCTTACAAGTAAAATAGTCCAAATCCCTTTCGAATGATTCTTCCAGAAAGCATGCTTCCTGTTTCTCCTCTTGGGGGGATGGGAGGGACCACACCCTTTCCCTAAAAAAGACCCAATCTTCATCTTGCAGGAAAGAACGTATTCCTTCTCTCAGTTTTGAGACGGAGACACGAGCGTGCTACGCAGCCCCGATGCATTGCAGCCGAGTGAGCAGATGGGATGGACAGCAGCCACCGTGCCCACCCTATCCAGGACAAAACCTGCTCGCCCAGTGTCCACAGAGCTGCCCTAAGGGGCTGGGTGCACCTGGTGTTCTCTCCCGTTTCACAAGTGGGGGCCCTTGCTAAGTGCAGACTGTTCAGCAGAGGTCAAGTCCCAGCTGAAACCGTTCGGATTTCATGAAGAAGCTCCCAGGATGCCGTGGGCTGGGAGGCTGGCAGAGGGCACCTGCCCCTCCTTGGCAGAGTGTCCAGTTCATGCACTCAGTGAGCAGTCCTGCAGTGTCTGACCCACGCCCGGCCCTGGGCTCACCCCTGGCACAGGGCGTGGACTCAGATGTGGCCTCCGTCTCCTGGGACTCACAGGCCAGCAGGGAAGACATCCAGTGAGGTCGGGTGATGTGTGCCGTGTGCCCAGCTAGGAAACGGTGTGCCCTGGAGGCAGAGAACAGGTGCCCAGGGACAGCGGAACCAGCCCCCAGGGATGTCCTGCAGGTGACCACATTTTAAGCAGAGATAGGATTGGGACATGACTGCTCAGGGAAAGCACTGCCCATGCCCTGCATGGTCCCCACCATGTGGCCCTCTCCACTGGCAGCTGTCGATGGGCAGGGTTGGGCTGTCCATCCTGAAGTCAGGATACCCCTGAGCTACCCCCGGCCTCCTCCACCCCATTTCTTAGGAGACACTCACACACGGAGGATGGCTGTCCCTCGCTCTCCCAGCAGCTCAGCCGAGGACAAACCCTGGGCGTTCACGGCCACCCGTCCCTTTCTCCCCTGTTCACGGGAGCATGTCAGAGCTGCAGGAAAGTAACAAAGCCGACGCCTGCTCCGGTTTGGGGCGGATGTAATCCATCCCTAGTTTACAGGTGGGGAAACCGAGACGTCGGATCACATGGAGCAGAGGCTGTCTGGCTCTGAGCCCCTGGCTCTCACACGGCACTGCTTTCTACCGAGTACATCTGTACCAAATCGTGCTTAGGGGTACCGCCCATGGGCCCCAGGCAGACCAGACTCACCACCCCGGGACAGTCTCCTGCTTCCCCGGTGACAGCGTCTCCTCGCCCCCTGGATGGATCTCTGCCCCTTCCTCCATGCCCAGCCCCTGCCTCTCCACTGGGGGGTCACAGGGCGAATGCCTACAGGGACCGGGCAGCAAAGTCAGGAACAGAGTGGACACCTGTAAGATGCCAAGCAGCCAGTCTCACGGGGCCGTTGCGTGAGGAAGGCAGCCGGCGGCATCAAAGGAGGGGCACTGACCTGTCCCAGCTATTCACTTCCAAGTGGGGGCAGGCACCCAGGGAACCCACAGCTGCCTGTTTTCCCAGGTAAACTAGAAATCTAGACTTCATGTGAAAGATCTTAGTTTTTAAAAACATCACAAATAAATTAAAAACACGGTCTGGCATCACCTGGGCCAGAGAAGTCTAATCAATGGGCTTCATTTGGCCCAGACTGCCCCTCGGTGGCGCGGGCTCTCGCCTTCTCGTGTCAGGCCCGGCAAGGAGCCGCGGTCCCTGCTCACCCAGGGCCAAGGGGCTGAAAGGGGCCTTGACCTCCCCCGGAAGGCCAGGGTGAGCCTCCTGGTTTTGGATGCTTCTCTATCTCTCTGCTGAGAGCGGGCAGTGCAGACGTGCAGGCGAAATGTGCTTGGCAGGCGGAGGGGAAATCATCTCTGCGAGCCTGGAGCCCGGGAAGGTTCAAGTGTGTGGCGGGGTCGCGGGAGACACATGCTCTATCCAGTCAGCTCTCCCATTCACAATGCAACACGGACAGCACGTCTCTGCCCTGGCGGGGGGCGGGGGGGTGGCTCGGAGCTGCCAGCCGGAGACCCCGTGTCCCTCCCCATCCCCGCTGTGTTTCCTCCCGCCCCCCCAAAGCCTTTTCTTCTTGGGGCCCCTCTTCTCCCATCTGCAATGGAATAGCAGCAGCAGCAGTGGGTTGCCTGTAATAGAAGCTTGTTTTGTTTTCAGGCTTTTTATTATTTAACCTGAGCCCGCGGGGAGGGAAGCTGATGCCCTATCACGGAGGAGACAGGCAAAGCTGCAGAAAAGCAGGCAGATGGTGCAAAGGGTCCAGGTCAGGATTTGCTCAGGCCGGAAGATTTAATCTGCCTGACTGCTGGGTCTGTCAAAAGTTTCCACTGTAACCACTTGGGTCCTCATAAAGCAGAAACAGCAAAGGAAGGAAATGAAATCCTGGATCAATGTCTCTGTTTGAAAACATTAACTTATGTTCTGTTGGAAAGAGAGAGGAAGGAAGGAAGGAAGGAAGGAAGGAAGGAAGGAAGGAAGGAAGGAAGGAAGGGAAGGAAGAGTAAGGGAGGGAGGGAAGGAAGAACTGTTAACTATCACAGCAGATTGGCCAAGGGAACCAATGCACGGGATGGAGACATTCACAAGGAAGCACAGGGGCCCCAGGGGTGCTCTTGGTACCTTCCAATCCCCCAGCTGCAAGCTCATGCCCCCTTTCCACAGGAATGGGATGACTTTCCAGCTGAAGTAAGGGGAGGGTGCCCTAGCCAGGAAGCTGCAAAACCAAGGACTGGCCCACCAACCTCGGCCCAGGGATCCCTGTCCAGGTGTGAAGGACTCTGTGTGTCTGGGAGGGTCAGGAGAGGAGGCTGGTGCCTGCCCCGGTTGTTCTGGTGGTTGTTTCCCCTGGGCTGTAATATGGGCTTCTCTGCTGAAGGACCCATGTCATGTGCCTGCCCAGGCATGGCCTTCGATCTCAGTGGTATTGGGGCCAAATAACACTTTGGGGATTGGAAAGGAAAGGGTCGGCCTGGGGTCAGATGGAGTGGGGGCTGGGAGTGAGAAGCAGGGCAAGCACTGGAAAGCAAAGGGGTCAGAGGACTGGGCATATCTGGTGTCCATGGCTTAGAAAGACACTAATGGCAGGAAACAACAACTGTTGGAGAGGATGTGGAGAAAGGGGATCCCTCTTACATTGTTGGTGGGAATGCAAGTTAGTACAGCCACTTTGGAAAACAGTGTGGAGGTCCCCTAAAAAGTTAAAAATAGAGCTACCCTATGATCCAGCCATTGCACTACTGGGTATTTACCCCAAAGATACAGATGTAGTGAAGAGAAGGGCCATATGCACCCCAATGTTCATAGCAGCATTTTCCACAATAGCTAAATTGTGAAAGAAGCCGAGATGCCCTTCAACAGATGACTGGATTAAGATGTGGTCCATATATACAATGGAATATTACTCAGCTATCAAAAAGAACAATTTCACAACATTTGCAGCAACATGGACGGCACTGGAGGAGATAATGCTAAGCGAAATAAGTCAAGCAGAGAAAGACAATTATCATATGGTTTCACTCATTTATGGAACATAAGAAGTAGGAAGATTGGTAGGAGAAGAAAGGGAAGAAAGAAGGGGGGGTAAACAGAAGGGGGAATGAACTATGAGAGACTATGGACTCTGGGAAACAAACTGAGGGCTTCAGAGGGAAGGGGGTGGGGGAATGGGATAGGCTGGTGATGGGTAGTAAGGAGGGCACGTATTGCATGGTGCACTGGGTGTTATACGCAAGTAATGAATCATGGAACTTTACATCAACAACTAGGGATATACTGTATGTTGACTAACATAACATAATAAAAAATTATTATTAAAAAAAAAGAAAGACACTAATGGGAGTTTATAGATGGGAGTATTTTCATTTACTGTTCACTCCATTCCAAGTTGGAAAGCAGAAATGGATATTTGCATTGCTCCCCAAATAGTTAATGTTTGCAAAGGGAAAAATAGTAACTTTCCAGTGGCAAATCCTGGTACACACACGTGGGCCTTAGGTAATACAACCAACAACAAGCACCCCCATATGACGCACTGGGAGGGGCTCACCACTTCTGGAGTATATACCTCCCAATAACTCATAACCTCAGTCTCATAGTGAACAAACATCAGACAAAAGCACACTGAGGTCTTTTCTGCAAAATAACTGACCAATGTCTTCAAAGTGTCAAGGTCACTAAAGGTAAGGAAAGAACTGGAAGAGACAAAGAAGGCATGATGACCAAGTGCTATGTGCGATCCTGGAGTGGAGCCCAGAAGAGAACAAGAACATTGATGGAAAGACGCGAAACTCAAGTAAGTCCAGTACTCTAGTGAGTAGTATTGTGGCAAACGACGATTTCTCAGCTTTGATGAAGACTACGTAGGGTTATTAATGTAAGGGGGAGCTGTGCGAAGGAGGCACGGGTACTCTTTGCATTCATTCTGCAACCTTCCCAAAGGTCTAAAATTCTCTCAAAATAAAAAATAGTAACCCTTCGGGAAAAGAATCTCTGCTCAGAGGTATTCCCCACATTTCCAAGAGTGTGTAATATCTCTCATGCACAGACTTTTGACCTTTCTCTCTGACTCCTTAGTCACATTTTACTCATGCATGATGAAGTCATCAGGGTGCCCCAGGACATATGACATGGGCATGGCTGAAGTCTCATAAACAGATCAGCAAACCAATGCCGAGGAAGGACCGGGTTGCCTTCCTGTGGTTCCGGGAGCACAGCGTCTCATTTGCTGTCAGTGCTGATCTGTGTCCTTGGTGCGGGTAGGGTCTGGATGGGTATGGAATATTGGAGGCCCAAGTAGGTCACTTGGCTGTCCCTCAAGATAGGTGTGGGGGACAGACGCTCACCACTCTGGAGAAAGACAGTGCAGGCTGTTTGCAAAGAATGGCAGTCTGTTCAAGTGAGCTCAGCATCCCGTTGTGCAGATACAAAAGGCAATCTTAGAAAGGCGTAAACACTGCTGTCCTTGCCGCTTTCCCCATGGGGCTGGGTCTGAAAAGGTGAGACACGGCTCCATGAGTGGGCTGGGGTTCATGGCACTGCCAGGTGCTTTGCTGTGTGAGGGACCACATGCTACTGTTCACTGTGGGGAGCTCCCTGCTGATGAGAAAATACAGATCCCTTGCTCCACAAATAAAGGGAGTGTAGTATCGGTCAGCTGTTGCCACTATGATGCAGACGATGCTGTGTAACAAAGCACCCCATGAGCTTAGGGCTTACGACAAGCAGCCTGCACTCCTCACTCGTGGGAATGCAGGTTCTTTGCAGCTTAGCTGGTCTAGCCTGGGTTCTGGTCCAGGCTGGGAGTTCAGTCCAAGTCCTGTGCATGTGTGTACCATTCTTCTAGGACCAGGGACAATGTGGGCGGGGAGCAACGGTGCAGACGCCCTGTGACGCGTCTGCTTTTTCACTCTTCCGTTGGCTCTGCTGTCTGTCTGACGGAGCTTTGCCTTCCTCGCTTTCCATTTGGGGAACTAGCCCAGCCTGCTCGGCACGGCCCAGTCAGGCTTCGTCAGCAAGGTCAGCTACCTGGGCCCCGTCACGCGGCAGTCTTCTGACCAGGCACAAGCAGTTGGGGGACCCTTTCCCCTAACCTTCATGGTGGGTTCAGAGGAGGGTACACATTGAAGCCAGACAAACTGACTTCCTCTCCAGGTCACAGAGGACATTGGCTCTTTCTGTGGGGGCTGCCACCGTCTGAGAAATGACCCACTCCCCTGGCCACCTGAGGTTGGATGGACGAGGCCAACATAGACAGAAGCCAAGACGCACAATGGGGAGCGAGCGAGCCCTAATCATATCACGGAGCCCCTGGATCCAGCTGGGCCTGACGCTCCAAGTTCTAAGCAATAAACACCCTTCTTGGAAAAATAAGTTTTGCTCTTCTTTTTTTCTGTGACACATTCAACCCGGGTTTTACCAACACACGACCATTATGCGAGGAGAAGCAAGCGGCCTCTCAGTAACGCATCATTTAAAACATGAGATATAACTTACATACTGGCATTTACCCATTTAAAGCGTGTGGTTAAATGGTATTCAGTAAACTTGCGGTGCCATGGGGTGCCGCCCGCGTCCAGACCATCCTAGCAATGAACCACTGAGCCATCTCGTCCCTCCAGTGGGACACGCGAGACTCGATGCCACGTGTCTCCTGGCACACGTCCCACGCGGGTCCTTTCCTCCCGTCAAGACTGGACCTGGGCCTGACCTGCTGCGTCTATAGTAGATTGTGCCCATGAGATCCTCCTTCTGGACAGGGTGACGCTCTCCAGAAGGTTCCTTCTATTTACCAATCTAGAAGAGAAAATCAGTAGATGCAAATGCTGGAATCTTTGAGAGGGAGAAGACATTTCATCTCTGGTCTAACGCTCCCCCCCCGGAGTCAGCTTGCGAGAGGTGCTGTCCTGCAGGGACCTGAGGCCGCGCTTGGTTGCGCTGTTTGGGCTCCTGGTGTGGCCCCCAGTGGGCTATGCTGCGGAACCTAGCTGGACACAATCTGAAATGAATTTCGTTTGGCGATGTCTGTGGATGTTTCCCAGGCGAGGGGCTGCTTTCACCCGGTAAGAGAGCCCAGAGAAGCTTCTGAACATCCTCGGGTGCACAGCAGAGAAAATCGGACCCAAACTCTCGGACGCACCGGCGTTGAGAAGCCTTGCACAGGAAATTGCATTCTTTACCCCAACGGACACGCAAGTTTTCGAAAGGTGTTTTTCAGGGTGAAAGCAGAGTACGCCGTGAGCAGATCCTTCCTCCTGGTGCCCGGCAGACCTACAATTTGTCCCAACACCTGATGGCAATCGGCTGGTCTCCACCGTACGGGGGAAGCAAGCTACTTTGTAGCTCCTGTAAGATGTGTGGGGTCACCTGACGCTGTGCAGAACTCTCAGGAAAAGGAGCCCATTCTCGCGGTCTTACCTTCTGCAGATGCCTTGAGAGTCTGCTTCTCTCTTATCAGCCCGCAACCGCCTTTCTTTTTTTTTTTTTTTTAAGATTTTATTTATTTATGTGACAAAGAGACAGCCAGTGAGAGAGGGAACGCAGCAGGGGAGTGGGAGAGGAAGAAGCAGGCTCCCAGCGGAGGAGCCCGATGTGGGACTCGATCCCGGAACACCGGGATCACGCCCTGAGCCGAAGGCAGATGCTTAACGACTGCGCCACCCAGGCGCCCTGCAACCGCCTTTCTGTGTCCTGAACAAAAGATGTATGTTCATTCCAGCCGCCTGGTGAGAAATTAACACCTGACCCACGTGACTGTTGATCCTTCACATAAATGAGAGGGTAGACTTATTGCTGGTCCTGAAGGTGAGCTTTGAAATGACTGACAGTTTGTCAGTGACCCCTGGGCAAAATGCAACTGATCTGAGTAATCCACGTGCAAGCCCTTCGTAAATTGTTCAGCTCAACTTCGTGGTCTGCTCTGAACTTGGAGGACGCCACTGCCAGGAGAGCCTCCGTCTTCAAAGGTGAGGCTGCACGAAAACTGATGAGCTGATTGTGTGTGTGGGGCTCCCGGAACAGCAACACCCCTTCCCCTGCACAGGTGCCTCTGGGAGTTTAGACTCGATCCCCAGGAGTTGCTGGAGACCACACAGGATCTTGGGCTGAGGAAGCCAGCACTCGATCCGGAGGAAGAGAAGTTCTCTGCAGGCCTGACGGGGCCTCATTTAGTGCTGCGGCTCTGAGCGTGCACAGACAGACAGACAGACACGCACACACGACGACGAAGCCGTCTGACACACGCCCATCAGGGGAAGACGACGCCATCTCCACCCAGTGTAAGGAGCCGCTGCTCCCCGCACAGCACGTGTCACAGCTCATCTCTTCTGCACGGGAGCCCTGGGGGCCAGGGGATTATCACTCCTCTTTGGCAGATAAGGAATCTGAGACTCCAACACACACTATTTTTTACTACCCAGTAAGTGGCAGAGCAGTGATGCAAACCCAGGAGAGAATTCAAACACTCCTCTCGTCATTAGTCTGTTTCAGAAAACCCAGAAGGCTTAACAAATAATGGAAAAACCATACATAAAATCTAAGTATTCTGGTAACAGCCGACGATTTCAGGGGGTCTTATCTTGATTCTCTTGAATCTTAACTTTTTCTCACATTGGCTTGGCCATCTTCCAATGGACTTCATCATGCTCTGGGTATCGAATGTCGCCTCCCTGCTGCTGTGACAGCAAGGCCACCACCCCCTGTCACTCCAGAATGGGGTGAAAAGCCGACAAGATGGGGGTGGTCATGTACGGAGTGTATCTCAGAATACGGCCCATACAACATGAGATGGTTCAAAGTGGCTTGTTCTGGAATTCTTTCTGACTCGGGAAATATAGCTGAAGCCCGCTCTGAAGTCAGCATCCCTCCTGACACCAGGTAGGGGAGCTGGGATGCATGTGAAGTCGTGTGCACCCCAGACCCCAGGCTGATGGGGAAAGCATGGTCTCTACGGATCTCCAGGATGCTGGGACATGGCCGCCCCACGTGGCTGCCTAACAACTCGGGTACTTTGGTTCTTGCGATCTTTCTGAGTGTGGAGAGAATGCTGGGGAAAAGTCGCTGTGCGCATGCTGGGAGGGTCTTCTACTTCCTCCGGCAGCTTGGGGTTTGGGGTGGCTGCGGCAGGATTCCTTGGGAACCCTCTTTGTCTGCAGAGCTCAGCAGAAGGGAGAAACCGCTTCCCAACCAGCAAATGACAAATTTCCTTCCTTACGCGGGTGCCAAAGGAACAGGTCAATGTGTGCTCCTGTGTAGATTAATTATGGTAAACACCGCTCCTGCGTCTACCTGTCACAGACCAACAACAGCTAAACTAGGCATTATTTAATCTTGTAGCTCTGAACACCGGCCACCCTCTCTGCCCACAGAAACATGACTATCTAGTTCTTTAACAAATATCTGAAGGTTTCAGCTGCCAACGGGTATTGATCGATCTCGGAGCTTCTTCCCAGAATCAATACGAGAATGCAGTCAGGCCTCCAGGCTTTGGGGTGCAGGGAGCTGATGGTCTGAACTCCCTCTGACAGTGGTACCGCCAGAGATCTGGGCATCTGGGCAGAAAGACGCACCCACCCTGCCCGCCTTGGCAACCTACGAGACAGCCGTGTGCTTGGGGAAGTCAGAGACGCTCCCAGAAGAGGTGCATTTACGAACAAAAGGAGCTTCCCCAGCACGATCTTCGTCTTTCTTCTCACCGAAGCGATTTTAAGTTGATGATATTTAATGAGATCTGCACCGTTCAGATAGACTTCAAGCTGTGACCCAGCAAGGCTACACCAACTTAGCCTCACTAAACATCCCTCCCGATTTTTTTAAAGTACTTCATGCCACATAAATTAGACAGCCATTGAGATAATTGGATCCTTGTGGCTCTTAATTTTTCACAGATACACTATTTTGAAAATAAATCATGAACCATCATTTTGGAATGTTAAAGTTAATTTACATTGAATGCTCTGCGATACAAAGCACGCATGTCCACCTCTTCTAACCGGGAACTGGCGGCCGCGGCAGCGCCCTGAACCGCAAGGTGAATCGGTTCAGAGCAGCCAGAATCCTTCTGACTTGTTGCCAGTCGTCTTTTTCGGAAACGAGTATGTGCAAATACTCAGCACCTTCACAGTCAGGGAAGCTGTTGTTCCGGAAAGCAGTCTGTTTCCCTGGGCGTCGCCACAGTGTGGTAATTGTCAAGAGACAGAGCGTTGCAATGACCATTCAGCCCAAACTAGTAGGTTTCTCTGATATTTAAAGAGCCCAATTACATGTCTCAATAAAGAATAAAAATGTGATTTCCTTTTTCAAAAGGATCTGTCTCACTCACTCGCTCTCTCTCTTTTTGTGTCTGTAGGTAACAAACAGGAGCCCAAAGCAACAGCTGAATGTTTGATGCTAAAAAGTCACTATGCGCCCGTCCCTAAGCGGCTCCACGCCCTGAACTGTCAAACAGAAAGAGTGAAGCCTACAGGGGCTTCTCCGTGGCCAGCTTCCCACGACCAGGTCACCTGCATCGTTCTCCAGCAGAATGCCAGTACGGAGTGAGAGACATCCTATAAATAAAGTGGGAATGCATTTTGCCATCACAAAATGTTAAATAAAATGCTACTCACTATAAGGCAGGGGTGATGAGCCGATGGGGTGCAGACCGAAGAACCGGAAAACAGAACAGACCACGTTCCCCCAAATCTTCCTGATGACCCCCCTGTTGGAACGAAACCTTCCTGGGGGAGCTTCTATGTAGAGCATTTCAAGGCACAAATGGAGAATTAGGAAGATGTTCTCATGTGAGCCCCACGTTAACTGCCTGGGGGGCTGTGTGAACATCTGACTCACTGGCTCCTGGGGCACCGAGCCTGGGTGCACAGCTGCCAAAGAGTGGCTATTTCACTGGCAATGGCGTGGTGTGGACCCGAAGCCATATGTGGCCCCCCATGGCTTCTGTCAAGCTATACCAGCAGCACCTCAAATATTTTAAGGAGCACGCACATCACCCAGGGATCTTGATGACATGCAGATAAGGTTTTGTGGGTTTGGGCGGGGCCACAATTCCGCATTCCGAACAAGCTCTCTGGGATGCTGATGCCGCTGCCTGCCCCCCCATCCAGGGGCCACACTGCCAGGAGGAAAGCTCCATACGACAAAATGTGTCTGAGTCACAAACATGGACTCTTGTATAGAAACATTTATCTTAGATCACAAGTGCTCATCCGTGGATTTGTCACACATTCCGTGAGGTTTCTAGTGAAAAGTTGGAACCACTAATAAAGTAGAAATGCTGCAAATGACACCAGTAAGGATAGAAGTTAGAGGTCAATCAATGTCATCACCTACTACTTACATTCGATTTATTGATTATAAAAAGGAAGGTAGATTTAGAGCCAGTGTCCCAAGAATGTGCTTCACCGACAGCTTATCATTCCTTTGTTCATTTAGACTTTCTCACAAAGCACCTACTATGAGCCGGTGCGCTAATGAACTCGGTAGCCCTGTCTGGGACCCGCGGTCGCTGATGTTCCAGTAATCACTGTGGCAAGGCAGAATATTGAATAGTTAGGTCCTGGCAGAAGTATCCAGGGACTTTGACAAGATCTGATCCTATCCAAGGGAGGCCTCTGTCTACGCACAATGGGTCTTGGCGGTGACAGCACTGAGAATCACCCCTTTGCCCCGACCAACAGTGGGGCCAAGGCGGTCTTCTTGCCCTCGCTGCCATTAGGATTATACTGAGCGTATGTCTCCCGCCTCCCCTTCAGACGGACCCAGCAACACCGACCCTCAAGTTACAAGTAGCGCGGAGACAGGATCGCAGGGTAACCGCGTGCCACTGGGGAATGGCATGGGGGCCACCGGGTTCTGTGTCGTCCTGCCCACTGGGAGTTTTTCCTTGCAGTTGACGGGATTGCACGGGATGTCATCCATCCCTTCCATCCTTTCCTGGTTCCCTGGCATAGCCGCCTTCTGATACCTCATCGAACCGTCACAGGGGGTCAACACCGGGGTCTGGGCCTGAATGTCCACTGCCGATTGAGAAGAAGGATGAATCCATTGCTCCATCAAGGCTGCTAACTGGTGTGCTGTGCACTGAATTCAGTGTCAGGTTTCAAATCATTATTCTTCTGCCTTTTTTTCCGCCTGAAGATATCCCTTCTCCAAGATCTCCCCACGCCTGACCTTCGCTAGACCTTTAGTTAAAAGGGGAATCGTTTTCAGTGACAGGGACTCGCTGACACTCTTCGCTCCGTCTATCACATTTGCTTTTCAAACGCGCAGCTGATGGTCTTGATGTGTTTCCCTAACGCTTGTGCCACTCACGGTGTGCAGTTCAGCCTGCAAACATTTCCTCTGGCTCTCTGTGATGTGTTCAAAGAGAGGAACAAACCCCACACTTGCTCTTTTCTTTTTTAGCCTTCCGCACAGCGGCGGGTGAAGCTGTGATTGCTGGTGGGAGCGGAGACGAGACGCAGAGAAGGTCCCCCGACCTTCACGTACACTCGCTTTCCCAGAGACCACAGGAGATGCCCTGCAGCCCAGAAGTGCAGCCCTGAGCCATCCTCATTTAGGACGCAAGCTGGCGTAGCAACACGTTGGCCGCGTCGGTTGTGAGCATCAAACGGAGGCACTCGCGCTGACCCTCGGAGACGCGCTGTGCTCGCGGGCAGTTCACTTCGTTAGCAGGCTTGGCGACCTTTTCCTGTCTCCTCCCCACGCCACATGAGAACCCCTGCCCGCCCCACTGGGTACTGTGGGAAGGAGCCTTTGATGTCAGCGTGGGGAACACTCTGGAATCTTGGAAGGCTGGTGGAAGAGCCAAGCACTAAAATAGACGAACCACTCAGGAAAGGTGAAGAAGGGGCAGAGGGAGGCGGGCAGGCTGAGCTGTAGGCACCGTGCTCAGAGGACAGGGGAACAGCGAGGCTGACCGGGGTCAGAATGAGGACTGGAGAGACCGAGGCTTGCCAACCATGGGTGTTCAGCGGCCCCGGGATGGTGTCTGGTCAGTGGGGTGGGAACAGGGCTGCAGGCCTGCACCTCCAGATTATCCAGAAAGGAAAGCCCATCCAGCTACAGCAATCTCCCACCTGCCCATGGGCTCCAAGCTGCTGGGCTGCCCAGCTGACGGGCTCTTCATGAATGTGCAGCCCTGGTTGTAGAGAAGCAGACCCAGCCCCCTCGAGGGGGATTTTCTTCATGCTGCGGACGGCAGTGAGCAACAGTGGAATGTGAGCTCAGGAACTAGGAGGCAGTACAACCCCGGCTCCTGCAGTGATTACAAGTGAGGCTGACATAGCCGGCGGGCACTACCGCGACGAGACCTATTTGGAACTTGGCACCTGAAGCTGGCTGCCTCCCTCTTTCCTCCCTTTTCTTTTCCCCCAAGGAGCTCTGGAGATGAACAGCCTTCTCAGCTCTGGTCTCCGTACGGATTATTCCTTTATGGCACATCCAGTGTCAGGCATCGTCTAAACACTTGACAAATAGATGTCAACATAGTTCCCACTTTGCAGATGGGGAGACTGAGGCACAGGGGAGTTAGTGACTTCACAACTGAGGTCACAGAGCTGGGGGTGCTTGGCGGAACGCCACGGTCTCCCCGGACTCCATGCCCTCAGCCACCCTCGGAGGTCATATGTCCTTCCTTGAAGGCTTGCCCTGAAGCAGCCCTGAGCCAGCAGGGGGAAGGCCGGTCCTAGGGGAGGGGCCTCCGTGGGACAAAAGACAACTCCCGCTGCCTTGGAGATGGAGAAAAATGGACCATCCGCAAGTAGTATAGAAACGCACATACAGTGAGGTATTGACCGTGTAATGGGAGAAAACGCACAAGTGGGAGTAGAAATCCTCATAAGGTCTCTGATCCTTCCGATCCTGAGGAGACACAACAATGCAAAGCCAAGAGCAGGGTTTGGGGCTGTGACTTGGTTTCTGCTGAGCGTCTCCACAGGGGCGTCCGAGGGCCTCTGTTCTCACCTGTCCTGTGGGCAGCGGCTTCACGGCTGTCTTGACGGAAGGGGGTCGAGCCCTCGGCAGACCTAATGAGACTCCTGGAAGCAGTAAGTGAAAATCTCGTCAAGTGGGTGCTGATTAATGCCTTCTCATCACTGGCTGTGCACGGCCTGCCGACGAGGCAGCCGCCGACCACCGTTAACCAGGCCCTGGGTGGCCACTCGGGGAGACCACCAGGCTGCATTAAAATCTATTAGCAAACATTGCGTGAAATCAATATGACGCTGCTTGTTGTCTCTCTCGCTTGAAGGTCCCGTCCAGCCGTTCTGGACACCAGCGCATAAATACCACGAGCTCTCGCCGCCGGGGACGGCAGCGAGCACACAGTGGGCGCTCAATACATGTTTGCCAAAACGAATTGTGCTCATTATACTGTTCGAAGGGACGCGTTATTGATCGGTCCGTCTTCAGGAAGCAAGGAGGGTGAGCAGCTTATTAAAGGTAGCACCATATCTGAAGAAATTTCTATCTCCCTTTAGGCCTGGTTTTCAAAGTTTTCACTGCAAATAATATGGCTATTTAAACCAACAGCAAGTTTGATCAGTGGCTTCTCCCAGCGTGATGGAAACTGAAATCATTCTCCCACACCACACACTCTCAGCTTGTTCATAAGTCTGAGTTGTTTTTGTATTTCTAAATTAGGTCTTGAACAAACAGCATGAAGGAGAGGAATCTCGCACTTCCTAAAGCTCCCACCTGGGTCTCCCGTGGCCAGAGCCTCCCTCTGGGTCCCCAGCACGCCTCTGCTCGCCTGCCCCCACAGCCCACCTTGCCTCCCACTACACATCTGCCCCATTCACCAGCCATATTCACGAAGCCACGAGCTTTACTCCCCGCTTGTCTATGTGTCACTGATGATGGATTGTGGGCCAAACCTGCCCCGCTGCCTGATTTCATATGACCTATGAGCCAAGAATATTTTTAAAAATACTTATTTATTAATTTATTTGAAAGAGAGAGAGAGAGAGCGTGTGAGCAGGGGGAGGGGCAGAGGGAGAGGAAGAGAGGGAATCCTCAGGGAGACTCCCCACCGACCCACCGAGTGCAGAGCCCGACTCGGGGCTCCATCCCAGGACCCGAGATCACGACCTGAGCCAAAACCAAGAGTTAGCCACTCAACTGACTGAGTTGCCCAGGTGCCCCAAGAATATTTTTAACACTTTTTTAGACCTTATTTTCTCATACAGTTTTAGATTTATAGACTAACTGAGGCGATAGTACATAGAGTTCTATTTACCTACTCTCCTCCCCCCTGGCTCCAGTACACACTTTTCCCTGTTAAGATCTTAAATTAGTGTGGTACATTTCCTACAACTATGACCCCATCTCGATGCGCTATTATTAACTGAAATCCACAGTTTCCCTGGAGGTTCACCCACTGCGTTGCATAGTTGTGGAAGTCCGGACAAATACCCACCTTTATGGCTTCATGCAGAAGGGTTTCACAGCCCCCACGTCCGCCACGCTTCACTTACTCAAGAAACCAAAAGGAACCTAATACTTCATGATGTGTAAAAATTATGTGAAATTCAAACTGCACCATCCATAAATAAAGTTTTATTGGGACCCAGCCACTCCTGTTTGTTTATGTGCTGTCGACGGCGTCTTTCCTCTGCAATGGAGTTGAGCAGCGTGACCCGCAAAGCCCAAAATATTCCCAGCAGAAAAGCGTGCTGACCTCTGGTCTAGCCCATCCGTTCTGGGAAGTCTGAGTTGTTGCACCCAGCACTTAGAGGATTTCATCACCGGAGGCTTTAACTGTATGCTGACTGCATCAAGGCCCCAAATCCCTCTCAGAACTGTTAGCAACTGTTTCCAAAGCCCCGGCCTCCCAGAGCCCTAGAATCCCTTCTACCATTGTGCTGATAGTCCTCATCGCTGATGTGGGGGTCACCTGACCCACGGAAGACCACTGGTTTGATGCTTTGTTGGAATGTGAGGTTAAGAGAATATAGACAGTCCCGCTTAGCAGCACAGCTATTCCAGAATCCTCTCTGCCACAGAGGTCAAGGGAAGACCGCGCTCCCTCAGGCATCACATCCTACGACCAACACCTGGCCGTTGTCTACACTACAAGAGGGAGGGTCTCCCCTTCTTTCAATTATTTTGCCTCTGTCTTTGATGTTTGGAAGTAGATAGTACCATCCCCATTTCAAATACGAGGGAACAGGGGCTAAGAGTCCCATTAGAAGCCTGCCCTGAACCCCAAGGTAAGTCAGCAGCTGAGCCAGAGAGGTCCGGAGGCTAAGCAGGTGCAAACCCATTTTGTTTGGTTGGTTATTTGGTTGGTTTTTTTAATGACAAATTAACTTCCAAAGTTTCTAAGAGTCTCTTAGATAAAAAAGTCACTTTCGGTTGTATTATTAAAGATTTTGACCAAGTGTGACACAGAAGAAAAGTTTGAGAGGATTTGGAAGTTTGCATTTGAAGAGGCTTGTAAGAACAAGATAAAAATACAGGGTTTTCTGTTCCAATTAGAACTGAATGTTAGAATGAATTGGTATCAGGTCACTGTGACCCATAAAACTTGGCTCTTCTCTCGGTGTGAAGCTTTTCTTGTTGTTTTCATGGAAAGGGAGGGCTTTTTCTTTTAGAGACCTGGAGAATGCGAAAGAGAAGAGAGAATGGAATGCTCGCCCAGTTTCCTGTAAGGTGGATGCAGCTGACTTCACATTCTGGGGCATTTTGTCCCCTTTGGACGAGAGATAGCAATTTATGACCAAATTATTGAATTGTAATAACTATTCATTGGCCATTAGTGTTGTTCTCTTGGCCTGGCTGCAAGAGTCACGATCTCTGGGGTTTGGCAAGCTCCAGACGACCTCGGTGTTGAGAACCCACCCTTCCACACGCAGCCGGGCACCCAACTGGATGTCGGGTGCTGGTATAATGACAATCTTCAAGTCTCTGATGGTATCTTCAATTGTTAAATGTATGTCTTACTAAGGCTAAAGTGGACGTTTTTGTAACACTGGCAAGAACACATATGTCATGAGCTTTTGCATGTTACGAACTGAGTGTACACCCCCCCACTGGTGTGGGGAGGCCCCTGGTTGAGGGGACGCCCCCCCCCTCCGGTTCATAAATGCAGCTGTGTCTGTACCTCCTTCTGGCGGGAGCGTGGCGGGAGCCCAATCTGAGACCACACAGATTTGCGGTTGTGCTTATGAAACCATATTTTCTCCTTCCAAAAATGGTCTTTGCATTTATCTTTAGTTTATCATTTTAAATGCTTGCTAAAATGGGTCTCATTTTGGCCAATTTTAACTGATTTTCCTTGGAATATGGGGCATACTTGTCGCCTTATTCAGAGATCTTTATTATGTTTGCAGCAATTTTTCTCTAGTTATGTCATTGGTGATTAATTTTGTTTTGGTAGTTCTGGTGTTTTCCATGGAAATGCCTATAATTCTTAGGATTGGTTTCTTATCTATAATTATCCATTTTGTCATATCTCCTCAACTTTCCCACCAGCATCATACAAGAGCATCTCAAATTCTCCTATTTTCTCTGTGGCTTTGTGAGTACCTTAATGGGAACTTGAGAGAACCTGGTTTAAGGAAGAAAGCTGAGTCAGCCACCATTTTAAACCCCCACTGTGTGGGCCTGGTGTAGGGACTCGGGAGAGTCCTAAAGCATCCCAACTTGACTTACATTTAAAAAGATCTTATCCACCAAATAGTAATAAAAACCCAGGTTTAATACTATAATAGAGAGATCGTTTCCCGTATGCTCAATAAATACACTATACCAACCCTATGACATAAATCACTTATTCATTCTATAAATATTTACCAATTGCCTTGACATATCAGGCACATTCTCTGGTTCTTGGGATACAGAACAAAACCCCAAATCCCTGATCTTCCGGGGGAGACAGCTGATAAATAAAACAACTAAGTAAATTATCAGAAGCATTGAAAGGTGCTAAGTACTCGGAAAAAATGAAGAGGCAGAAGTAACTAAGGCGCACGGAGGCATGCGTTCGAGAGATTTCTGAGTACACACTTATGTTCTCCTGTGTTAAATGTTTGGTTCTTGCCACTCGGGAGCCAACGCCGACCACCTGTTGTGACTTCAGTGTTGACCCAGAGCAGGCCGGACGGTGACGTGAGCAGAGAACAACACTACGTCTGTTTCAAACCTCCCAGAAGCAGTATCTGCTGCTCCCAGCATCCGAGACCCATCAATCCTGTGCTCCTTATCCCCATGGGAAGTGAGTAGGAAGAAAGATGCCTCCCAAAAGTGTCCACATCCTAACCAGTGATCAGCTCAGCTAATAGGGCACAAGGGACTCTGTGGACATGATTAAGTTCAGTGTCCTGAGATGGGACGGTGTCTCGATTGTCCAGGTGGGCCCAGGGTCATCACAGAGGTCTTCACAGTGGGCAACGTGAGGCCGGTGGGGGGGGGGCGGGGAGGGCTGCCGTTGCTGGCTGTGAAGAAGGAAGGACCCACGAACTGACGAACACAGGCACCCCTAGAAGCTGGAAAGGCCAGGAAATGGATTCTCCCCTGGAGCCTCCAGAAGAAACCAGCGTTGCTGACACCTCCATCTTGCCCCAGGAGACCCACCGCACACTTCCCAGCCCCGGAACCTTTGGGGCCCTCCCCCAACTGAGGGGCGAGCAGAGCAGACCCATCAAGCCCTGAGCCACACAGTCTGGCTCGTGGTCTCAGCTGAAGGCCGTGGGCTCCCTAGGCTCCGTGGGCCAGGGACTCGTGTCTGTCTTGTTTGCTGCTGTATTCCCAGGGTGCTGGGGACACACCCCAATAGATGTTAAATGATCGGAACAAACATGGTCTTACAGAAACACCTTGTTAAAGAAAAGGTGTGGGAGCAGCCTGCTTTCACCTCTGACTTTATGCCACGCTCAGAAACTGTGCTTGACTGAAAGCCTGAAGTCTAAGCTTCTTTAGCTGCGAGGGAGAGCCAGCCCTGCCTGGGAATCTGCATTTTGACAAGCTAGCTGCCCAGAGCCCTGGGAGACTGGTGCCTCCAGAGTGCGCAAAGGCATCTGTGACCCAGGCTCCATGGGAGACTTACGTCCCATGCATCTGAAGGGGACCACCACTCCACATTCCCCTTGTTTCCTTCTGAGCGGCTCGGGAAAACAAAACCAGCCTACATGTATCTCAGAATGAACAAGGAATTACCTGAGAGCAAGGGGACCCTCTGGCTCCCCCTGAAGCTGCCCCTTCAAGGCAGAGCCATGATACTGACCCGAAAGGTACTGTGTTTCCTACATAGACGCCTTCCCTGCCTGACCGTCTCCCCAGTATCAGAGCCGGTGCTGTGCGGACACCAAGACACCACTGTTAAAAAAAAGGCAGTTCTGGGCATTACTTTTGGGTGAAAATTGAAGAAGGGGTGGGCACGTTGTCCAGACTCTCAGCCGCTCCCTGATGCCGTGGCAGAATTGAGATGCTGTCACCACTGACCCGCTGGGCACCCAGATGTCCTTTCCTTTGAGATAACCTTTTGCGACAAGGGAGTAACACACCAGCTGTACCGGGGGGGGGGGGCTTACATCTTTGTGCTAGAAGAATGATTTATGCTCCAATAAAGCCAAACAAAACCTAATTGGGTAGGATGAGACCACCAAAAATTATGTTCACAATGAAAAACAGAACAAGGACTAATTACCCCGGTGCAGTGTTCCATTTAGCTATAATTCTACAGTCAATTAGTATTCTGTTTAATTGTACAATTAATGAACATATAAATTAAATTCATAGTTTATTTCTACCACTAAATTACTTATTTGAATTGCCTCTCTTTGGAAAAAAAAGTAAGGGACTCAGTGCACACATTATTAAAATGACTCAGTAATGTACATTCTGGGCACGCCTTAATTGTAAAACAATTACTCCACTATTATGGCTGGGATGCTGTTTGTGTTATTGGGAGCTGAATAATTTAATTTTCTCTTAGCAAATGAACAGGTAATAGTTTCCCTGACTGACATACAATTCTCCTGGCAGATTTCGACTTCCGTCACCAGATGCCATGCCACCCAGGGAGTGCCCGGGAAGGTGGCAGGTGGACACAATGGCGAGCATTTAGCCCATGGGAGGCATAGCCGGGATTCATGTGGGTGAATCCCACTCATGGTCGGTGGGAGAAATTGCTGGCAAAGAGCTCCCAGAGCTGCTTCCTCAGCCCTCGGTGGGCAGTGAACACAGAAGACAGTGACAGCAAACACGGAGTTCTGAGGGCTCCCCTACCCCCTTGGCTCTCTGGCAAGTCCATCTTCAAGAGGACCAGGATGTGCCCAGTGTGTGGGGCCTCACTGATGCACAGAAGCAAGACCCCTGCCCCCCGATACTGCTGCTGGTCCACGCCGGCCTCCACGGAGCCTCCACGGGGCACTGCTGTGTTTGCGTGGCCTGCTTCTCTCCCCACCACTGGGGCACCAAAAACTTTGGCCTTCCAAGGTTCACTAATGTCCTGTTTTGAGAAGGAGCATGGCTCTGCCCCCTTGGGGTCCTGCAGTCTTGCAGAATTACACAAGGAAGCTGAGTGCCCTCCTATCCCAAATCTGCTGCTGGTTCTTCAGTCGACACCTGCCCACCCTGACCACACCGTGCCTGGCCCCTCTGTCCATTGCTTCCTCCAGGAGGGCTCTCTCTCCAGCAGGAGCCCCCTTTGGTCCATTGAGAAATTGGTTTCTGGCCCAGGTGCCCTGCCAACTCTCTAGATACCTTCCCGTATTTAGGCTCACTCTGGGATCCCTACTTCATCTGAGGAAATCCTTGCTACCTCCCACCGTGAAATCACAAAGATTGGGGTGCGGACAGCTCTGGCACTGTCCATGCAGGTGACCTGGGGCGAGACACGTGGTCTTTCTGAGCCTGGGTTCCTCACCAGGGAAATGGAGATGAGGGCATTTTCCCCAGGGGGTCTGTGAGAGGAAAGGAGCAATCCCACAGAAATGGAGGAGAGCGCTCCAGAGTGCTCCTGCTTTATGACGTAATTAGACTCTGCCGATAGGAAGCCTCCATGGTGTCGAAAAGCAAAAATCCCATCAAACCAAATGACTGGGGCGACACACCAGCCAGATGCCGCGTAGCTGGAATTAGACGTGTGGGAAGAAAGTGATCTGGGAAGCAATGCCTTCAATCCAGTGCTTTCGAGACGTGCTAGGCCCGGTTGTGTGACTGATTTGGTCCGTTTCTCACGCTTGAATGCCGCCGGAATCGTCTGATACAAGTGGAAACAGCAGGCCCGACTCACTGGCCGGCACATTGGGCACACACCACGCAGCCCAGGGCTTCTGAGAGCCGTGACAGGGCGGGAGCCATGCCTCCTCTCACGTCTGCAGACATGTGTCAGGGTAAACACCGCAGCAAAGTTGGCAGGAAGCAAGACTCTACTTGGACCAGAGTCCCAGAGCCCAAGGTGGGGGGTGTGCAAGCCCTGCGGTGACCTCGCGGAGACGTCCTGGGGGACGTCCGTGGGAGAAGACCGGTGGGACGCGCAGAGCACGCTGAGTTATTCCTGAGCTGCAGACGAGATCTCTGTGCTCTGTTTGCTAATCGGCACCTGGGAAGGAAGGTTAGGCTCCTCTTCCCCTGGAGACCGGGAGACAAGGGTACAGTCTCCTTCATTATTTCCTTTCAGAGAGGTAGCTTCCAAGTCGTCGGGAAAGGTATCTCCTGGGTTGTAGGACAGGAAGAGGCTGGGGGAAATTTGCACACATTTCAAAGCGGCAGAGAAAGAATTTACAATTGCGACTTTTCTAAAGTAAACGCTCGAAGAACAAGAAAGCTAGAAACTTACGGTCAGGAAAAATGTGTCTACGTCTCGCCAAGCTGAGGGCAATGTCCAGGCTGTCTCGTCCACATAGGAAAGCACTCTGGGCTTCAGGCAGGGGCCTGGGGACGAGGCTAGCAGCATCTCCTCCTGCGGCCTGCTCTGTGGCACCAAGGGTGAAATTTATCTCTCCGGCAATCAATCCCCCAGACCTAAATGCCCGAGTCCTAAATCCTCAGCAATGATATGCCACATGTGCTGCTGCAGTCCGTGTTATTAGCTGTCTCTTAATAACCTTTGGGTCAGGGGTGTTATTGATGCTTGGGTTTCATTCAAATTATAATGGGATAAATCATCTGCCATCTACAATCCCTGTTTATTGAATTCCGTATGATCCATTTAATTTAGACCCTCCCAGCTCTGAAGGCTGAAGCCTATTGAAAATCCGTCTCTTTATCCTCTCATGACCTAATTTATGTTTTCCCCTCTCACTTCTCCACCTACTTTATTGCTGTCACAGCCTGGGGGCTCCACGAGGCGGGAGGCGGGGCTCGCAAGGTGAACAGTTTTATTGGCTTTATTTGGTCTCCTATCAAAGCCAACCAGATGAAAAACAGATACTCTGGGATCCTTTGCAGCCCCCTCCCCAGGAGTTGTGGCTCTGGCCCACAATATATGACCCAATTAACATTTCTCGAGCATCTACTCTGTGTTTAAAATATTTTCGAGAGCACAGACTGCTTCAGAAAACAGCGTGGCACCCGCAGAGAGGCACAGATATCTGCCTTCCAGGAGCACATCGCTCCGCGGGATTCTGACATCCCTGGGCAGAGCGCGACAGTGCTGCAGAGAGAAGGAAATGCACAGAGCCAACACCCAGAGCAGGCCGGAGTCTCGCCTGGGGGGGCCGGGACCGGGAGGGGCAGGGGAGAGAGCCCCCCGACACTCGGGCTAGATATGGAAACGAGGAGGTCAGTGGAGACGACAGAAATGATGGTGAGCACAGATTTCTCGAGAAGGTGCAGACTGTGGTCTTGGAGGGGGAATCCGGGACAGCGGAGAGCTCACGCCTCCCCACAGACGGCAACTGGGAAACAGAGGGGTCACCTGGGGTGCGGAGAGACAGGACACTGAGCGCCTCCACGAGAGAAACAGGAGCCCTCAGCGTTAGAAGGTGGCTGACCGCTCACAGTCGACCTCTGGAGTTGTGCTCATTAATAATCGCAATCCTCAGCCACACGTTGGAAGCATGGGGACCAGAGAAAGGCTATTCAGGAGCTTCTCCCAGCGCATGATTCCATGATGATAAAAACCAAGTGCTTGTTGTCTGGGAAAGCAGGTGATCCGCGTGGGGGCTGATGGGAGATATCTGTGAATGGACATCAAGAGCCACTTGCCCCTCGCGGGTGAGGCTCCCTATCCCCGATTCCGTTTTCCCAGTCGATGGGGCCAGGCCTGTCACCGGGCACACACACAGCCCTGCTGACTCATGCCATTTAATTATAGGCAATTAGTGTGACTGACAGCCCTAATTAAGCCCTTACCTGAGCGGGCTTCCTCCAGCTGCATCATTGCGCGTGGAGCAGCGTGCTAGCTCTGATCTCTCTGATTTCATGCTTTCTCACTGGGGCTGTTTTAGGTCTCATCTGAATTTCCTCATCACCTTTAATGAACATTTTTATCCCATTTCTCCTAACGATTTTAAGACGCTGGTGCAAGGTGTTCACTTAAAAAAAAAGAAAGAAATTAAGAAGCCGTTTCTATATTGTCAGTCAAGAGAACTCATCAGTACAGAAAGGGATTTTGCCTCAAAATTGCTAGATGCTTGGAGCAGCCTTCAATACATCAGTGTTTCCAGATACGATAATATTGGTGTTTAGCTGCAGACGGCTGAGGCGATCCTTCCCTTCCTACATTTTTTAAAAGTCAGAGCTTCTATTTTTATGAGACTTTGAAATCCTTATATAAATCAGACTCTTTGGAAGGGATTAATGGAAGAAAAAATTACTTCATATTTCAAAATATTTGAGCTTTTACTGGCTTCTGAGATCAAATGCATTTAAAAAACAAATGGAGAATTACATCTTCCATAATTTCATTTTGACTGTGATTTTTAGGATTTACCCCGGTTCGGTGCTGTGAGGCTCTGAGCAAACTGCATAACCACCTGGAGGGGTTTCCTCTAACCATTCTGCGGTGCGCACGGATGCTGCTTGGTGACAAACTGTTCCATGAAAGGCAAGTATTGTTGTACACGTTTGCTGTTGGAACAGAACAAACACGCAAACAAACATTCTGCTCAGTCACTCACAGTGGACGCTTCTTCCTCTTCTAACCCGTTCTGGCTCTGCACTGTTTCTCTTGCTCCCATCTCACTGCCCTGAACCCGCTTAGAGCCTCTGGCCATATTTGCTTTCATAGCCTCCTAACCAATCTCTGACTCTTGCCTGGCCCTGTGCCCTGGGCTGAAAGATGAAGGCCATGCTCTTGATCCGAATTCAAATTTCGTAACAAACCAGCCTCCTTCTACCTGTCGAGCCCCTCATCCATCCCAGCTGCTCAGGGGCTGCCTCACTGCCCCTGACTTTGCCTGCCCCACTCTGGAGTCCAGAAAGCAGCCTCGCGCTACCATCCCACCACCAAGAGGTGTCCTCAGGGCCTGCCGAGTGCCACGTGGGCCAGCAGCCCTGGCGGGCTCCCCACTCCTATCTTGAAGCCGGGGGGACGGAGTAACGCTCCTCCCGCTCTGAGTCCTCGAGTGTGGGGCCCTGGCTCCTATCTTGAAGCCGGGGGGAACGGAGTAACGCTCCTCCCGCTCTGAGTCCTCGAGTGCGGGGCCCTGGCTCCTATCTTGAAGCCGGGGGAACGGAGTAACGCTCCTCCCGCTCTGAGTCCTCGAGTGCGGGGCCCTGGCTCCTATCTTGAAGCCGTGGGAACGGAGTAACGCTCCTCCCGCTCTGAGTCCTCGAGTGCGGGGCCCTGGCTCCTATCTTGAAGCCGGGGGACGGAGTAACGCTCCTCCCGCTCTGAGTCCTCGAGTGCGGGGCCCTGGCTCCTATCTTGAAGCCGGGGGACGGAGTAACGCTCCTCCCGCTCTGAGTCCTCGAGTGCGGGGCCCTGGCTCCTATCTTGAAGCCGGGGGACGGAGTAACGCTCCTCCCGCTCTGAGTCCTCGAGTGCGGGGCCCTGGCTCCTATCTTGAAGCCGGGGGACGGAGTAACGCTCCTCCCGCTCTGAGTCCTCGAGTGCGGGGCCCTGGCCGCGCGCTAACCAGCCGACCGGCACTGCGGCCTGCGAGCCAAGAGCTGTCGTACTTCACAAGGGAGGACTTCCCACTCAGGCCAGAAGGGATCAGCTCGCCCAAGGTCAAACAGCTACCCGGTGGACAAGGGGGTTTCCTAGTGCAGGTGACCGAGGGCCGCAGTCATCGCCCTGCTGTGCTGACCGACCAAGTGTGTCTAGCATGTCCACATTGGCATGCCCTGTGTTGACGCGTCACATCACATTTCCACCTAAACGGGGGTCGGATCTACTTTTCCTGGCCGAAAAATCCAGAAGGCGAGGAAGGACCTGGGCCCTTGCCTTCAGGAGGGTTTTCCAGATGGTGAAGGAGTGAATTCGTGGCTACGGAAAAAAATCAGGAGGAAGCCCGCTTGTTGGTGGAACAGGACGTTGCAGCCCATGTCCCCACACAGAAGAAACAGTATCACCAACCATCCACACAGGAAAACACCTTCACAAAAGCTCTGGGTCCCAGGTGAGGGACCGCAATGCCTGAGTAGAGAACAGAAAGGAGAAAACACACATTGAAGAGGGTGGGAGGGACAGCGTCACCCCACACGGGTGACCCTTCCTCTGGGCCCGCACAGCACAGAGCCAAGGGAGAGCTCTACCCCAGGGTTTGGCCTCGGGAAAGGGAGTGCAGGGAACGTCTACCTTGGTCACAGGCTCAGGCTCAGGCTCGGCCCGTTAGAGTGTGGGCAAGTGACCTGCATGACATTTCACCAGAGAGATCTACAGATGGCTAGCAGGTATAATAACAGGTGCTCAACATCACCGATCATCAGGGGAATGCAAATCAAAGCCACAATGAGAAATGGTCTCCCATCTGTCAGGAGGGCTATTTTTAAGAAAAACAAGGTAACAAGAGTTGGTGGGGATGTGCAGAAAGGGAATGTCTGGTGGTGGGAATGTCTGCTGATACAACCATTAGGAGGAACAGTAGGAAGGTTCTTCAAAAAACTAAATATAGAACTTCCGTGGAATCCAGCAATCCCACTTCTGGGTACTTATCCAAAAGAATTGAGGGGCGCCTGGGTGGCACAGCGGTTAAGCGTCTGCCTTCGGCTCAGGGCGTGATCCCGGCATTATGGGATTGAGCCCCACGTCAGGCTCCTCCGCTATGAGCCTGCTTCTTCCTCTCCCATTCTCCCTGCTTGTGTTCCCTCTCTCGCTGGCTGTCTCTGTCTCTGTTGAATAAATAAATAAAATCTTTAAAAAAAAAAAAAAAGAATTGAAATCAGGATCTCAAAGAGATATCTGCACTCCCACATTCCTTGCTGCATTGTTCACAATAGTCAAGATACAGAAACAACCTACTGTTCACTGATGGATGAATGGCTAAAGGAGACGTCGATGTAGACACACACAGTGGAAGCTTATTCAGCCTTTAAAAAGAAGGAAATCCTACCATTTGCAAAAACACGGATGGATCTTGAGGACATTATGGTAAGTGAGATAAACCAACTGCAAAAGACAAATACTGCATGATCTCATTTATTTGTGAAATCTAATATATTCAGACTCATAGAAGCAAACTCACAGAATTCACAGAAGTTACCAGGTGAGGGGCAGAAGGAGAAGGACAGAGAATCTCTAGCAGATTCCATGCTGAGTGCAGAGCCCAACACGTGGCTCAATCTCATGACCCTGAGATCAAGACCGGAGCTGACATCAAGAGTCGGACACTAACTGACTGAGCTACCCAGGCGCCCCAAAGATGTTATTTTTTAAAAAAAGAACACAACTCTTTTTATTGTGAAAAAAATGTTATTACAAACTAGTTAATTAGTAAAAGAAAAAAAACCACCTAAATATAATGTGGTAACTCTCTTGGCCACCTACACCAATTGGGCTTAATTTTGAAATCCAGCGTTCTTAATACGTGAGTTTGGGGAGCTGGAAGGAACCCACGACAGTTGCCAGTTTTAACTTTTTCTCTGTGACTCACTGTGTGAGTCATGGTAGGAATAGACTCCAGGATGATTCCCAAATCTGATTCCAGCTCTGGGCCCCAGGGCTTCTCATTTCTTCCCTTATCGGGGTGAGTTCACTCCTCAGAGGAGACCATCTCTTGTGTCCCAACACGGAGATTTTGGTTTGTTCCAGAAGCTTCAGCAGGTAGGCTGGTGGCTGAGAGCCTGCCTGTGTTAGGGTAACAGTGTTGTTGCTGGTCACTGGGGGCGAGGGACTCCCCAGGCCCTGGCCACGTCATCTCTTCAACTGGGAGAATAACAGAGTTGCAGCGAGGATGGAATGAGCACTTAGAACAATACCTGAAGCAATAAAATTTATTTTTATGTCCATATTTGTGTTCTTTCAGTTCCTTTAGAATCTGTTCCCTGCCTTTGGCTAGTTGGTGGGGCCGGCATGGGGGTCCCGGAGCCTCGTGTGGGACCTGGGCATCACTGGGGACTCTCCTCCATGATTAGGAGGATGGAGTTCACATTTGCAAGCACATTTTATTGGCCAAAGCAGGTCCAGTGACCAAGCCTGGCATTGAGGGGGGCAGGGAAGTGGACTCACGTCATGGGGGAGAAGGCACAGAGAATAACCGGAAGCAGCACACCAGCCCCGCACAACAGCCATGATAACATGATATCACACTCAACAGTGCACGTCTCCACGGCCGAGGCAGTGCAGTAAGATCTTGATAATTCTCTTTACTCTTATTTAAGTCAACCTTCCTTCCCTTAAGTCTTATTAGTCAGACTCACAGTTTGCATAAAATAACAGTTCTCTTCTGTGTGGACTTATCCATCCAATTGCTACAGAAGAGACACATTTCAGAACTGATTTTTCAAAGAGCGTGTAAGAGCTCATATGGCTAAGACAGAATGCTAGGCAAGATTGTTCTGGTGGTTTCGTGAAGAGGTGTGGCGGCACTCGCCTCTGCAGGGAGGAGCTATGGGGAGCCCGATGTGCTCCTTGACCCAACAGCTGTTTCCTTGACCCATTTTGTCCAACTAAAGAAATAATCAAATGGAGAGTAGTTCCCAAGTATCAGGGGATCTGATCACTTGTGCACAGAATCCCCAGCTCTCTCAACTCCTAACTGCAAGCCACACCCCTACTGAGCCAGACCCTTCATCAGCACAAAGGCCAGAAATGTAAGCTCCTTGTCATCAGTCCTTGAGGGGAAACAGCTCAAGGGGAATTGGAGAGGAGACCGTTGAGTATTTAAAGTTGGAACACTGCAGCTCCAAGATCAAAAGCCACCAAAGAGGTGACTTTGGGAGAAATAATGTCCCCTGAAAGTGTAAATTCAAAGCAACAGATAATCAAGAATTGGTTCTCCGATGTCTCAAGTGTGTCATCAAGGATTTCAGGTCTTGATGTACTGACAATGAACGGCATAATAAACTCTGATTTTCACGTTAGCCACGATGAGGGTTTGAAGCACCTGTTTTTCTGAAAGCGTGATAAAGAAGCAGCCGTTCGATGGCTTAATCGAATTCTGTGTAGAGCTCCAGGAGGCATTGATATTCATTCTTAGTGACTATCAACATGACCTCGGCCAAATAGCCCAGACTTATGGGAAACCCATCAAGGAGTCGGGCGGCGACTCGCGCTCATCCTGTCTGAAAATTAATGGCGTTACTCGGGGGCTCGCTGACCCAACTAACTCAAAAGCTCCTTACTTCCTGAGACTGCATGTTTGGGGTAGAATCTAATTCCACGTTTTCATCTAAAAGCTGGAAGATGTTTCTTTCTTCCTCATGCTCATCTGGCCACGTCCCATCTGGTCAGGGCCCACTCCCTCACGCCGCATCACCCACCCAATCAGACCCTGGGGTTGAGGCTCGGCAGCCTGTTTTAACTTGATGTGTGTGCGAGCTCGGGACTCATTCTCCCCGCCTCTCCCCTCCCAAAAGACGACTCTGCAGCTTTCCTCCCTTCAAAACTGTGATGCCTCCTCTTCCAGCCCTCCGCGCGGCCGCAGGCCTTGCTTCCTCTTCCGAGAGAGCAGAGCAGGGTCAGGGGAGGACTTCGGCACCCGTCGTCGTCGCCCCCGCCTGTGCGCAGCTCCACCTCGGCTTCTGTCCTGCCCGTGGTCATGTGTGGTGCCCACTCCCTCTTCCAGGACGCGGCTGCAGTCATTCACCATGTTTCCCGCCCTTTGATCGTATTTATAATATGAAATCTATTACTAGCAGGATTCCTGCCTAAACCCAAGACAGACCAACATCGAGACTCTCCGGGTCCCATATCGCCCTCCAGCCCACTTTATGATGTTCCCTGTACGTTCGTTTTCTCTTCACTTGTACCAAGTTCCTCTCTTCCCCCTTCACTGCTGACTGTGCCATCAAGCTTGCACACCTTCTACTCACCCACCTGCTCTGTGAAGGACCCTCGCCTCTCCCGCGGTGGCCCAGGGGTCTCATTCAGCTCTCGTCTGGTGTGTCTGTAGCACCGGGCACAGCGTCTCATCTCTCCTTTCTTCACTAGGACTCTGGGCCCACAGACTTTCTTGGTCCCACGCTTTCCCCATGGGTACTCCTCATCTCCCGTGCTGGTTCCTCCTCATTTCTTTAACCTCAAAATGTTGGGATGCCTAGGGCCCAGGGCTCTGTTCTGCTCACTTCTTGACCTCCAGCAGGTCCCTCAGGCAGTGGTTCTCAACCTTGGCTGAACATCGTAATCACCTGGGGAGTTTCGAGAACTCTCACCACACCCTAGATTGATTCCATCAGAATCTCTGGGGTGGAACAGAGGCATCCGAGTGTTTTCAAAGCTTCCCAGGTGATTGCTAGGTGCAGTCAAGTTTGAAAACCACTTTCCTAAGGGATCTCATCCTGTTTATGGCCAAATCATCTATATGCTAATAGCCCCCATTCTAGAATCCCAGCAAGCCCCTCTCCCTTATGATCCAGACTCTGCCTCAGCATCTGCAATGAGATGCCAGAGATGCAGCTCACACTTAAAACGTTTCAGCTGAACTTCTGGTCCAGCACCCAAAATTCAACGATGGACTTCTTCATCTCAGCAGATAGAAAATGTATCTTTCCAGGTTCTCAGGCCAAAGACCTGGAGGTGTCCTCAGTCCCCCTCTTCCTCTCCCACCAATCTGTAGCAAGTCCTAGAGCTCAGAGCATGTCCGGGGCCTGACCATCTCCCACCATCCGCACTGCTGCCACCCTGGGCCCAGCCGTCTCCGAGGCTTGCAGCAAGCTCCCTCCCGCTGCAATCTCTCCTTCTTCTCCCTCTCTCAACGGGGTCAGAACAATCTTTTCAAAACGTGAGTCAGTTCTTGTTTATCCTGTGCTGAAATGCTCCTGTGGCTTCTGATTTCACCAAGGGCAAGACCCAAGGGCACCATTTCCTCTTTAGGGACTTTTTCTTAACCATCTTTGTATCTATAGCCCATTTCGTGCCATTGTTAATCAGAGATTATCAAAACAGATGGCAGAATTCTTCCCAGCCACACACACAAAAAAATGTTATCTCTTTTCTACATGACAAGAAAACATTTTTAGATAGTTCTAGATCAGCATTTTCTAAACTTACTTGACCATGAAACATTTTAAAATTATAATATATTGATGGGATACCAAGAGGAGTTTATGAAATATAAATGTAAGCTTAGATTAAAGCAGACAGCATCAAAAAAAGTTCTCGCAGGTGAATTAATAACTTAAAGCAGTGATAAAAATTTGATTCATATTCACTTTGCTTTAATACAGAACAAAACACAAATTAAAGAAATGTGCTTATGTGTAAGTTAATGAGAATCAAATATAGGAACATAAAGTAATTTCTTTACACTGTGCATTTTTGTTATGAAAGATGTGCTCCAAAAGCTGGTCTCTTGAGTAGTGCTGGGGAGGGTAGTTTGTACAACACAGCTGCTTAGAATTAGGGCCGATGCTGTTGTGTCTCATCCCCGTGTGAGGGGCAGGACCAGCTCTAGGTCTGCATTTTGTTTAATCAGTGGGATATGAGCATTCTGCTTCTCTGTGCGTGACGTGCGTGGACTTTTCACAAAGTGGCAACTATACTTCTCTCATGATGGGGAACAACTGAGTTAGGCTCCTCCAAAACTCATGCCCCTTGGGTTTTGTTTATTCATTGATCTGATCTTGGCATTTTAGAAACCGAACCTGGGTATGCTTCACTTAGGAGCCCTCACTTGAACAGTTCCAGACAGTTCAGGAACTTCGAGAATTTCTGTGGTGGTTGTCGTTGTGCTTGTTTTGATAAAACTGCCTCCCTCTAGCCTCAGGTCTGTGGGGAACCAATTTGTGCGGTATAAATATTTCAGACACCATAAATGTTGAATAATGCCACAGATACATGTTGAAATATTCAGGCGAAATGCACGACACGGAGCAGTGGCCCACCAGCAGCCAGCATCAGCTGAGGGGCCCCTGGCAAGCGCTCAGCCTGGGGCAGGTGCGGTGAGGGGGCTCAGAGCCCGAACGCCTGGGTCCACATCGCGGCGGCTGGGTGCCAGGTACATCTCTGTACCTCTGCTCTTTTATCTGTAAAATGGGAACAGTAGTCCTGAAGGACTTACATAAAGATGAAATGTCTGAAGCATTAGAGAAGTTCCTGGCCTGTTTATGTGCATTAAGCTATCTTTCTAAGCTACATTATCACGGAGCGATAGGAATAATGATATTTGGTGTCTTTATACAAATGTCTACAAAACGCATTTTAAAAAACCGAAGGTTAGAAGTACGATCGTCCCTTCCTCAAATAGTTAAAAATAGAAATATCCTACCCTCCAGCAAGCATACTACTGGGTATTTACCCAAAGGATACAAAACCAGTAATTCAAAGGGACACAGCCCCCCCGCCATGTTTATAGTAGATACAATAGCCAGGTTATGGTAGCAGACAAGTGTCCATTGACCAATGAGTAGATAAAGAAGATGTGGTCTATACATACACGGAATATTACTCAGCTCTAAAAGGAATGAAATCTTGCCATTTGCAACGATGTGGATGGAGCTAGAGAGTGTGACACTGAATGAAGTAAGTCTGCCAGAGAAAGACAAATACCATACAATCTCACTCGTTTGTGGAAGTTCAGACACAAAACAAACAAGTAAAGGGGCAAAAAAGAGAGAGAGAAAGGCAAACCAGGAAACAGAGAACACGCTGCTGGTCACCGGAGGAGAGGTGGGGGGATGGGGAACAGGTGATGGGGTGAAGGAGGGCACTTGTCCTGACGAGCGCTAGGTGATGGAGGGAAGTGCTGAATCTCTATACACCTGAAACTAATGTGACACTGTATGTTTCCTAACTGGAATTGAAATAAGAACTTATAAAAAAGAAGTACAACCCTCCTGCTTCTCCAAAGCAACAGTTGTGAATACCTTCCATGGATCATATCTGGGGAAATGTTGCCCTGAAGCAGCTGATACACTTAGACTTTTCTTCTCTCCTTGCACATGTGTTAAGCTGTCCACTGGACACTGATCTGGAAATAATGCTAACAAGAAGTATCATTTACTGAACACTTTTGGCCCCACCACTACGCTGTGGGTCGAGGTGTTTGGCTTCTAACTCCTAAACCAGTCCTGCAAAGCAGTCATTGCATCTCCGTCTTCTGAGGAAACATTCGCTGACTCGCCTAGATGCTTTGGATGGTGAGTGGGGAGCCTGGCGGAGTTGGGGGAGGAGGGCGGGGAGGCTGGGAACAGCCCTGGGTCTCTGTGTGCCTTATCCACCTCAAATACTAAGTTCAGGGCTTTTGCTCCTCCTGGAAAACAAACAGCACCACCTGTGAACCAGAAGAGGGGAAAGACTCTGGGGCTGGAGGGAGCTTGCCAAGGGTCTCCCGGCAGGAACTCCCAAGTTCTGGACACCACGTTGAGGATGGTGGACCCCGAGCCCTCTGACAAACCCTTTGTCCTCCTTGTTGCTCCTGACTCCATCATCTTTATGTCTGTGTATCCATGACACCCCAGAGGTTGTGAATCTTGACTGTCTTCCCCGCCAGCCCTTAACTAATTCATTGACCTGCTTTTAGCCCATCAAACTTTAAAACACGTCAGACTTTGAATCTGCCTGTGGTTCTCACTCCCAAACAACACCCACACTCACACTCAGAGGAGGACAAAGCCAGCTCCAGGTGACTCACAGGTTTAGTCACCTTGTCCTGGTGCCTCCCCCACCCTGCCCCACAGCTTGGCTCCTGGGGTAAACAGGCAAGAGAAGCCAGGAGTGTCACCTTCCCGGGGGAGCAGCTTGATGAGGGAGAAGGTGGATTCATGCCTGACACGAACGCCTCCACGTTTGTTTTAAATTCTCCCGCCTCAGGAATACAAATATTTGGATACACACAGAGGCCAAAAAGTAAAATAAAAACCACACATACTCTCATCTCCTGCAGATTACTGCGGACCCTTAGGCTAGTATGGACCATCCTATAAACATAGTTCCATAATCATCTTCTTCAACCAAACACCGTGTGCATTTTCTGTGTAATACTCATTTCTCATAGCACTCTTTCTCGTGAGTTACAGGATGTAATATAGCATATAACACGATGCCATAATGCCATTCACTAACTTCTGAGCATTCGTGCATTTTCCACATGCTTAGATTATAAATAACAATGCAGTGAACATCTTTAAATATACATAATTGTACATACGTTACATTTCTATAATTATTTCTTAGCCCCTAATCTTAGAAGTCAAATTCCTGGGTTGAAAGGCATGGATATATTCAAGGATTTTAATTTGTATCTCTAAGGACCTCCATGGGCATATTGTACCAATTTAATTTTTACAAATAATTGCTAAGTGTACCTCTCCTGATGCCAACTTCCTTAAAATTACACCTTATTTTTTAATCTTAGGGCAATAATATTTTATAAATATGTTAGCATATAATATTTTATATATTTTTTAACGAGCAGTGTTGCACATTTTTTTCGTATTTTAAGAAACACATTGACACTTTTCCTGAATTGTTAGTAACAGCCCGTTGGCCACTCTATGAATTAATTTATTGTTCTATTTATACAATAACACATTAATACTCAGCATGGAAGATCCAAACAACAGGAAATGTAGAGAATAAGATGTGTCCTTTCTTCATCTTCTACTCTCACCCATTTTTCATCCCCAGGAAGGTACGGCAGTTAGAACACTCGTGTGCCTTCTGCTGGACGGTCTCCCAGGGACAGGCGGCTGGGCTCAGGTGAGCGCACTCGACGCTCTGAGATGCTTCAGCAAAGTGTCCCCCGAACGCCCACCAATTTACCTTCTCATGAAGGTGCTGGACGCTGCCTTTCCTTCAGACTCCTACGGCACCAGATGGTTTCATCTTTATTTTGTATTTGCTACGTGATGAGCCCGAGTTGCTGTTTGGACCTGCGATGCCTTTGGTAGGGGATCAACCATCTCTTCACATTTACTGAGCATTCGATTTCCTCTCTGAATGTCCTTTCCAGATCCTATACTCATGTCGGATATGAGCAGAAGCCATGCGGGGGGAGGCAAGTGGGTGGAGAATTAATTGTAATGAAAAGAATCTGTGTGAACCAGAGGGAATTCCCAGAGGGAATCCATAGGAGACAGCAGGACATACGTATGTCTGTGAGTGTGTGTGTGTTCCTGCCATCCCGTTCAATTATATGTGTATAATTAATATAAAATATTAAAATAGTTAATAAATAATAATAAATAACAATGTTATATATAATTTAATGGAACATAAAGAATGTAATGAACATATGTATATTTAATTTAATTTCTTCCATTAGAATCATCTAAATTATACATAGATACATAGTTAATATAACATTGCACCTGTAATGTGTGTGAGTGTCTCTCTCTATAGGGTGCCTATTTTTGAGTGGAATGTAACATTCGTCGAGTGGCCGGGTGAGGGAGAGCTGGAAGGAGAGCCTCACACGCCCCGACCACCTGCAGGACCCACAGACTCAGTGGGCCTTCCCAAGTGTCCAGTCCGTGCCCAGCCCCGCACTGGGTGCTGGGTGCAGTGAGGAACCCATCCAGCGTGAATACTAAGCACTGAAAACTTCAGCATATATGAACTGCAACATGACAAGAGACTGTTGGCTAAATGCACGAGAAGAGAACGTCCAGAGCCAGGCAGTGAGGGAAGCAGGGGCGGGGCCTCTGTGACCTGCAGATGTCTCCACGCTCCTTTTCTTCCGAGTAGGACACGGAGCGTGGAACTCAGAAAACCCCATGTGCTGAGCAGAGGGTGCGTTGGCACTGACTACTCTACATGGTTGCTCTGGGTGGACTTGGGGACAGCCTGTGTGAGGCCTGGTGCCCTGTGACACCGGGACAGGATACAAAAGGGCATGTGGCTGGCCCACTTCTTCCCAATTGGAGAGGACTCTGCTCCCCGGGGACCCCAGCCACATCTGGGGACATTGCTGGTTGTCACATCTGCCACGCGGGGGCTGCTGGCATCTCGTGGGCCATGGCCAGGGACACTGCTGAATGTCCTCCAGTGCTGAGGACAGTCCCTGCAACACAGACCTCCTGACCCGAAATGTCACTGGGGTCCAGGTTGAGAGCGCCTGGCCTAGGCTGAGGGAATCCGTCACGCTGTGGGCTTAGAGGTCAGCGGTCAGATTACGCAGCCCGACACCTAGCTCCTCTGCACCGTGGAACATCACATGGGAACGGCACACAAGCCACGCTTGGGGAGGACGGGAGAGCTGTTTTCCACGTGCCTCGTCTAGAATCCTCTCACCACAGACTTGGATCTGCAACTCAGGGCACGCTGGCTCACACAGATAATGAAAAACGGTGACTTTCAGTTCGTCCAGCTCCTTCTCAAAGCATTTGCAGTTGCAGACCTGATGGTAAGTGAATTTCGGTATGAATTCAGCTCAGCCTGACTGATGTCATTATAATTCCGAGGGGACGTCCTGGGCCTTTAATCGCAAGAGGTGCCATAATCCCACCATGTAGGAGGAATTCGTCCCACCACAACAAACAATGTCAGTAATCTATAAATAACCTGTGTTTCTGCTCCAGGCTGAAGGTCTAGCTGCCGATTCACAAGGCAGTGGTGCGACGACCTGCACCGGAAATCATATTCACTCAAGTACGCTTAGCGCTGATTCCAGCGAGGACGTCTTTTCCTTCTTCTTTCCCTCCTAGGCTGTAATGGATTAACACGTGTTGTTTACATTGAGTAGAGAGATTCATTTGCTTCAAAGGAGCATGTATGTTTCTTTATGAGATACTCGCATCTCCCATTTCGGGGATGACACAGTTACGTAAAACATAATGAAAAACTTTCATTAGATTTGAAAAATATATACACATGAAAATCTTGGTGAATGTGGAGAAATAAGATGAAGGGGCTTGGTAAGAATATTCAAGGCATCCATTTCTTATTTTGTTCGTTCAGCACGTACATTAAGCACTTTCCATGTGTGTTTCGGAACCCACATTTTATACATTATAAGGGATGCATTTTTATAACAGTTGTACTTATCACTTTCCAAAACGATCACTGTAGAGATTATTTACAAATAATTTCTTGCAACAGGATAGCCCATTTCAAACGCTTTTTAGCTACAGATTCTATTTACCAATGTTCTCAGGGTTGTGGAGACAGAGCCATTGGGTACAAAGGTGCATCCCAGACGGGCACTGCTGTGGGGGGGCCAGGTCTGCTCTGGGGAGCCACACATGGAAAACAGTGGACAAGGGAAGCCATGGGTAGCGAGTAAGAACATTAGCCCAAGAGCTCAGGCACGCAGCAAAGACAAACCCATCAGTTTAGTATTTATTTCCATTCTGCCGCTCTGTGCTGACCGCTCCCTCCTGGCTGTCACCACGGGCTCGGCCGTCACAGGGCTCTCCACTGCCCGCCCCACCGCCAGCCCCAAAGCACAGACGGGTCCTCGGTGCTCACCATCCACGTGCTCATTGCCCCCGGACACAAGGTCCTTGGACGCAGAACAGCAGTGTGGGTAAGACCCAGCTGCTTGAGCTGAATGTCAGGATTCAGATCCCCCGACCAAGTACTAGCCAGCTGATCTATGAAATGGAGGTTCGATAGTAGTAACTTCCCTTCAACACTGTTGTCAGGGTTCAACTAAGCACCGCCGAGGAACTGTACCACCGCCCAGCCTGGCCCAAACGTGCACAGCGGCAGGAGTCCCCAGCCCAGAGTGGGAGATTTTCGTGTCACATCCGGGCCGGGGCTGGGAGACACAGCACTTCAACCCCAGCCTCCCCTGGTGCGGCACCGACCCCAGAATGCTGCCCCAGGCTGTTCATAGCCCCCAGGACGGCCTTTCTGCTCCTGCCCTCTGCCTTCTTCTGCCTGCTCTGCTCATTCCCTTTTGGGCACCTTTACTCCTCACATCTAGTAAAACGTCTCAAGGATTTATTCTCTTACAAGAGAAGTGCCGAGCTCGCATCTTCTGGCACCTTCTCTTTCCTTAGGTCCACAGACACTTCCAAGCCTAGAAAAGAGCAAAGGTCTGGCTGCAGCCCAAGCTGGACCCAGAAACTCCAGGGCGGTCCTGGGATTTGATCTCGTTCTCTGCACACCTGGGCTGTCTTGCATATGGGCTAGTAGATGCTCAGACAGGCTGCAGGTGCATGATGGGGAGGTGAGAACCTCTGAGTGGTCTGCAGGGAATGAGATGAGCCATGCCCATGACCTCAGGGTCCATCTCAGCGTCTGTGCTCTGCACCTCAGCAGGCGATGAGAGAGATGGGTCAGAAGTTTTCAGGGGTGCAGAGTCAGGCAGAACATTCCAGAATAAAATCCCCACCACAGAGCTGTCACTGCTTGAAAGGAGCATGGAATCATGCAGGTGGGTGAAGTAGAAGCAACAGGTGTCTAGTGCGACCTGTCTCCTGACCAGTCTCCATCCCTTAGGAGAGCAGCCACCTGTAATGGAGTCTGAATGACCCAGGCACTTGACACCCACCCCTCTAACCCTCATGAGTGCCCTGCTCAGTAGATGCCATCACACTCTTCAGTGTTAGGGAAACTGGGCTTGGAGGAAGGGGAACCTGGAAGGGTGACTGGGATATTAGCCCAAGCGGTGCAAAGTAGGAGAGTTTGAGTAACGTTGTGTAGTGTCAGTGCCCGATGCCTGGCAACCCTCCCTCCCGGGCCGCTCGCAGCTCAAATGGATAAGGACCACACTGTGTGTGTCAGCAGGTGGCTGGGGCGATGGTCCTATTGACCCTGTCATTTCTAAGCTGTACTGCTCTCGAGTCTAATGACCCCCAACGGGCAGTGGTCCATAATTCATTAGCTTTATGTTCCTCCATTCTAGCCATCCTTGTCCTCCTTCACCCCAAATCTAAGCACAAGCAGTGAGGACATGGAGTGCTCTCACTGAAGGCATCCGTGGGGGGCACCCTTTTCTAGCCCCCCATGCCCCCTTCCCCCAAACCCTTCCTCCACTCCCACTGTCTCCCTTCACTTTGGCCGCCTCCTGAACTACTGTGCCCTTCCAGCTCTCCCTTCCTCACCAGCTCCCACCCATGGTCATGGGTGCTTAGTTTAGAAGTGGGTGTCAGACACCAGCGGGGACAACCAGGGTCCTTCCTGTGGCTTGTGAACCGGAGAAGAGGTCATCTCTCTCCTGTGACTCAGTGTCAAGCACATTAGCATCTGAGACCAGCTGGTGGCCATGTTCCCTCCCGTCTGGAAAGAGCTAGTCCGTGATGAGAAAGCATGAGGCTGAAGGCAGATGGAAATCATGCGGGGGGCGGGGGGGGTCCTGCCTCTGAATTTTCAGCCCCACCCACTCCTGAAATGCAGGATTTCCCTTCCTCCCTTGTTCATCATTCCCTGCACGTACTGTGAACCAGCACACGCTCCTTCTCACTTAGCTGGCTGGAGCTGAGTTACTGTCACTCGCAACTAAAAAGTCTTAGCTCACACATATTTCCCATAATTCCCAGTCCAGATGTCAGTTCCCCATCTATGCCATTTGCTTGTAAGTCCGTTTTGACAAATTGCATTTCTACAAGGAGGCATAATTGCGAGCCTGAATGGGCCGGAGGAAAGCATCTGCCTGCAACCCAAGGCCAAAGACAGTCGTCGTACGCACCTCTGTAATCTCGACTCCCAAAATCAAGTCCGTCCATTCACTTGCTCAACCACACGTTCATCTTAAAGATCCTCGCTCAGTGTTTCCTACCAGCAAAGCTCCCACATGACTAGAGAGAGGACAGAGACGGACCGTGGACCCTGAAGGAGCAAACGATAAGCTGTGGGTGAGCGTCGCTGTGCCTGGAGAAGTGGACAAACATCACAGCAGAAGTACAGGGGGTCCCTCAGGAGTTCGGAGGTGGCAGGTGTTACTCCCGACTTTAAGAACGATGTCGCAGGTAAGAGTCCGTGGTGTCGGACTGAGGCGGGCAGGCTAAGATGGGGGCCCAGGGCATGAGTTCCAGGAGGGGCAGGAGAACTGTGAGCATTCTCTTCCTATTTGAGTCATTAACCAACAAAGAGCTACACAGAAGCCCGACGGCTACAGCGAGAAAACGGTCACCTTTCTCAGAAGTCTAGCACGCAGACTCACCTGGCTGGTCCCAGGCTCCGCTGCACAGCTGTAGGCCCCCTTCGGAGGGAGAGACAAGTTTAGGTCGTGGCAAAGATCCAGGGTGACTGCAGACCCCACGACGGATGCTGAGAGCCAAGGAAGGTGCTCCTAATGATTACTTTGGAACGGCCACCGAAAATCGAGACTGCTCTGGGCAAACAGAGTAGGCCAGAACCCTCTCGCTGCAGAGAGGGAGCCAAATTCCACGGGGAGAAGGAACGTGGCCAAGCGTGCTCAGATCCTTCCCCAGCTTGTCAGCCGGAAAGCCCTGCTCCCCTGAGCACTTGTGCTGGGGAGAGAAACCAAAGGGTCTAAGGAGTTCTTTCCCGGGGAAGCACCAGGACTGCAGAATACATGTTCTATGAAGCAGGACTTTTTTAAAAGGAACGGTATATTTAAAGTCGCACACAGGGAACAAAGTTACAGCAGGAAACGCGAGTAGCACCAGGCTGGGAGGTGCCCTGCTCGCCCACACACACCGTCGACCCCACGGACTCCTCGGCCACTGGCTGGCAGGCATTCTGCTGAAGGGGCGACTCCGACAGACGCCTCACATGACTTCCTGAATTCATTTAATCCTGCTAACAATCCTGCAGACCGGGGTCCCTGCCATCACCCTTGACAGATAAGGAAACTGAGGCTCAGAGATATCTGGTGACTTGCTTGGGATGTCAAAGCTGCGAAAAGGCAGAGCGGATTTGGACTTGAGACACCAGCCTCCAGAATCCACCTGCCGGCTGTCTTCTCACCTGAAAGCGGCCCCCGGGGGCTGCTCTTGATGAAACGTCCACGAGGAGAAGAGGACCTGGAGCCCCGGACTGATGCTGGGAAAGAGCCACGAGCGTCTCTGTGTGACTCCGGACTTGCTTGGCTTCAGAGGGAGCGGGAGCAGAACGCAAGCCCACACATCACGCAGGGGCTGCGCGCACTCCCCTTGGCTTAATTACAGGTAGTCAGCGTAGACTCACCAAAGGAAAACCACGCTTGGCCGATCTGATAGAATTTTTCAAGGAAACAGCACAAAGAGTCAACAGGAGAAAGCCTGGCTATAATTTACTTGGACTGGAAGGAAGCGTTTGATATAGTGGCACACAAAAGCCTAATATTCTAGGTCAGCAAGTATGCACTGACGAGGGAGCTGCTTGAATGGGCGAGGAACTCGTCAAGATCTTCAAGACAGAGAGGAGTAGAGTCAGTGCCAACAGCTCGGTGAAGGGAGGACGTGACGACCGGAATCCTGCCGACACCAGCACTCCGGCAGGCTTTGTTCATCTCCGGACCGTTCCGTTAGCGATGGTGGACTGAAGAGAAGGCCGCCGGCTTTTTCCAAGGGCCGCGAGCCTTCAGTTTGAATTCCTTAGTCGGAGAGATAGTCTGGAGGCAAGCATGGGTCAGGAAGAAGTTTTATTTGGCAGCTGGAGCTGAAACAGCAATTTTCACTGAAGTTGCCTGAGTGAATTTAGATTCTTCTGAGGATTTGAAACGGTCTGAGCATCAGAATGTTTGAGCTTTGAGTTTTGCTCCCAGCATTTCTTTATCTTCCTGGCAACCATCGTGCGACTTCTCTCTGAGGAGCTCCGCCCTCTCACGCCCTCAGCTCACACCCACAGGAGGTTCTCTCCTCACCCCTCAACGTGGGGTGCAGAACCTCACCCCTCAACGTGGGGTGCAGAACCCCGGCTGATCTACTCATCACCTGATGCTCCCAAGGGCAAGATCGTCTGGTCAGAGTGGACCTCAGCCCCGGCTCGGCGACGGCTGTGACAGACCCCCCTCTGCGGGGGAGCCCCGAGGAGACACGCAGCCTTCACCTGGGGGCAGGTCTGAGCCTGGGATGTCACTCAGCAAGCTCCATGCTGAGGGGAGGCCGCTGGGCTGTGGCCGTGCTCAGGAAAAGGCAGAGCACAGGGACCCGGTCTGGGTACGGTCATAGCCGTGAGTGTTTTCTTCACGGAGAAGCTGGCTTGGGTTGCACTTCTACTGCTTGCAGCATGAAGAATTCTGACTGAAACAAACATCACCCCCCCACCCCAAATTCTACAGCTTGTGTATTACTGTCAGGTTTATAGACACAGACCCTTTGTTCCAGAGCTTCAAATAAAAACCATAAAATGGAAGAATCTCTGAACCAATTAGCAGCGATGGCCCGACTGTCCCAGGGCCGAGAACCTCGCCAGCCCACATGGTGCTCAATGACCACACCCCAAATTCTTCCAGGGAGAATCGGGGAACCTACCCAGACCCACACGCCCATTTCATATTAGAGGAAACGGAAGCCAACAGAGGGTCCTATCCACCAACCCTGTAAGATCCTGCTTCGGGGCAGTAACGTGACGTGATCATCTAGTATAAACTGGGTTTTGTCCCAGGACTACGATGCGCCTGATCCATTTGCCATAGTCACCCTCACTGCGTCATCAGTGTGCCTGCCCCCACAGTGTGCTGGACACGGGGCTGAGCGTCTCACCAGTGTTACCACGTGCCATCATGAAGTCATCCTGTCAGATGCTCTCATCAGCCCCCATTTACACGCGGGCAGTAATCCAACACTCATTTTGGCTAACAGATATGTTTTCAGTACCTGTGATATGGCAGCACCTGTGAGAAAGCCCCGAGAAAACAGTGTCCCCTCCCTCCCTGGAGCTGGAGCCCAGTGTGGCCGGGCAGGGGCTTCTGGCTGGCGCTGGGGAGATGGGCAGGGCAGGACTAACCGGGGTCTTCAAGGGCGCTGCTAGGGACTTAGTTCTTTATCTCATGAGCCACAGAGGATCATTTATGGATTTTCTTTAGGAGGAAGAGGTGATGAGTCTTGCATTTTAACAACAATTTGGAATCATGTGGGGTTGCAGAGATTAAACAGTACAAGGAGATTTGGGAAATACTTGGAGGTAAAACTTTAAGATGTGGGAAACATGGATTAAGGAGGATGAACAAGGGGGATGCCAAGGATGATGGTGAGGGCTTGAGTTGGCGCACTGGGTGGAGCATGGCGCCAGGTGCCAAGACAGGACCACAGATGGAGATCTGGCAGGGCAGACCGGGGGGTCAGTTCAGGTTACACTGAGTTTGAGAAGCATCTGACACGTAGTGCTGTTGAGTGTGAGATTGGGCCGGGCGATCATCTGGGAGTCTTTGGTTTATAGACAGCGATTTGAAACACTGAAGTGGATGAGACCCTCTAGGGAAGAATAAAGAGTAAGAGTCAGACAAATAAAAGTAAAGACAAATAAAGAAGAAAGAGTAAGGACAGAGCCTGGAGAATGCCCACATTGGAAAGCCAGGTAGGCAAGGATGAGGAAGGCAGGTCAGAGAGCGGGTGTCAGTGCTGGGTGGGCTGGGGGACATGGGGACGAGGCAGAACGTGGCATGCCAGTCAAGTCCTGGTCGGCGGCAAGTGAAGGCAACTCAGGCCTGGATGCACAGTGGAGGAGGGAAGGAGAGTGTGGCTGGTGCAGGGTGAGATGTAGGTGAAGGGAGTCAGGAGGTCAGTTTATAAAGATGGGAGATAGGCATGTTTACGAGCTGGAAGGGAGGGTGGCAGCCGAGAGACTGAGGTTATGGGAGGGGAGAAAGTGTAACTGGGAACCCAAGTGTCACAGGCAAGTGTGGGATTCAGGACTAGGACGGGAGAGTGGACCACCGCCAAGGAGGGTCAGCTCCTTCACTGGACCTCGAGGAGACACCCTCCTGGTTGGCCGGCCTCCCTCTCCGGTTGGTGTCTTGCGTGATGTGTCATGCTGCCCTTAACTACACTGACTGTCACTTGTTTCAACAGCTCTGTGACTTTGAGTGCCAACAGTTCTCAACAACGTAATGCACATGACCCTTCTGGGAGTCTTTGCTGGTTAGCCGGCGTCTTGGGTACCTGACCCGTTTTTAATATAACACATTCAGGTAGTAGCCTGGTGAACGTTGGTTGTGGTCTCTGACTGATGCTCTTAAAGATTCGGATTTCTTTTTTTTTTTTTTTTTAAAGATTTTATTTATTTATGTGACAGAGAGACAGCCAGCGAGAGAGGGAACACAGCAGGGGAGTGGGAGAGGAAGAAGCAGGCTCCCAGCGGAGAAGCCCGATGTGGGACTCGATTGCTGGGATCACGCCCTGAGCCGAAGGCAGACGCTTAACGACTGAGCCACCCAGGCGCCCCCAAGATTCGGATTTCTAATGCCCAGACTCAGGGGCTAGTGATTCAAGAGGTGAACAGGTGGGCCAAGGGAAGCTGACTTCCACACAATTTCTGTGTTTTGTAAGGTGTTTGGTCAGATTTGGGAACAATGGCATTAAGACATTGATGACGATCTGTGGGTCCCCGAGTAGCCCGGTCTATACAAACAGAATAATCGATGGTCTCCATGGTAGGCTCAGGATTCCCAGGAGTTTGCAGACATTGACTTGTAACAGAGAACCGGGCTGAATGAAAGCTGGTGGGGCTCAGCCTGGGCTGCACGCTACAGTCACCTGCGGGGCGGGGGGCGGGGGGGCATTCGGCAGCTCAACTCCACGGAGCTGACTTTGACCAGTGGAATTTGAGTCTTTAGGTATGGGATTCACTATTTTTCAACAGCTTTACTGGGACATAATTTACATACCACAAAGCTCACCTGCTTTGCGTGTACAATTCGGTTTCAGTATATTGACAGAGTCGTGCAACCATTCACCACGATTACATTTTCATCATTTCAACAAGTTTCCCAGCTAATGCCAATGCGAGGCCAGGTTTGAGACCTGCAGGAAAACATCGTTCACGGAGACATGCTTAAACCATACACCACAAGCGCGGTGGTCAAGAGGTAGGGTCCAACGGATCCAGTCCTGAACCAGATCTGAGCCGTCCATCAGTGGCTACAAAGGACCGATAAAAGACTACACATGAATTGCTAAAACACAAGGTCCATTTCAAAGTACCTACGTTCCTACGTCTATTCATTCATTCATTCATTCATTCAAATGATATGTGACCAATATATATTGATCGCCTGCTACGTACCAACCACCGTGGTAGGTGCCAGAGGTTCGAGGAGGGGCAGAAACGGAGTGGGTGCAGGGCCTCTTGGAGTTCGCAAGGAATCATGAACCATCGTTTATCCTCTGACAGAACAGACCACGTGCACAGGGAGTCAGAATATTCAGGCTGTTGTCATTGAAAAGCTAGCATGCGGGTGTTTTGATCCGTCAGTTGCAGGTGCCAATTTCCCCGGGTGCTTTGCTCCTCAGGCCAGGGACATATGCATGGTGACTGATGCCCCAAAGCAGGGCAGACAGGGGCTGACAGTGCTGAAAACTCGGGAACTACTGACTGAAGACGTAGCCTGTTGCTGAGTCTGGGCATGGAAATCTGTGTGCCCACAACTTAGCACTAACGGCGACACTCAGGACAGGCTGGAAGCAGGAGCAGACGGTGGTGCTGCGTAGCTTGAGATTTTCTTCACAAACTCGATTTGAAGACTGAAGGAGGAGCACGTGCCAGGGCCATGAGTGGAATCTGAGGGGCTGGGGGCTCTGCAGGGAAGGACCACCGCCGAACACCATTGCAAGCAGGGACGCACAGTGTCAGACGCAGGTGGAAACCCGGCTGCCCCAGGGAACCAGGCTGCTCAGTCCGTGAGCCGCTCCAGCCCCCATGGGCAGCGTCTGTGGACCGAGTCCCGCCAGGCAGCTTGCATCTGACGCCTGCCGAGGTGCACCCCGTGCGCCACGGGAAGGACTTGGCGTATGTGCGCAGGAGGAGGGAGACGCGGGCCCGCGCGCTGAGCTGGACACCTTGAAGCTGTCCCTCAGCAATAACAGACTCTGTTCTGTCCTCAAGACAGACCGGCCCTGCCCCAGCAGGAGTCCTACAACCCGGCTGAGAACATTTGTCATCCCAGAGACCAAGGCATTGCCTCCAGCCCAGCCTGCTCTCCGCCAACACCCTCCCCATCCCACGGCGCCTGTCATGCTCCGGGAACAGCAGGGCAGACGGGGGTGGTGGCGGAGGAGGATGTCGCCGGGGTGGAGAAAGACAGGCTTGTTATCTTCTCCCTCATTGTCTTCTGGGAGAAATGACCGGCAGCTGCGCAGTTTGTGCGGCGAGAACCCCAGAAATGATTCATGTGTTGCTATGTTAATTAGCAGCAATCATTTCTCCGCAGAGCAACCCAACAAATATGATGACCAAATAAATGTGTGCTTCCACGCCAACAGCAGTGTTTAATCTGGAGAGCGGAGCTCGTGCAAGGACGGCCCGGGGAGAAGGCAGGCTCTGCTTCCAGGGGAAAGAGCACATTCCTGCCTGCCGCCCAGCCTGGGAGAGGGGGTCCTGCGAGTGGGGGCTCCGAGCCTCTGCCTGGTTCTCTGGGTCACAGTGCTGGAATCGAGTGGGGGTGATGATACTAATAATATGCACAGCTCACTTCCCATGTGCCAGACGCTCCGACTAAGAATGTTACATGCAGTATCCCATGAGACATTCTTATTTTTTTAGACTCGCCACTGATTTCCACAGAGGCGTAGAGGCTCAGAGAGGTGAAGGGACTTACCCCGAGACTCTCAGTAAGTGGCAGGGCTGAAACTCGAGCACGGGTGTGTCAAGCACCACAACGAAGCTCTTACCAGCACTAGGAAGCAGGGTTATCAGCTGACGGTCCAGGGTCCCAGCGGATGCCTGAGAGGGTTCCTCCACAGGATGTTTTCTCTTGCAGACCCTCAGCTCAGGAAGCAGAGTGATGGTGATGCAGGAAAGACGTTAAGGTTCGAAGCCCACGGCCAAGAAAGAATTCTCGAGACATGTTCGGTGCAAAAAGGTGGTCTTATTAAAGCACGGGGACAGGACCGGTGGGCAGAAAGAGCTACACTGGGGTCAGGAGGAGTGGCCCATTGTAAACTTTCAAGTTGGGAGGGGGTTAGGGATAGCCTAAGTCTCTATGGAATTTTGGGAACAAGGTTTCCAGGACCTTGAGGGTCTAGCTGTTGTTAGGAAAAAGTCATTTATTACCGTCTAATAACACCTGAGTCATGAGACCCTTCAGATGTGTATCAGTGTGCCATATGCTTGGGGAATGACTGCCAACACGTAACTTGAGGGGTTTAGAGATAAAGGAATTTTTCAAAGGAGTCTTTATATGTTAAAGGGGACTCACAGGGTCCTGGGGGTCAGGCTGAGATTGCCTTTTGCCCTTAGCAAAGTCTTAACATCCAGGCAGCTGAGTCCCTAGAGGAAGGTCACTCTGCCTGTTTCAAGGACTTGTCAGTGGACTGTAGGATAGTAAGGAAATTTAATTTTTCCTTTGTCTTTGTTTCCCACATCAATGGGAGTCACGCTCCTTGTTGAGAACTTCCGTCCTCTTTGCAGACTTCTCTACGCCTGTCCCACACAAGGACTTGCTGGGCTGAAACAGAGGAATGACTCTTGGGGAATCCAAGCCTGTGGCCTCGCGAAGGAGCGGGGGACCGGGGGTCAGAGAGAGGGGAGGCCAAGGAGGAGTTCAAAGAGGCAGACGGGTGACGGTCAGGGGCCCAGAGGCAAAGCCCAGGCAGGAACAGAAGCAGGAGCAGGTGACCCGGGGGCCACCATGTAGACATGGGAGCGCGGCGGCCAGCAGGGAGGACGGCAGAGGGCAGCAGGGCTGAGTCAAGGCCTCTTCTTCCTTCTGGAGGACGCAGGGTCTTGCCTCCAAGGGCACGTGCTTCTTTCCAAGCCCAGAAGGTCCATGAGTGCATTCTTACAACACCAGTCTTGAGTGATGCACCCCCACCCCGCCCCCACACAGTTTCTGTTAAAAATTCACTTGAGAAATGTTGCATATTCCACCTCCTCGAATAATCCGATTGCCACTGTTATGCTAACGGCCCCAGGCAGTCTTCCTGTACCAAAACCATTTAACTTCACATAACACATAATTTACCAAATATATTTGCTCCTGATTTTTTTTTCCTTATGGACCACAGATACCACTCTAGGGGGTCCACACTGGAGGCTTTGCCACGGAGGGCAGGTTGGCTGTGTTGGGAACGCTGTGTGCCCGTGGGTCAGGGGCATGGAGATGTCCCGGTCGAGGGGCAAGGAAAATTCCAGCACCGGGCCCAAGGTTGGTTTCAAGTCAAGACTTAACCTGGCCCGTATTTCTCTGCTCTGGTTCATGGGATTCCAGAGCACCAGTCCCCTAATGTCCTGCACTCTTTTATATGGAAGCAAACAGCATTGCCTTTCGGCTCAGAGCATATTTGCCTTTGATATTTCCCTCTTTAATATGCAAATTGTACATAATGTGGAAACATTTCTTGTTTCTGATGCCAACCCCCTGGGAAGACCACCCTGAGGCTCTGTGGTGACAAGGGTTCCAGAACTGTCCTTGCTTCCGAGAGTTGGGGAAGGCCATTTTCTGAACGGTTCCTGTGACATTTGAAACGCTGTCCATGCCCCTGCGAGGGGACGGTGGGTCTGACAAGCTGAGAACCCCCAGGGATCAATAAATAAAAAGTCATAAAAGCTCGTTGCCAAGTAGGGAGGGCTGCCTCTCCAGCCTCCCAAGTAGCTGCCTTCTCCTGCGAAAGAAGCCCGGCCCTTCTGCTCGGGCTCTGGGCCGGCGTGGCCGCACCCTGGACGCCTGGAGCAGAATCTGGGGAAGAAGGTGGGGGACACTGAGCAAGAAAAACCATGTGCATTCCCGCACCTTGACTTCTCGGCTTCCGCAAGCACTGACGGCAGCACTGTGTGCAGGAAGAGCCTCAGGTGACTTGGCTTTGCAGGGGTGGGAAGGGGAGCTGGTTTGGGCTCTGGGTCGGTGCGGAAGTTTAAAGCAACAGCTCCCCTGCCCTGCGGTGAAACAGGTTACTGCCCTGACGGGAGCCCCCCCATCCCCCATGCAGACCTGTGAGATTGTAAGCCCCAGGGAGCACAGGGCACAAGTGACAGACTTGCATGCGTAGTTCAAGCTGGGGCGGAGGGGGCACGGCGGTGGGGGGGGTGGGTACTGAATCCACCTTGGAGGAGATCTCAGTCACAGCCTCCCTCATGGCCCTTCCTGACACTCACATTAGGAGAGGCGCTGTTCTATTCCGAAGGTGGGAGGGGATTTGTGAAAACGCTGGAATGGAAAGACTTTATAAGAAAACTTTATCAAAGGGTGCTGTTTGGAGCTGGAATCAAAACATGGCCCTGCCCAGCCTGAGGTGGAGCTAAGAACCCTCCTGAGAGTGGGAGCCAGCCGGATGCCACCTTATTCCAGTGGTTCCACGGGGACCTCAGCCGCTCCTGTTGTCATCAGCTGGGGCCCAAATCCATCTGTGCCATTACCATAAAGCAAGGGGGGGGGGGCTGGGCCCTTCACTTCAGCAATGTAACCGCACTGCTCCCGTGTTCGAAACCACAGCGGGCAGAATGCAACCGCCCTATGAGGAAAGCTCCAATAATGTCACCAAACATGGAGAATGAGGGACGTTTTAGGAAAATCCAGGAAGGCAAAGCCCACCGCTTCCCTGAACCAACAAAAGTGTATTTAGATGCAGCCAGACCCTCCAAGTCAGAGAGGGCTCCGAGCTCTTGTGGGTACGCACTGTTCTCAGCTGCATCCCATTCTGGGGAGCGGCCGCAACCCCAAAGAGGAGTTGCTCCAAGAATACTTAATATTTTGAATCCCTACTTTATTATACACAAAAATTGCACTATGTAGATAACTTCAGTCGGATCCAAATTCCAATTTGAAAACCTAGCGTAAAATGCACCCCCAAGAATACATAATTAGACAATGTTTACTGCGGCCGCCCGGGTGCCTAGAGTGCTGAGTATGGGTTAATCTTGGATAGATTTAAAACACCACCTGTTCACTTCTGTTAAAAAATATATTATAATTGTAATTTCTGTTTCGCTGAAGTACTTAATCCTTACACATTTGGTTTCATCTTCTGAATATGTAGTTGGTTTCAGAATACCTCCCGTCAGTCAGAAAGCCAGCAGGCGGCCCCCGTGCCGAAGATGCAGGGGTGTCTCCAAGGCGTGACGGCTGGAGCAGACCCGCCGTCCACAGGTCTTCCTGCCCAGAACGCCGCTGCTGGCTGGTCCCCAAGTCCTGTCCAGGACCAGGGGATTCTGTAAGCCCTGCAAGGAGCAGCCTGCCCCAAGGGTTCTGGGGTGGAGCTGACTGCTTCTGCTCTTTTTGTTTGTATTCGTGAAAGCCAGACGTAAGTGACTCCTTGAAAATGTGAACTTGCTTCTAGGACAGAGAAGCTCCGAGGAAGCTTCACCTTCAGCTTTCTCAGGTAAGCATTTCTCAGACAGAAAAAAATCAAAACAAAGCACAAAGGGGCCTTTAGCTAATTTTGCATTTGCCCTGCCTTGTCTACGAGGTGATCGGCTGCTTGAATAAAGGCATGCGGACGTTAAGGCTAGAAGGTGGCTTAGATAGTCGGTTCAGCCCCTTGTCACTAAAGCCAGAATTTTGGGGTCACCTCCAGGGTTACCTGGGACGGCATGACAGGTAAGAGCCCAGGTTTGGGGGTCAGTTTGGCCAGTGGTTCGCGAGTGGGGAAAACCCTGCCTCCTGGAGGAAATGTGTCAGTGTGTGGGGACGTTGGGGTTGTCCTAGATGAGACGGTGTTCCTACTGCCATCTGAGGGCAGAGGCCGCGGGTGCCGCACACATCCACAGTGTACACAACAGAGAATTCTCTGGCCCCAAGTGTCAGGAGTGCCAAGATTGGAAAACCTTGTGTCAGGACTAGATGTTTGTGTCTCTCCCAAACCCGTATACCCAACGCCTAACTCCCAAAGTGGTGGTATTTGGTGGGTGGCCTTTGGGAGGTTGGTCAGGGTTAAGTGAGGTCATGAGGGGATCAGTGTCCTTACAAGAAGAGACACCAGAGACGTTGCTCTTTCTCTCTCCCCGGTGTGAGAACACAGCAAGAAGGCTGCTGTCTACGTCAGGAAGGGGGCCCTCAGCAGGAACCAATTGACCAGCACCTTCTCTTGGACTTCCTGGCCTCCAGACGGTGAGGGGTTTCTGTGGTTTGAGCCACCCAGCCCGCGGTAATTGGTATGGAAGTCCAGAAGGACAAATACAGATGTTAGCCATCTGACCTAGCAGAGTTACTCATTTCTTTGGGCCTCTGCTTCCTTGTCTGTGAAAGGGGATGACAACGATACCCTCATCACCCAGAGCTCAGCAGGACTGGGATGACAAATGGAAGGGCCAGGAACACTTGATGACTCTCCCTTTCCTTTTGCTCTTCCCCATCCAAATAGCCATCCTCCTTGACATCGCTCCAACCGCTTGAACCTTTGACTGGACTGTCAGCCACCGGGGTGAAGACCTCAGGCTACGTCAGGACCAGGGCAACTGTCAAGAAAACGAGTCTCCGGGTCTTTGTCCACTGTGCTCCTAGAGTCACCCCCAGGAGGGGCAAATCTGATCACAGCATGCTCCTCTTCCCCTCCAGAGCCCAGAGGAAACCAGAGACAACCCTTCCAACATTGGCTCCATGGCCAGCTGGGGAAGTTGTCCAAACCACCAAGCCTGCCTTTGCCCCCTTCACCCAGGACGCCCGTGCCCACCCCATCAGGTTGACCGAGGGGGCCTTGGACAAAGTCGTCTCGGTAAGGGCTTAGAGCCGTGCCAGGCACAGAACTAGCACCGTTTGTTGGCCGTGATAGCCACTGATGTCTCAGAGATAGTAAGGGAGAAAACGTGGCCAAAATTACGGCAACAAGATCGGGAGCCTCTCAGAGACAACCACGAGGCAGTGAGGTGAGGCACGTGGGAGCCACCAGCCCCTATCCCGAGGGACCCCCGAGACGCCCCTGGAAGGGTGAGCCAGTTGGGAGGCGCAGACACATCCTCCCAGCCGGCCTCAGCAGTTCTAAACCTGAACGACTTTCTTTGCCCCTAGAGACTGCAAATCCCATGTTGCAGGGAAAGGAATCAGAATTGAACAAAAATGGAAGAAGTTTAAGGTAGATTTAGGACATTATCTTTATAGGCTGGCTTGGTAGCCGCAGGATTAAAGAGGGTTTTGTGGGAGAGCAAAATCATAATTTTACGTTCCTCAAATAGACCAATTTATCTATAAATGGAAAAATCCCTTAATGTGGAATATTCTATAATAACGTATTTAAAATGTTTCTAAAGGTAGCCGTTTTATACGGAGTTTATCTTGACTTTCTGTTAAGTATATACACCCCAAGGTTAGTCCATGCATTTTAAGAGGTTAGGCTACAGATCACAGCGCAGAAGGAGGCAAGGAGCTGAGGGAAGTTCTCTCCCGGGACACACAGGAGGAGCGAGCACGGGAAGGAGAGTCACACGTCCAGCGCCTCAAGAACAATTGGAAAGTGATTAGTTCTAGTCCCCGATCTGTGGGCCAGAACAAGGGGGAAGCGGTCCCTTTTGTGAAAGGTCTGAGTGTAGTGCCCGAGGTCCGCTTTGTAACCTAAAATATAAAATTCACTCGATTCGCATCTAACAGTTCAGCGTAACTAAGCAGCTGTTAGTGCTGGGTAGGAGTCTGTTTACAGAAAGGGCAGGAGTGGTGTTTTCCAGACGGCTGTATGCTCCCCGGGGAGTGGAGCATGGGGGGTGCGTTCCCCTAGCCCTGTACTGAGCTTCCAGAAGTGTGTCCTCAATTCAGGAACGTCAGTAAGACATTCCAGGAGTCCGAAGAAAGAAACATCAATAAAGCGGGATATTCTAGCCAACTGGTCATGTGTGTGGATGAACTGCAAGACAAAGGCCACTCCAGGTTGCTGGTGCCCAGAAGGGGAGCAGCGCCATCTTAGTGGTTGGGGCGTGGTGGGGACCAACCAGCACGCACATGGGGCTTCCCCGCCTGGAGGACAAGACAGCCAACCAATAACAAGATGAGGGAAAGAAGCACGTTACACAATACCAGTAACAAACGTACAGCAGGGCAGGGAGGTCCAGGAGGTCAGGGAACAGGCTCAGGGGAGGGGGACACCGTCTCACATAACACGATGTCCAAAGAGCACATTGAAAAGGTGAAAATCTGTCAAGCAGTTGGCGATGATGAGGAAGTGAGTTACGTGTTTCGTGCCGGAAAAGTGTCCCCGGCAGAGGGAAGGCGAATCCAGGGACCACAGAGACAGATGGAGGAGGAGAAGAAAAGGAGACAGGCATTTTCCAAAATGTTTTCAGGCAGTAATTATTTTCTGCAGATACTTGTAGAGCAATTGAGGTTAGGCCACTCTTAAGAGGACACGTGGCTAAATATCCCCGCAGGTACAGATTTCTGTCCAAACCCTTAGTCCTAGACACTCAAATGCAATGACTCTCAAAAATAAAAACTAAACAGCCAGAACTTTAAGTATACTGTTCTTCAATTATTTGGGTTGTTAATTTAGCTAATTGGTAGTTTAAATTTGGAGCTCTCAAAATTTGTAAAATATTTATGAGAGTGAAGAAATGCCACACACAGGCAGCACCGAATAATAAATCTTTTAAATATGGAAATGGAAGTGTCGTTGAGCATTTTGTTACTGCTTTCATACTGAGCATATCAAATGCTGGAGGCCGGCGGATGGCAGACTTAGTTAAGTGCATGCAGAAGAGACAGGAGCGGGTTCTTACAACAGCGATGCACGTGTGCGCGTGTGCCCAGATAATTGCGTGAGTGCCTGCATTCTGTTCCACATTGGGTTTCCAAATTTGTTTTAAGGTAGATTAAGCGTGTGAGTTACCTTTGATGTAAAGCCTTTGCTGTAAGGTTTAAATGCTTCTACCCCCGTTAGTCAAACCAATTCCTAACACACCAGCGATGAATCACTGAGCGCCTAATACCTCTCAATGGAAGCTGTGACAAGCAGTCATCAGTCACCTGTGCAGGCTGTAGCATGACTCTGTGATACTTTCCACTAACACCCAGTGATTCACACCTTTGTCACGGCACAGAGAATATTTATATTCCAAAAGCAATCGTAGATTTGAGATACTTAAACTAAATTTTGTATTTCACCGAGGCAAATAAATTTATAGGAAATATAATTATTTATAACCTGGTTCCATACCACAGTAAATATTAGCATGGAAGAAGCTTGAGAGAAACTGTCAGTTGTCCAAAGAAATTTCTGTGGCATATGTATTTTTAGAGGCAACCAAGTGCACTGTACTTATAAAACTGAACAATTTTAAAACCATCTATGGATGATTATGAAACATTCGAAGAAGCCTCGCGGGTTTGTTTTCGAGTAGATGATCCAAGCCAGCATTGAGCAAAGCTCAGCTGCAACTCACACACCGAACTGCCAATGAGTCACTGATGCCTACATTCCCTTTTAATAATCCACCCCAAGGACCCCGCCGTGTCTTCTCCGTGGAATCATTTACCACAGTTGTGCTCCGAGGAAAGAGTCGGTATATGGTCCCAAGTCCCTACATCCTGCAGACAGGTTAATATAAGCTCTGAAGGCTGGCATTCTACTACGTTCTATGAACAAGTTCACGTGCCCGTCACATACGCCCCAAAACACACGAGGCACACAAGTGTATGGAGCAACTCTTGTGGCTTAATTTTTAGATGGAATAGCAGCGCCAACCGCAGTGTATTTTAAGAGAAATCCCTGATTACAGAGACCACAGTTTACCGATGCAGTTTCCAGGACCACCCACACCTGGTGTGAGGCAGGCTCACAGGCCTACTTGTTGAAGCAAATGGACAACTCCAGTATGCTAGTCCATTCTTCAACAAAATCCCAGTTACGCGTAGTGCCAATACACGGATGGCTATTTCCATGATGACAGGCTAAAGTGCTCATTTTTCAATGGCGTATCTTGGCTCCAAGCAGGGAATATTGGGTAGAAAAATGATCTAAATGCCCATCTGTTCACAGATGTGTGGCCAAGACTGTGCATAAAACGTGCTATGTCCACGGTCTTCTTCCCATGACTGTTTAATTTCCAGTTGGAGTGCTCTGACCTGAAGCCCAGCCCTGGCCAGCAGCACGGTCCTTCTCCTTCACGCTGAAGGAGCATCTTGGGAGGGGCGCCTAGGTGGCTCAGTTGGTTGGGTGTCTGCCTTCGGCTCAGGTCATGGTCCCAGGGTCCTGGGATTGAGTTTCGCATCGGGCTCCCTGCTCAGTGGGAAGTCTGCCTCTCCCTCTCCCTCTGCCTGCTGCTCCCCCTCCTTCTGCTCTCTCTCTCTGTCAAATGAATAAATAAAATCTTAAAAAAAAAAAAGGAGCATCTTGGGTCTGCCCCCAGCGCCCTTCCAGCCTCTCTCTCACACACGGAGGGTTTCGCGGCATCAAAGGTCTTGTGTGGAGAGCTGGCTACGCCACCCCACGCTTCAGGGAGCACACAAGCCGCCCTATCAAACAGACCCTCATCACTGACGACTACCCTCAAACACAGTTAAGTGAGGATTTTCCTGCTGGTGCTGCTGAAAATTCAGCTTTTCATCTAAACTGCTTGCCTGTGAATGAACAATTCTGAATGCTAAAAGAGATGCTGAATTTTATCATCTTTTAGCTACAAGTGCTGGGAAATGTCACGGAAGCTGGTGAGGTCTGCACAGACTCCTCCCTACTCCCTATTTTCTTATCTATAATCTGTATAAACGCTTGAATATACATGCACACATACGTATACACACTGTTTTTAGGGATGTGTTTAGTTCCCACTGATGCTTAATCTGTCCTTTAGACAGAGGCTCTGCCTTCTTCCAGACTGACACGCAGTTCTTTGCATTTCAGTAGACATCCACAGGCATGGCCATTGATTCATTCACTTACTCAATAGACTATTACTGATTGAGCCATTACTACGTGCTATAAACTGTGTTAGGTGCTGAGTATACATCTGGAACAAAACCATCCTCATAGCACTTAGGGTCTAGAGCTGATAGACAACACACAAGCAAGGGTGTAAATAATCATATAATTACAAAGTATGCTAAGTTCTATTAAGGAAAATGAAACCCAAGTACAACCTATAATGTAATAGATTCTAGGTTCTTGTTGGACAGCTTGGTCTGGGAAGAGGTCTCTGAGGAGGGAGCATTTAAGCCAAATTGGGATGAGGAGTCAGTCCCATGAAGAGAAAAGGCAGAGTCCCAAATGGACCGAAACGCAGGGGGTCAGCCATGACCTGGAAAGACCTGAAGGCCTAAGAGGTGTTATATACTTAGAAAAAACCCGTCAGGGGCGCCTGGGTGGCTCCGTCAGTCAAGTCTCTGACTCTTGATTTCAGCTCAGGTCATGATCTCAAGCTCATTAGACTGAGCCCCGAGTCAGGATCCTTGCTCCGTGTGGAGTCTGCTGACGATTCTCTCTCTCCCTCTGCTCTCCCACCCTCAGCTCACACTCTCTTGCTCTCTCCCTCTCTAAACAAACAGAACAACAACAACAAAAAAGATGGGGCACCTGGGTGGCTCAGTTGGCTAAGGATCTACCTTCAGCTCAGGTCATGATTTCGGGGTCCTGGGACCAAGCCCCGTATCGAGCTCTCTGTTCAGTTGGGAGTCCTCTTCTCCCTCTACTTCTGTGCTGTCCTGCTCTTGCTCTCTCTCAAGTGAACAAAAAAAAAAATCTTTAAAAAAAGAAAAAAAAAGAAAAAGAAAAAACCCTTCGAAGAGGCATTCCAGAAGTATGAACTTTGTCTATCTGGATTTGCTGAGGGCCATAGCGATGGGTATCTACTGCTGAAGGGTCATTGTCTTTCCTAACTGCCTGGCCCCATGATAAAATGTATGCATTAACATTTTCAGCCATACTGAAATAAGAATGCTTTGGGTCCTTGGAGAGAAGGGCGAAAACCAGGGGTTTCTATCCCAGCAACTCTGCAGGCGTGTGCCCTTCCCGTGCTGGCTGTGGGGGGTCATGTGCATGTGTGATGCACGCTGTCTGAAGGTGCAGCCAAAGCACCCAAATGGATTGATCTGCAAACCACAGTGCACTCCGGGTGCACCGGGCACCACCACGGCTTAAAGAAGTGTGAGATGGAGTCAGAAGTGATTTTAAAACATCCAAAAATTCTTAGATAATCTTTTCTTGGAAAGGGGGAGGCTGACTCTCCTCTCCTTGGTAAGGGCTGGATTACTGACTCATTCTAAAGTGGAATGAGGTGGACATGATGGTGGGTGACTTTGGGCACCAGATTATAAACTGTTGCCTCTTGCCTTTTTGGTCTACCTCCACTTAGTCACCAGGCAAAGGCGGCTGCCGTCCCATAGGCACTCAGGCAGCCCTCAGATGAGGCTGGGTGGTGAGGAAGTGAGACCTCCAGACCACATGTTGGTGAGGGCTCCATCTTGGAAGTGGATTCTGCAGCCCCAGTCAAGCCTTCAGATGAGGCAGCACCACTGACAGCTGGGGTGCAACCTTTCGAGAGACCCTCGGCCAGAACAGCTAGCTAAACTGTGTCTGGATTCCTGACATTCACGGAATGTGAGATAATAAGCGTTTGCCATTTTAACCTTCTAAGTTTGGGGGTAACTTATCACAGTGAGACAGAGCTACTACCAATGCCAACATAATATCGTCCCTTCTAGATGACAGTATGAACATTATTTTTCTTGAAATGATGACTTTAAAAAAAAAAGATTTAGCTATTCATTTTAGAGAGAGACAGAGCATGAGCAGGGGGAGGGGCAGAGGGAGAGGGAAAGAGAAATGGACTCCCTGCTGAATGCAGAGCCTGATGTGGGGATTGATCCCACATCCCTGAGATAATGACCTGAGCTGAAATCAAGAGTCAGATGACTGTTTTTTTTTTAATTCCATCCATATTTAATGCACCAGCAAGATCAATGCAGAAAACCAATCTGGATATCTATCTACACATGTGTACATTCAATAGAAAGACATGAATTAGTCACAACTTAATTTGAAGGTAGTAAGTCAAACTATACCTTAAAGTTAAGATAGACTTCTTACGTTCTGCAGGTAACAATTTCTCTTTGTTTCCCCAAGCTGTAAAATTGGGCTCAACTAGAGCTGGTCTCAAGGCATAATAATCTGCTAATCGCTATACCTGGCCCGCAGGAACTAGTCGTGCGCAGCTGGTAGGAGTGCGTTTGAAGTATCCGTGGAATCATATTGGCTCAGTAGTCAGGCACCTGCTTTCTCCCTCTAACTCGTCTACCACCACAGACTCAGAGATGTGATGATAACCACCAGTAATGTGTGAGGCTTAATCACACAGTGTCCGCTGTTGGAAGTGGTATGAGAGTATTAGCACAAGACGTAGAGCCTACTGTTTTCATCACATGCAATTTGCAGGTGAGGAAACTGAAGCCTTACAAATGTAGGTAACTGGGCCAGGTTCTTAAAGGTCATAAGCAGCCCGGATTCCAATACAGGCAAATAGGAATCTGAATCCAAGATCTTTTCTACACAATCAGGTGGCCTTGGTGTAAGGAATATGATTCCCCCTGGGTGTCCCAGGAGAAAAGCACTTTGCAGATGTCCCTCACCCCAACAGAGGTGACCACATCCAAGGTAAGTCACTGGAGAGGCAGAGGGAGGACGAAGGTTCCCCTTGGGGTCTCTCCTGGTCCCAGGAGATATTCAGAAGTGACTCTGCATCACTTCAGAGATGCAAGGGGAGCCTCCCAGCCAAGGAGTGGACATGAGCAACATTGAGACCCAAAGGGGCCAGTGAGGGAACCAAGGTGGATTGAGGGCAGGGTTTCTGGGCTCAGATGAGCTAAGACAAACTCTGAGTTACTTGGCTGTGCCTTCAGCCGCCACAGAAGCCAGTAGGGACTGGACAGCAGACTGGCTAAGAGCAAGAAGCGGCATCTCCATGAAGGTTAGCCAAGACGCAGGTGGTGGCTCAGGTGGCCCTTGGAAGCCTCCTCTAGCCACTGCCAAAATTTCCGCATCCACCCTGATGCCATCTTGGGAAGAAGAGGAGCAAAGACGCTGAGCTCTCAAAAACCAAGTGTCTACATGGAAGGGAATGATCTAAGCTAAAGGGCAGCTAGTTAAAGTGGGGAAAGCAAAGAGTGTTAACTGAACTCTGTTTCCTGCTGAGCCAGGGGTGGACACTCATGAGTAAGATTAAATCATTCATACACCAATGTAAAAATCTGACTGTTTTTCACACTCTTGGTCTAGTGTGAGTGCCTCTCAGAAGGTCCTGCCTTGGGTGTTCCCAGCAGATGTTATGGAAGTGATGAGGAGCGAGAAGCTAAAGGGACAGAAAGCAAAAGGCTGCACAATCCACATGTCCTTGCTCGATGGGTTCGGTGACGAGGGGTGAGATTCAACAAAGTGGGGATTCCGCTGATGCCTATTTCAGACCCCAACATGCCCATCATCTCCACACCTACCCCCCTTCCCACTCCAACATCCTTTCTCTCCATCTTTGGGTTAAAACACTCTTTTCAAGGCCGGGCACAAAGACACCTTGATGAGGTTTTCTCATGTTCCTGCAACCTGGTATGCCATGGAAAGTCACTGTGGCGATGGTTCCGCTTCAATTTACCATCCAGCTTTCGATGCCCATAGCACAAAGCAAGTTTTTCTGTCTTGCCTGAAAATTGTGTGATCTCAACACGAGTCAGGAAATCAGGAAAACTTCAGGAAGTGTGGATTTTTTGAAAGAGCTGGGGCTAATAGTTTTCGTGTAGCCAAACCCCATTTATTTTTCAGATACACTTTGAAGCACATTATGCTGAATTTAAAGAAGAATTTCCCCGAATTATAAGCACATCATATAATGTATGTACTGTTTACTGTAGACAGTGGGTTTTAAGGTAAATTTGCTAAATATGGACTACAGGAAATGGTACATTTGTTCACAATTGAGTTAGACGGTAAGAGATGATGAGTGTGAGGAAGCATTAATGTGACACATTTCCAGGGCCAGGACTATATTAGAGCAGCTCTCCCTGATAAGCAGCGTGATCTTTTTCCCACATGGTGAGCTTCTGAGACATAATGGAAAAGAACCGTAAGGTACAATTCTAAGGGAATGTTCTCTTACCAAGCGGAGCTTAAAATGAGGCTGGCCAGGTATGGTTTCCTACCACTTTATTTGAATCTGGAAATTAATGGGACTGACTTTCCCTTTTTTCTCCAGTTAATCACTAGGGAAAAAAGTATGCATCTGGCAAAGTGAACTGCACACTCTTGGCTTATAGTTGGTGGTGGGGTCTCCAGGGATAAGGCTGTAGGACCCCCGAGTTGAATGCTGCTCTATTTGAGTGAACTGACACCACCGGCATTAGGCTCCGCCTGCATTTGATGGGGCATGACTTCTTCCTGGAAAAAGGTGCGGGTTCCCCTTGTGAATAAAACTCTTTACTTATATCAACCTGCCTTCACTACCCAATGGAGAGCAAGCAGGACCATCTTTTTCTTTGCTGCTTAATTTGATATTCCTGTTAAGGCTAAGTGAACATTCCAGTAGAAACTGTTGATATTCTTCTTTACCATTTTGAACTGAGGAGTTGTATGTGTCATTGGTTTTACATGGTGTATTTCCATATATTCGATGTGCATATAAACACCTATATCTTCTACATGACTTCTGGTGTCACTGGAAGGATTTCAGTGCATTTTTATTGTTTAAGTGGAGAGCTGTTTGCAAGCCTGGCTTTCAAGTCAATGTTTTCATGAGGGAACAGAAGGTGTAAAAGTGAAAATATGTCTCACTCTTTCCTTAAAACGGGACCTAAAAATGTCTGAGAATGCATTCTGCAGATTTGCATGTGATTTCTTTGGATTATCTCAGAAGGCATACGGCAAAGAGCAAAATAATATCTGAACAAATCCCAGAGGGCATGGTCACAGTGGGTCTCTATTAATAAACTCTCCGTGGCCACAGGTAAAAAAAGGTTATGTTTTCAGGCCTTCTTTGTTTGTGTCCTTTTCCCCCAGAGAAATAAGTATGAATCTCTATTGCCAAATCAGAGGCAAAAGAAGCGATCAGTTTAGGAAGTGTGGGGTCAGTGAAACTGGAAATAGCCCAGAACTGCCTCGAGAATTCTAAGCATGGTTATTTTATTTTTATTACTTATTTGAGTGATATCCATCTTAGTTTAGCATGTAAGGATTCAGTAAAACCTATTTCTCTGCAGACAGCAATGTGTTCAGCTTCCTGACATGGAGGAGGTCCCCTAATACACTTCCAAAAGAAGAGGACATGATACTTTACACGGAGAAGATGGCATCTGCCCCTCAGGTCTTGGGAGGCCAGTGTCCATGTGTATAGGTTGTGCATTTTTAGAACTTCCCCTTGCATGGTCACTGTGAACTTCCAGCAATCTCCAGTGGATCTTTCACATGACCTTTTGGGAGGTTCGTATGATGTGAATGGATCCAAATAGGACAGTAAAGTTCTCCACTGTTGTCCTGGCAAAGGTTGACATGTTCTCTGACAATGGAAGCCGGACATGGCTCTGCATCTTCCAGCCTCCTTGGACTTCATCACCCAGGGAGCTCTGGACTCCCAAGTCTCTGACACTTCTGGGGGTGGCACTTCTCTGTGGACACAGCCCACCAAGATGCCATCGTTGAACCCATTTCTCTCCCATCTTGGAATTCCACATGAAGCTTCAATGCAGTTAGCTTGAATTATTCCATAGCTACTTGTAAAGAGTTCTCAACTAGGCAGAGCCAACTATTAGTCTGCTAGGGCTGCCATAACAAAGGACCATAGACTGAGTGGCTTTAGCCATGGAAATTTTTTTTCTCACAGTTCTGGAGGCTGGAAGCCCAAAGTCCAGGTGTCAGCAGGTTTGTAGGCCTCTCTCCTGGGCTGGTAGATGCCTGCCTTTGCCCCATGTCATCCCTCTGTGTGGGTCTGTGTCCTAATCTCCTCTTACTAGACCTAACCCTAACTGGTGTCCACCAGTCCTATTGGATTAAGATCCACCCCAATGAACTCACTGAAACTTAACTGCCAAGTACAGTGACATTCTGACATTGGAGTCTGGGGCTTCAATGTATGAGTTTGCTGGGGGGGGGGGGGGGGCGGTGGACACAATTCAGCCCATAACAGTTTCTGTGTTCTGATTTGCTGATGAATTGAAGTGAAAAGTTGAATATGGACATTTGTCCAATTAACAAATAATCACTGAGCATCTGGGAGGAAGCAAGCTTGAGCAGGTGCTGGGGTGTAGAGGTCACGGGACCATCCCTGCCCTCAGAGAGCTTACTGGTTAGCAGACCAATAAGGTGTCTTGAAGAAAGAGGATTGAAAGATATAGTCTGGGTGAAGACTACGTTGAAATAAAGGTTCTAATTTTCATGGAAGTTTTCCCCTGGCACATTTTCTCTTCTGTCCATTAGAAAAAAAGCATTATTTTCTTTCCTTTCAGAGACAGCATGCAAGAGAAAGCAAGAACAAAATCTAACCCTGACATGAGCCACCTCACCTTTGTGTGTTAGAGTTTGAAGTGCTGGTGTTTCTGGTTGAAATATTCAAAATGGATGAAAATGTCTAACAGAGACCGTGAATAACATGATCAAGATGGACGAGGATCCAACAGTCCCTTCCGTGTGAATGCGATCAGGGTCTCCAATGTTAGGAGAAATGAGTTTCTATTAAAGCCCAGTTTTTGTTACTTTCTCTTTCCTGGTGTTTGGCTTTCTACCATATAATGGGAAATTAGTAGAAACACATTGAAAACATCATTGTGAACAGGTGCGTGATTCAAGCAGCCGATGTTTAAGTGACAGCTGAACCATGAAAGCGAATACTAGCAGATAAATGTGTGTGTAATTTTAGAGTTAATAATTATGTTGCATAATTTTCTTTGGAAGATGAGTTTATAATAACATTTTCTAAAAGTGCCAAGCAAAGTAATTACACACTTGGCAAGCCATAAAAACTAAACAATTTGGCAAATGCCTCATTAACCAAGTTCTCAGGTCAATACAAGGTCTTATTCTGTTTAAAGCAGGAGATTAATTTTTTAAAATAGGGCTTACTTTTACTTTATGGTTTCATCATTTTTCTTGTAATTACAATTTTATTTACTAATATAATGTTTTAAAATGTGATTCTTTCTTAAAAGTCAATATGGTAAAAGGAAGAAGGACCCTTCATTCACGGACATCAAATGGAGCTGATTCTAACAAGTCTAAGAAACACCACTTCAGTTCCTGTTCCCAAAGAGCCAGACTCATTATTTCCATCTTCATGGAGGCAGGATTTCAACATTTTAGCAGAATAAATTTTTGGCGGGCAGTTCGCTAACAGCTACCGAAATCATTTTGAGGCCAAGGGCACACTTTTGTGAGTCCATCTATATTTTTGGAAAGTACTGTGAGGGGTCCCACTTTCTGGGTTATACTACTGGGAGGTCCTGAGAATGTGGAAGTTTAAACAATTCTTCATATAAACTATATGGATCAACCAGTCCTCTTTCAGGAAGTTTCCATTTATACTGGTACACTTGCTAATCAGCACCAGCTGGTGGCCAATTAAGTAGCAAGCCTGGGAGCACAGCCCGGATGGACGGGGGTGTGAGTCAGATGGGTCTGGCCACCCTTCGTTGATTGATTTGGTTGGTTACTTACCAAGAGAGTTCGCACACATTTAAAACTATCGTCAAATAAATTTGGTGCATTAAAAAAAATATTTTTATTATATTTTGTTGACCTATACTATATTATTAGTTTCAAAGGTAGAATTTAGTGATTCATCAGTTGCATATAACACCCAGTGCTCATTCCATCAAGTGCCTTCCTTCATGCCCGTCACCCAGTTACCCAGTTACCCCATTCCCCACCCACCCATCTCCCTCCAGCAATCCTCAGTTTGTTCCCTAGAGTTAAGGGTCTCTTATCGTTTGTTTCCCATTTGTTTTAAACTTCTTACAAATGCGAAGTTAACCACACGTAATGCTGTCAGTTAGAATATGTGAAATAATAAATAAAAGTCACAACCATACTTATCCAATCCCCTTCCACAGGTGGTAACTCTATGTTTGATCCACAACTTACTTTCCAGAAATTTTCTTAGGTTTTATGAAGTCTAGTTTATTCTTAAAAAATATGTAAGTATACTATATGCGCTGGATCATAGCTTGTTTACATCACTTCACACTATAACTTAGCAAATTTACACATCAATCCATAAAGATTCTTCTTTTTAATGGATCCTATGATTTTGTTCTATGGATATACCATCACTTACTTACATATACCTTATTGAAGGGCACTTATGATCCATCTGTTTTAGGAACTTACTACTGCAAAAAATCCTTTGGGTATATATATCTTTGTCTGCTAAATTTTTATTTCTGTAACCTAGACATCAAAAGTAAAATTCCTTAATCAAAGTGTTGTGTCCATTTTAAATTTTGATATATTTACCCAGATCACTCTTCAGAGAGGTTGAGCCAATTTACATTCATGCCAACAGTGTATGAAAGCACCCACGTTTCTACCACCCCAGCATCTCTGAACATTATTGATCTTTTGTTCTTCTTCTTTTTTTTTTTAAGATTTTATTTATTTATTTGATAGAGAGAGACAGCCAGCGAGAGAGGGAACACAAGCACGTAGAGTGGGAGGGGAAGAGGCAGGCTCCCAGTGGAGGAGCCCAATGTGGGGCTTGATCCCAGGACACCAGGATCATGCCCTGAGCTGAAGGCAGACGCTTAACGACTGCACTACCCAGGCGCCCCGATCTTTTGTTCTTCTATTCTATAAGCAATAAAGGTATTTAGCTGAAGTTGTGTTTGCATTTAATTACTGGTGATGTGTAGAATCTTCCCACGGGTTTATTGAGTTTGGCTCTGTTTCCTGGCCCAAATAAGTGGATCAACAGATTTTTCTAAGATTCAAATTATCATTATTAATACTATATTGATTATGATAATTAATGACACAATACTCACTAACGGTTAATGAGTACTTGTACATTTCATCCTTGAATTTTCATGACTATGCTCATTCATTTACTCATTCAACACGTGCTTCTTCAGCACCTACTCTGCACCATGCCATGTCATGAAGATGACATGGTCAATGATGAAACAGGCCCATGGCCTCATGGGAGCGGACATCTGCCACCTGCCCGCTAGAGATGGACAAACTGTAGCCTACAGGTGTGGAGTAACACACTCAATGGTACACGTCTAGCAAGCTTGGATGTCAGATATCAGCACCCAAGTTTGTAACATCCATCCTCTAAAACAGATACGAACAACCGTGTTAGCTTTTCCACTGTGAAAACTATTTTTAGTCACTATGCAGTATCCCAGTCAGAATTAAATTAAAACTAATTAAGCCCCAAATTCATATGTGGGAAGGGGTGATCTCTTGCTAAAATAACTTTTGCCTTATGTTTCAATTTATCTCACTGCTACTTTATCCATGCCTTGGTTCCCAAATGTCCAATATGAATTATGATATCTTCCTATTATAATAGCAAAAACCGCCAACAGGTGACCTCTGAAAATCATGTTTGAAAACAGATAAGTGCATTTAAGTATAATTGATTGCACAAGTAATAACGCCCAAAGTGATTACACAGCCTAGTACTTACAAAAGTAATTACACTTCAGAAAATCAAAATTAATTTGTACACTTCTGATGCACTTTTAAGGCTGTTGACATTTTATTGTAGTGCTTCTAATGAAATGAAAATTATTAATAATTGTTCCTACTTGAGTGTGACAAATGTCATTTGGCTGGAAAGGCAGAAGCACCACTGAGCACTGCCAAATTATAATGTTGTTCAAAGTTGGGGGTGGATATTAATATTCAAAATGGTATTAGGCATCTGTGCAGCCAGCAGCAGCCGATAGACCATATATCCTGAAATGGATGTGTATGGATGGCGACATAATTTTCTCCTCCTCTTTAATGGCCAGGCGATTAGATTGGCAAAGGACCACAGGAAGCGTGAGCGTGAATCATGCTGACACACCTGTGGTACGTGGGAGGTCACTAAGCAGATGGACACAGCATGAGAAAACCTTCTTTATCTACAGCTATCTCCAGTGATCCCACGGGCTCTTCCGCAAGACCTATTCGGCAAACGATTGTTACAATCACAGGTGCCCGGCAACAATTGAAGACTCATTAACATTCATGGTGCACGTACCAAATCTGAAATTAGTCATTTCCAAAGAAAAGTAAGCCAGGGGTTCACAGATGGGTATTAATGTAAACAAATAAAATAAAAATTAAATTAAGCAAGCTACTCAGTTTAGAGGGACATATAAGATAGTCTTGTATGGATCTATTAAGGGGTGCCCTGGAACCCAGGCCAATACTCTTTTTTTTTCCATTGTGATAAAGTACACAGACCATTTGTTTTTTGGGTGTTGAGTTTGAGAAGTTCTTCATAGATCTTGGATACCAGCCCTTTATCTGTAGTGTCATTTACAAATATCTTCTCCCTCTCTGTGGGTTGCCTCTTTGTTTTGTTGACTGTTTCCTTTGCCGTGCAGAAGCTTTTTATCCTGATGAAGTCCCACAAGTTCATTTTTGCTTTTGTTTCCCTTGCCTTTGGGGACGTGTCTTGAAAGAAGTTGCTGTGGCCAACATCGAAGAGGTTACTGCCTACGTTGTCCTCTAGGATTTTGATGGATTCCTGTCTCACATTGACGTGTTTCATCCACTACAGCTTATCTTTGTGTATGGTGTAAGATAATGGTCCAGTTTCATTCTTCTCCATTCAGCTGTCCAATTTTCCCAGCTCCATTTATTGAAGATTCTGTCTTTTTTTCTGTTGGATATTTTTTTCCTGCTTCGTCAAAGGTTAGTTGACCATAGAGTTGAGGGCCATATCTGGGCTCTCTATTCTGTTCCATTGATCTATGTGTCTGTTTTTGTGCCAGTCAAGTCAAAAAATGGGCAGAAGACATGAACAGACATTTCTCCAAAGAAGACATATGAATGGCTAACAGACATGAAAAAATGTTCAACATCACTAGCCATCAGGGAAATTCAAATCAAAACCACACTGAGATACCACCTTACACCAGTTAGAATGGCAAAGTTAATAAGGCAGGAAACAACAAATGTTGGAGAAGATGTGGAGAAAGGGGAACCCTCTTACACTGTTGGTGGGAATGCAAGCTGGTGCAAACAGTTTGGAAAACAGTATGGAGATTCCTCAAAAAGTTAAAAACAGAGCTACCCTATGACCCAGCAATTGCACTACTGGGTATTTACCCCAAAGATACAGATGTAGTGAAAAGAAGGGCCACATGCACCCCAATATTCATAGCAGCAATGTCCACAGTAGCCAAACGGTGGAAGGAGCCAAGATACCCTTCAACAGAAGAATGGATAAAGAAGATGTGGTTCATATACAAAATGGAATATTACTTAGCCATCAGAAAAGATGATTACCCACCATTTGCATCGACATGGATGGTGCTTTGGTTCCCCTTCTCAGAGGACAGACTGAGTGTCAGGAATGTGAAGCTGGCACAGCTCAGGATGGACCACCTGGGATTCAAACTCAGGCCTCAAACCTACGTTACCTTTGTGGTGTAAGGATTCTAAGCTCCACAAAGCTCCCCGAGGTAGACTGGCTCTGGAGTGGCAGCCCTGTTCCAGGGAGCCCTTGGCTACGGGCTTCCTCATGCTGTGGGTCTACTCATGCCATGTGCATTTCCCACCCTGCCATCCCAGGCAGTGAGTGTGGGCCTCCACGCCCCATCCCTCCTTGGAAAGACCCCTCATAGGACCCTTTCTACTAATGACAACTGCCAGCAGCCCACACAGCATCCCTGCTCAAGGCAGATTAAATCCTCCCATGTACCCACTTATCTGGGGATAAAAGCCCAAGTCTTCAGGAGGGCCGCCGTAAATGCCTGTCTTGTCCCTTGCCTCACCTCGCACTACCCACCCCCTCCCTAGATGTCTTTCAGTTTCTCAGACACACATTGCCTTTATAAATAATTAGATCTTTTTCAAGTCTGTAGGTGCCTATTCACTGCTGAGATAGCAGCCACAGCTTCTATCAAAACACCCCTGTATGCACAGCTTCCAGCACACGGTAGGTGCTTACTAAGTACTGCTGACTGAATACACATAGCATATCACTAGGATGACCTTCTGCTCCAGGCAATGAAGGGAACGGGTTCCCAGGATGTGAGACTCTCAGTTTCAAAACGAGGACAGTTCCAGGCAAACCAACACACATTTCTGGAGCACAGAACTTCCAGCGTGGAAAGCAGAAAAGCTCTGACTTCTGCCATCACACATACAAGGATCTCCACCATTTAGTTTCTGCTAATTTTCACCCCCTATCTTCCACCATTTCTTCCCCCTTCCCTGTTATATCAACCACCCAACCTCAGACAGTGCCCGAACCTGCCTCCGTGTCCTGCTTGGGATGCCTCCCTCTCTTACAGAAAAATTGCTACCAGCCCTTCAACACTCCCGTTCGCTGTCACCTCTTCTGTAGGGTGGTGCTGACTTCCCATGTGAGGTTGATAACCACAATGCGACTCACTCCTCCCTCCACGCTTTACTCCACTGGGTGTCCCTGCTCCAGTGCAGCCTGGCCACACACACAGAATGTGCATCTGCAACCTGGTCTTCAGACTGTGTGCTCCGGGGCAGTGTGGGCAGGGCCCTGTCCGTCCACTTCCATCTCCACCATGCCTGCTGCAGCCCTAGGGGGCCCACACGGGCTCGGGAAGTCCACTGAATGAACAAGGAAACACAGGGGTGTTTCACATGGCAGGAACGGGACTCATGGGCTCTTAGAAGACACAGGGTGCTGGCTTTGTACTGCATTCAAACTGAGCACCACTTGCAGCCCTGGTAACAGGCCTGCAAGGTCAGCATCATGGTCTGTGTCAGGATTCTCCAGGGAACAGAACCAACAGGATGTGTGTGTAGAGAGAGGGTACAAATTTTAAGGAACTGACTCATGTGATTATGGAGCCTCTGGGAGGCCAAAAAGCTGCAGGATAAACCAGCAGTCTGGAGACCCAGTTCACATCCAAAGGCAGTCTGCTGGCAGAATTCCTTCTTGCTTGGGAGAGGTCACACTTTGCTCAATCAAGGCCTTCAACTGATTGGATGAGGCCCACCCACATTATGGAGTGCAATCTGCTTTACTCAAAATCCACTAATTTAAATATTAATCTCATTCAAAAACACCATTATAGAAATGTCCAGAATAATGTTTAACCAAATATCAGGGCACTGATCCATGTTGACACATCCAAATTGACATAAAAATGGGCCATCACACATTTCCAAACTAACACGTCCTTACATTTCTGGGTCAGCAGCTCAACTGAGAGATAAGCAACTTTGTGTCTGTTTTCCGCAATCTTTCAACAGAAGGGGCCACATCAGTTATGCCATGTGGAATCACTCCCACGTGGGCTAGCCCACAATAGTGAACATTCCAGAGACACACAGGACCTTCTGCAGACTTACCCAAACAAACTCTCCCTAGAACACTTGGCATCTCCTGGCAGCTTCCCAGGGATGCGTAAGGATTACCCCAGTTACTCAAGCAATTCATCAAGAGTTCTTCTGGCTTGCCAACATTTCCTTGAGAAGAAGTGTGTTCATCAGCTCTTTTCTTACAGCTTATTTTGTCCTGAGCAATAGTTGTGGTAATAAACTAATTATCCAAAGAAAACCAATGCCGCTCTGTGTTGACATTATCAGATAAGAACACCTTTTAAAATGCGTAACATCTCTCCAAGTAGGCATTCTCATGCTGGCTACAGTGTGGTTGCGTTTATTGGCATTTGAATGTTAAGCAATTAGTAAAGTCTTGATTTAGGCACAGGATTTAAAAAGTTGGCAATCACTCCTAGCTAAAAACTATTCCAGAGGAGCATAATTTCGAAGCTGTAGAACCTGGTGAATATCAGCCTGCCTGCATGGTCACTGTGGGGCAGCTCCCCTCTAGCTGGGGAGCAGGAGGTCTGCCTGCATGGTAACTACGGGGCAGCTCCCCTCTAGCTGGGGAGCAGGAGGCCTGGACACTTCTCAGGATGAGTCTTGAATTAGGTAATTTGGGTGAAGAGCAGGGATTTCTGTGTTGTTAAGAGGCTAGTTATGAACTCAAACATATGGCCTCGGAGGCAGGACCAGGGAAGCCCACTGCCAGGGAGCCCCATCATCCCCTGTGTCCTGTCTTAACTGGTGGGCCCAGCCCAAGGGAGCTTCTGGAACAGCCCTGGATCTTCTAAGTGTCCTGCTGACCACAGTCATTAGGTAAACCACTGTCCTGCTGAGACAGACCTGCACATACACTCACACTAATTTGCTGGCTATCGATGGCTGAAGGGCCTCTGCCAGTCGACTTCACCTGGACACACAGACACGCCTCCCAAATCCCACTCCGTGGGACTTTCTGTCTTCATGGAGATACGAGGCTCTGTCCTTAGTGGCCTCACCATCGGGGTTACACGGCAGGCAGAGTGTTTCCCTGGCCTGGGTTCTGACCAGTCAGCCCGCAATCTTCTGTTCTGGGGGTGCGCATGGAAGACAGGTGCCAGTCACTTCTGCCTTCTTTTCAGTTTACCAACCAACCCCACCGTGAACAACCAAGACATACAACGACCCTATAGCCCCACGCCAGCTCAGAGGAGACCCTGGATTTCTAAAAAAAAAAAAAAAAAAAAGACAAATTATGCATGTTTATTTGATACTAAACTCTGAGGTTTCTTTCAGGAAATCATTCTTCAGTGAGTTTATTTCTAAATAAACCTTTCCTGTGGCTGTTGCTTTATTTTTGTGCAAATCTATAACCGTACAAAATCATGTACATCATTATGATAGATATAGTCATGTGGTTTTTGGTGGGTGGCTTTTGTGCCCACAAGGATAAAGACCTCATCCCACTGATGTTCTGTGACCAGAGGCGGACGGCGATCCTAAATGGCGTCAGTCCAAGCCTTGGAAAAAGGACAACTCCCCAGGTCAGTCCCAGCGTCGTGAGGGCGAGCATTCGTGGCTGCCCAGTCCCCATGGAACCCCTGTCTTCCTGCTCCCTGAGAATTTCCAACTTGGTTGGGGGCAGTGCTGTAGCAGGCCATCAAGCCCCCGTGACCAAGAAGAAAAAGAAAGTCACAGAAGTACTGCCCCTGGTGGGGCTGAGGTGATACAATACAAGCAACTACCCGGAAAACAAGCGAGCAGACAGACGCCGTTTATTTAAACCGTTACGATCAGTGTCCATTACTTGCACTTGAATCCAGGGAGTCTTCGGCCAAAACCAAAAATGATTAGATCGCAGCTAGTGACTTTGGACCCTGAAAAGCTAGATTTTCCAGGATTTCCCTGATGACCCAGGAGAACTCCTAAAGCCCCCACCCCTCAGTGTCTTTTTCTGCAACACAGGTGTTCGAGTACCTGCCTGACGAAGCATTCATGGTCACTGGGTGGGAGGACCTCTGTGGGAGCTTTGTGACTGCCGTCATGACTTGGCTCCTGGCACAGATTCAACCTAAATGTGGTTTTTCCAACTAGGAAGGAGGGGGCTACCTGAACTACCTCCCCCTTTCTGTCTCTCCTCCTCCTTCCCCTTCTCCTGCCCTCTCTCAAAACAAACACTGGGTGGTGAACATCCTTGCTTCCCAGCAGAAGCCCCTGAGGGGCCTTCACATCTTTGTCTCTGGCTTTCCACACCGGCACTCCAGCCTGGTGATTCCTGGATCCTGGGTCCTGGAGCCAGCTAATCAATTAGGAAGGGGACAGGTTACCATGCTGCAGCCACAGACATTGTCACCCCAATCTAATGCTGCTCCTGGTTTTAGATAGAGTCATTCTTTTTTAGGCATGTAATTGAAGAGGTTAATAATGGTGGCTTTCAGGCATGAATAATAATCCATTATCAGCACAACAAAGGAGAGATTTGGTTTTCTATAGCAATAGTCATTCTGAGTTTCCTTTTTGCCTAAGTTAGGAACAAAGTGGAGTGTTTCTTGGAAATTCAAAAACACCAGTTTGCCAGTGTTCCCATCAAGTCTCTTTCTGCTTACAGATTTACCACCACAGACACTTCTGTCCTTGTCATCCAATTAACTTTGTCATTTACTGAATTTCGGAGTTCCCTAGTCAAAATGAAAAACCTTCCTCTGGTTATTATTAAGCCATAATGCTAATCTCCATTTCAACACAATTAAATTTTACTCAAATTGTTTAAGTGAAAAAAAAATAACGTCAGGGACTGAATTGTCTTTAAAACAAATGACTGTTCTTAGATGTGAAGGTCTTGGCTGTAAAATGCCATCTATATTATTTCCATGCTAACTGTCATCCCCAAAGAAGAGCTCATTTAAATGAGAATGAAGCGCCTGCCAAGGAGAGTCTCTTACTATGGGAACAGCAGCCTCCCAGCCTCCCCTGTGCGCTTCTGCTCCTGGGGCCAGACCACCCCCAAAGTGCAAGGTTGCAAGGAACCCCCGATGAATAAACAACCTTTGGTGATGAGGGAGGAAAACAGATCCCCTCTTTGGGGATGGGCCGGGGGTGCTTTTCCTGGCTCCACTGTGCGGCCTCCTGATACTTTAAATAAAGTTTTATTGGAAGGCAGCTGTAACGTGTTCACGTGTCACCTGTGTTCACGGCGGTAGCGTCCCTGCAACAGATGAGCAGTTTTAATGGAGACCGCAGGCCCCACAAAATCACGGCAGAGCCGACTAGAAACTCATGACATCGTTACACTTGGTTCTCAAGCTTCCATTTAAATTCTTTCGTTACTTTCTGTCTTAAACAGATCTGCCCTGAAACACACTCTCTCACACACACACAGACACACAGACACACTGAGATGTAGAGTATCAACCTAAGAACGGAAATACAATCCAGCGGATTCTTCTTCTGGAATCTTCTCCTGTGACAGCACCGATCTGCGTCATGCCACTTGTGGCTCAAGATGTGTCCTGTCTGCCTGCGTTTCTCTTTATTGACTCATTTTATCATACAAAACTGACACAGGCTTCTTATTAATCTGTCTCCAAAGGACCAAAACGCTTTAATAAATACATTAGTTCGCTTCGGTCTGGGAAGAAACAGAGCAGTGAGGTAAACGTGCCGTGCTGCTGCTCGAAGGAGCCCTCATTCCATTTAAGTCAAGAGCCAGCCAGATAAATCCAGGGGACCGATAAAGTCAGCGCCAGCGCACTTCTGATTGGCCAATTAGGGCCCACTTCCCTAAAGCAAATACCTGAGAAAGATGTGGAACAGAATATGAGGGTATCATTAGGTGGCTGAATTCTCAACGGGGTTGTGTACCTTGCAAGCGGTTATGGCAGAAATCCATCCTGGGAGGAAAATGTAATGGGAGGAGCAGAGAGAGAGAGGGACGAAGCCAGCTCAGTTTTCCCAAAAGGAGTGAAAACTAAAAAAACGGGAAAGGGCCTTTCATCTGGTACCAGAATCATCCGGGGAGCTCATTAAAATGCGCCTTCCTGGAAGACCCAGGGGAGTCCAAGCCGTCTGCTGCTGACACAGCATTCTTGAGCTCCGCTCCCTCCTGTGCAGAACACCTTGACAGGTAATTTGCTCCACCAGGCACGCCACCGGTTCCCTTCTCGCTCCCCACCGCCTTCGGCCTCATCCTGATGGCCCTAATGGAAGGTGGCCTTGCCCGCTGCCTGGGAGCCCTAGCCCAGCCTTCCAGATAATGCTCCGGGGTCTCTGCAGAAAGCCCATGGAGGGCAGAAGGTTCCGGCACCTGTGCCCATTGCTGCTTCGAGGAACGAGACGGTGCTGGATGAACCCACTCTGGCGGGAGCCACGACCCAGGAGGCGGTGTCAGCTCCGTGTGCATCCGTAGTTTACCCGCAGGCCTCCAGGGCTGCCTGACGCTTCCCCCTCTGTGCTCACCCAACCTCCTGCTCAGTTCACCTGCCATCCCATCCCCTCTCTCTTCTTGTTACTGAAAGTAACAGATCCGTGTGCGCACTTCCTCCTGCCCTCCGCGGAGCCCCTGGGACGTTCACGCCGCAGCGAGCAGACGCCGGTGGGGCCTTGATGTGCACAGTCTCCCAGGGGACTGAGCTCCCCGGTCCCTTACAGGACAACAGAGATGACTCCTAGACCCAAATCTCCAGTGAGATCACACGGCTGTTTGGTAACCACACAAAAACGAACTAAGGAAGACGTTCCCAGAAGAAATGATAAAGGAGAGGAACATCGGGCCGTATTTAGGATTTTCATGATTCAGAAATGATGGCCCAATATCTGGACTGCAGGACGGCTGTTAGAAGGCATCCTATTTATTGGCCCCTATTTTGTCATGTACTGGAAAGTTCTATAGCTTGTTCCTCTCTACCTCCACAATCACAACGTAAAACTCATCTGCAGGAGTTTCTTATTCATTCGTAGCCGTGAGGGGTTTTCCCTCTTTCTTTAGATTTGGCCCCTTGAAACATGACATCTCTGCTCAGAAACGCCCACCGGAAGACTTGACTCAGTGGGCTTCCACATGCATTCCGGCCACTGAAAAGGTGATTCCTGCCTGAAGTCGGGGCACCAGAAGGCAGACTGTGAGGCGGAGAGTGGTCCCCGCAGGTTCACAGGGAGTGGACCTGAGGGTGAGGGAAGAAGGAAGGGCAGGGTCAGCAGCAGGTGCACAGAGGAGGCCCCGCCGATCCCTGAGGGGACGCTGGAGCTGGAAGGGCCCCTCTGAGTCAGCCAAACGGAGGCAGGAAGGCCGTCCCTGTGCACCCCGAGGAGACGGCCCTGGGCTGCAGGCTATCTGGGAAGAGGTGCAGCCCTGGGGAGCTGCTCCTTGGGCAGAGGTAGTGTCCACCTGCAAATAGGGGGAGCAGGGCCTTGCTCCTGACCAGAGGGTCTGTCTGCTCCTGACCGGATGGCCTGCTCCTGACCCGAGGGGGAGGGTTCTGTCTGCTTCTGACCGCAGGGTCAGGCCCCGATCTGCCGCATCCCCCCATTGACCTTTTAAGTCACTGATGCACTGCTTTCCTTTTGGTCCCAAAGCTCAGACTCTATAGAAACAAAGACATTATTGTCTTTCCTCCCTTGAAAGTCAGATTTGTTCCCCAAAGCCAACCGCGTCCAGCCCCTTCTCCCCACCTTAATCTGAGCCACGGGATCTGCCCCGGATGGGCTTCCCCCAGAATTCTGTCCATGCTCTGTACTGTGGCATGTTCACCACTCAGCGATCAGAACAACGTCGCCCTCTCCTCGGGATGCTCCGAGGGCCACTCATCTCGCCAAGGAGATCTGAGGTTGGAGCGGTGGTCTCGGAGCCAGGACCTGGCTGCCCACCAGCCCTCCAGTCCTCATACTGACGCTCTCCACGCCTCTGCCCGCGACGGTGGCCTCCTTCCCGGCGTTTGCACGCACTGTCCCCTCTCAGAGGCATCTTGCCCTCTCTCACCTTGGGGCTCTGCTCGCAGGGGGCCCTCCCGGACACCGAGAACAAGGGACAGCTTGTCGTGGAGTGGCACCACGCCCCGCGGTGTTGCTCTTCATGGAGCTCACCGGCTCCCCCACATCCTGCCCTGCATGTACCCGTTGTGTGGTTTGCCTTCCCCACACTAATGTGCAACCTCCGTGAGGACACTGGCTTCGTCCTCCACGGGGATGAGTCAATGAGTGTCTGCTCTTCGGACATAGGGGAGCCCCTGGCAGAGCAGCTTCGGAGACACGGCATGTCCAGTCTCCTCCTGAAGGTTCCTGAGCAAGCTTCGGCTCCTCCATCCTCGCCAGAGAAGGCGTGGGGACAGGCCAGTTGGAGCTAGCCTCCAGCCCCTGGGAGGGCTAGACTGTGGCCCCAGGGAGCCAGCGTCACCCTGCACGGCAGCATTTTTGGGCACATCGGTTCAAGGCTTTCATGTCCAGAGTTCTTTTCCCCATGCGGCATCCTGGCCACGGAGCTTGTGGATGGCTCGGCTAGGGATGCACACGGAGAAAGGAGGGGGGCAGAGTGCAGGGCCGCCCGGCGTCAGGGGAGGTTGCTGGCAGCCTGGTGGCCCAAGCCTCTCTCTCTTCCCTGATGTGCCAGCTGGTGCTGGTGTCACCTGACGATCCCTCTTCTGGCAGCTCCGCTGGGGCCGCCCAGAAGGCAGACGTGGACAGCTCTTTGGAAACGCCCCTGGTGGAGTTTGGCGAGGCACCAGTTGGCCCCAGGGCTCGGTGCTTCCTGGTGGTGTGGAGATTAGGGAAACTGCTCCCATGAGATGCCCAAGAAATGGACCCGAGAGTATGCGGGACACTGGGTGAGTCCGGCCTCTTTGGGGCTCCCGATCCCGGAGGGAGAGCATCTGGTGGCTGGCAGGGCTGTGGGATGGGGGAGGGGAGTCCAGTGGTTCCAGCGCCTCCAGCAGGTGAGCTCAGGAGCCCACTGTGCCCTTGGCCTCCCCTCTTCAGGGTGGTCCTCAGGTTCCCCCATTCATTCTTTCAGCACCAGGCCCAGGGCACCTGGGCACCACGAAGGCATCCCCAGCCCACCCTGGCTTCTGCCCCCATCACTGCACACGCCAACTCTGAGTGTCCAGTCTGCTCTCAACTGTCTTCTTGTTCCGGGCCTTTGCTTTCCCATTAACAGAGGAAAGAAAGGACACTCTTTCCCCCTGAGTCCAACATCGTGATTCTGGGAGGGAATGCAGCAACGCACGCTGGCACCGCCGACCCCGCTGCATCTGTCCCAGACGGGGTGGCGTCTGCTCGGAGCACGGGGCGCTGGCAGCAGGCTCGCCGCGGGCCCCGGGGTCCGTCCTGAGCGGCTGGAGGCAGCCTTGCCGCGGGCCCCGGGGTCCGTCCTGTGCGGTTGCACAACTGCATGCTCTGCAGCCGTGGGAAGCAGCAGACGGGATATGCACACCACAGCACGGTTACATCATTTGAAGCTGCTGTGTTGACTGAGACGTGTGAAAAACAGAATGAGGTTTAGAGCACAGAGCCACGGCACAACCCCCCCCCCCCCGCCCGATATTGTGTAGGGATATGTGTCTGTGTTGTGAACATGCATTACTCACGGCAGAGTGGATGTCCAGACAGAGAAGAGGAATAGAGGGGGCCGTGGGGGAAGAGGAAAGGGAGTGAGGGCAAGAAAGGTTTTCCCAGGTGGCTGAAGATGATGTGCTGTGGCCCAAGGGTCTGATGAACTCAGAAGAGGGAGGAGGGAACGCACGACAGAGGAAGGGGTGAGAAGAGGGACAGAGGTTGCTCCGTTCAAGTCTTGCCCCCTTGGTCCAGGCCCAGGAGACGGGTGTCCTGTGTCAGGGGGACATGCAGCACACCCACCACCCACACTCAACTCGCGGCCGCCCTTCCTGGGGATGTGTGTGCACTTGCCAGGATTTCCCTGCCAGCCATCAGCCCCCATGAGGCTGCTTGTTCGCTTGGGATCCGCGTGAACCGCACCCCCTCAGTACACACTTGCCAAGTAGAACACAATCGACAAAAGGACAGTGGAGCCTGAACTGCATGGGCGCGGACTGGGAACAGTACAGGGAGTCAGTGCAAGGTTTCAATAAACAAATCCAAAGAAGCCGAAGGTAAACTGGGAAAATGAGGGAAGCACTATTCTTGAGTGTGCGGGGAGAGAGGCGGGCTTTCGGTAAAGCCTTGATGACTTACCACATCCAGGACCCAGCCGACGGGTGTCAGGGAGGCCCCCAGCCCTAGCCTGTGTTCACAGACTGACAGTCCCCCATCTCGGAAGGACAGGGGCCCTCCCGGTTCATGCCAGGCATGGGTGGGCCCGGAGGGTGGGCAGGAAGACGCTGATGACCCAGGAAGTCTGAGCCAGAACAGGACACACGTTGGGAGGGACACGAAAGAGACATCTGCAAGTGTTCCTGGCGCACATCTCCTGGGACACAGGGTAAGCTTCTCAAGCTAACTGGGGAGAGGCGGCCGTTTCTGTACAAGGGTAAACGAGCACGTGCGCCAGGGCCCAGGATGCGGCTGGGGTGACACCTGCCTTGTCTCAGATCGTCTTGGGAGCAGGCATCACCACACTGGGTTTCGCTGTTTACTCACAGTATTCCCAAGTGCCCTTGCGAGGGCACTGAAGTCCACGGTGCATTCTGAATTCTACGGTCATCCTACTGGGCATTTAAATACTGAATACCTATGATTTTATTAACGCTATGCTCCTGTTTTTCCTACGTCACAGGGCTTTATATTGATTTGTTTTTGAAGTTGATGTGATGGTGTGTATTACCTGTGGGTTTCATTTCAGGCTAGAAAGGGGCCTTACAAAATATCTTCTTAGAAAAAGACTCTTTTATACAGTCAAGGACTGTGGTTCCAAACACGGGCAAGAGCACGGCCAATCAGAGGAGAAGGGGAGTCACAGCACTTCCCTGAAGATGAAAACCAGCGGGTTTGGGACACCCTTCCTCTCCATCTGCATCCAGTAAAGTTCAAGCCCTTCCAGCGCCATGCCCCCAATGGGTCTTGAATACAGGGTGTCTTTCCCTCTTCACGGATCCCAGGCCAGGCCATCAACCAGCCCCTCGATTCCCAACGACACGCAGGGGGGCTATTAACCCCCTGCCCTGGTTAAAACCCTATAGTGAGGTTCCATCGGTAGTAGGATGGATTCTGCAGGTCTTACGCTGGGGCCTCCCTGATCAGGTCCTTCCCTGATCAGGTCCTTCCCTGCCTCCCAACTTGATTTCCCAGGACTCTCCCCCTGCTCACCAAGCTCCAGCCACACCAGTCTTGCCTGACTTGGAAGATGATGGCCAGTTCCTGCCTCAGGGCCTTTGCATGCACATTCCCTTGGCCTGGACTCGGTTCCTCCTATCTGAATGGTTGGCCTTCCTTGTCTGTATTCAGGTTTCCGCTCAAATGGCCCTTCCCTGACAGGGCCGTCTGCTAGGCCTCCCTCCTGGTAATTCCCCAGCAGATCGCCCTGTCTACGTTCCTTCTTGGCATCTCTGAGAGCTGAAGTCAAATGATTGATCCATTTGCCTTCTTATTTACTGTCCTCATCACACAGAGTGAAAACTCCACAAAGGCAAAGATTCTTTTGGTCTGGTTCATAAATGGACCTCAGGCCCTAGAACCAAGTCTGTTAAACTTGTGCTTTTAAAGTGAGGACTAAAAATACTCCTTCTTCACGGGGTCGTTACGGTATTGTTGCAGATCATAGATACCGTCACTGTTTTATGCACTTGCTCTTTCTTGTGCTTTGCGGGCTCTGCACCACTCATTCCATCAAGTAGCCCAATATCACGATGCCTGTTTTGCAGATGAGGACACTGATGCACAGAGAGGGTGAGTAGCTTGCCGGAGGTCACACAGCCAGCAGGATAATGGAGGCAGGACCTGAACCAGGGATCTGCACTTCTGAGCCCGAGTCTTCTGCACCACACTAGAGTCTCTGCTGCAGAGGCTGTCACAGGAGTAGCAGCTCCAAGGATGATGATGACAAGGTGGCAATGAAGGTAACTATAATGGTGACGAGTGGTTCAGCCCCAGACTGCAGCCCATCTATACCCTGCTCTGGCTTCAGCTCTTGTCTCAGCAGAGAGACATGCTACCAGCCTGATTTCCTGGGAAAGAGCTAGCATCCTGCTCTGCACGTGTCACAGGAATCTCCCAAACTCCAGGCAGCTTTGGCCCCAGGAAGGAGAGGAGGGCTCATGCATGTCCTTCCAGTGCAGAGGGGCCTCTCTGGGGGACAGCCAGGCTGTGGACACTCTCTAGTTTACACTGGGATGAACTCAGAAGTTGGAGACACCTGCAACAGTGAGGGATGAGGGTTGTTTCCTTGAAGAAGCTGTGCACGATATTTTCAGATGGCTCCGGGTGTCTGCACGCGATCAGGGCATGGGGCGTCAGGAGGTGGGAGCCCCCCTGTGGTGGCACTAACACTGCCTGCTGGATGCCAGATCCAGGCACAGGCTGGGGTGGGTCCATGGCTGGTCTTCCTTTACAGGCGAGTTGTCCAATGGGTATGAAGGTCCAGGTATGCAAGATCGCTAAGTTCTAGACATCTGCTGTACAACGCTCGGTGTTCACAACACCGTGTGGTGACTTGGGAATTTGTTAGAAAGTAAACTCATGTTGAGCGCTGTTACTACAGAATAAATAAGTATATAAACAAGACTTCTGGAGGCTATGGCCGTGTCTATGACCTTGACTGTGGTGATAGCACCATGCATGCCCACGTGCGTCCTCAATCACCAAATTGCACGTGGTACACCTATGGGGATTGTGCATATCAATTACACCTCAAGAAAGCTGTTCAAACCTTCTTTCCGCATCTCTTCAAATGGGATCTACTATCTGCAGGCAGCCTGACGTGGGTTTGGGTCTCTGACAAACTTGTAAGTGCAAAAGATGCTGGATTATTGGTCTTAAATACAAGGAATTCCAATTCTGAGCTACTGCCCGAAGTGGCGCCTCTATTGTACCGGCAAAGCAACGCCATGTGGAAGGTGTGCAAGAGTTCACGGCCTAAATCACAAGGCGCAAGCTCCCAGGACCTGCCCCTTGTCAGGCCACCCCAGGGAAGCAATGCAAATGAGCTCTAGGGAAGGCAGAGAACCGGTCTTCGTGAAGCTTTACTACCTGCACAGGCCACACACCCCCCCCGAGTCCTCCCCGCGGGGCAAGTGCACCAGCATCCCGTCACGCAGCCCAGAGCACCCAGTCTGACTAAGCCATGCGACCTGTCCGTGGTCTCCTTCCCTGCAGGTGACCGGGATCTACAGACACCACAGACCTCCCCCAGCAGCCCCCTCAGCTCCCCTAGGACCGAGCTCTTCCCACAGCCAACAGACCAGGCATTTGTCAGCTTAGTCAGTAATTACCCTTTGGAATCCCAGCCAGCCGGGGATTCTGCCCAGCTCCAGAACGACACTGCCTCCTATGTCCAGAGGCTGCGATTTTCCCCACAGCCTCGAACTGACAGATTCCTAATTGACTCAGAGAGCGGCTGGTGGCAGGATAATTTATCGAGATATTAGTTTATGTTTTGTTCTACCTCTTTCCCACTCCTCATTCCAAGATGGTAGCCAGACCGCTGTGCTCTGCATCCGCATGGGGTCTCATGACTTCAGGCCAGCAGCAAAGTTACCTCCACACCCTCTCTTCCTGCCTATTCTGAATACCCAAGCTTTGTTTCTAAACCCCAATGCCTTTTCTGGAGGGCTGTCTGTTTTAAGGATCAAATTATTGATCCTCTCTAGCATGTGCTGCTTTTACTGATTTATGTCTCATGGTCCACTCATTCATTCCTTCATCAAATATTTATTGAATGCCTACTGTTAGCCAAGCACTGCTCTCTTCAGGAACAGGGCACAGGGCAGCTATCCCTGACCCAGTTTATCACCTGCCAAAATCTCAGTGACCTGAACTCCAGAGGAAACATTCATTCAGTATGGCATACACGTACTCTGTTTAGGACTGGGGATTTTTTTTTTTAAGATTTTTTAGTTTTTTATTTGAGAGAGAGAGAGAAAGAGAGAGAGAGAGAGAGAATGTGCACGAGCAGGGGGAAAGGGAGAGGGAGAAAGAGAAGCAGACTCCCCACTGAGCCAGGAGCCCGATGCGGAACTCGATCCCAGGACCCTAAGATCATGACCTGAGCCCAAGGCAGATGCTGAACCAACTGAGCCATCCAGGTGCCCCTGGGGATGGTTTTTGATTTTGTGTGTAAAAATCACAGACATATACACAAAGAATATTTTTGAGTGGGAAATAACAAATTTAGAAAACCAAATTTACAAAATATTAAAAGCAGTTATCTTTGAATGCTGGGACAGTAAGTGACTTTTTCCCATTTATTTTTGCACTATAAATTTTCTTCAGTAAAAATGCTTGTCTTTATCATAAGAAGTCTAAGGATTTTAGGAATACAGCATTGCATGCATTGATGGGGCTTTGCCATCGATAACAACTCACTCTTCATAACATCTGAAACAGAAGGCACAATGATGCCAGCTACATTTCTGAAGTATCCATCACACCTTCTCCTCTTTCAGTTCCAAGACCTGGATCCAAGAAACATGAATGCATATTGAAATGTGCTAATTTACTTGGTGCATCTATATAATACAGGGAGCTCTGCACACTGAAAGGTAAGTGCAAGGTAGCAGCAAGACCACCCAGACCAGAAGAAAACTGTATATCAGGTATTGTGTAGTTGATACGTGGTTAATGGAAATATGAAAATAAGGCAGAATGGCTCTTAGAAGGGATAAACTTCTTGAAATTCTGTACAGGAAGAAAAATAGAAAAAAAAAAAACAGAGATGCAAAGAAAACCAAAACTTAAGCATCACCAATAAAACATTAACCATGCCACAAATGCATTGCATTGTCCAGTAACGAGCATCCAAGGTTAGGGTGAGTTGGAACCTGCCTCTTTGCACTGCATTCAGGGTTGGGGCTTCGATCACATAGGATGCAGCCCCACCCACCTCCTGAGGTCCCCCTGACCACCAGAGCCCCACTTCCGGGTGCCCCCAGCATCTGCAAGATGAAGGGGTCTAGGTGCCCGTACCAACTGCTGCAGCCTGTGCTGGTTCATTTTGTGCCTCAGTGTGACCAGCCAGCAGGTGCCCAGATCGACCTTTCTGCCCACGTCTGTGCGGGTGTTGATGGAGCAGATCTGCATTTGAATCGACGGACTCTACCGTACACGGCCCTCCCCAATGTAGATGGGCAGAGAGGGCACATGGAACGAGAGGTGAGGGAGAGGTGAGGGAGAAGGAATCTGCCCCTTTTCCTTCCTGCCTACCTGCTTGAGTTGGGACATCTCATCTCACCTGGCTCTGGCTCTTGGGCTGGGATGTAAACCATTGGTGCCCCCTGGTTCTCAGGCCTTCCAACGTGGACCCGGTTATACAACCAGCTTTCCTGGGGCTCCAGCTTGCAGACTGTGGATCTAACACGTGAGAAACTGAGTCACAGCACTTGGAGCTGATTGCTCTGCTCCCAAAGCTGGTGAGTACAGATCAGGATTAGATCCCAGGGGTCCTCACTCAGAGCTCACACTCCTATACCCGGACACTTCTGTTTATCTCATACATTTGAAGTCTTTCCTGGGCCAAGACATAGTCCCTAAAAGAAGTACTTTCAGTGACTACAAAAGGTTTGGTCTCAAGGCTACACAATAATTTCATTTAACAAAACTCATCCTTTCCTATGTAGATGACTTTCTATCTCTAGTTATTGTAAATAAAATTGAAATGATATGTCCAGACTTAAGTCTTGCTGCGTAGCCAGATGCTGCCCTTCTTTGACCCTAAGCTCCAGGCCGAGGCTGATTGGCCCCAGAGCTGGAGGAAAAGAATAAGAACTTCAGAGATGAAAGGACAAGGTATGGATTCCCATTATCGCCACATGGCGTGGCATCATTCAGAGAATCCAGCCCATCCAATAAAGCAAGAAAAGAATCAATGGGAAAATTATTAGAAAATAGAAGATTGAACTTTTTTTTTGCTGGTGACATTGTCCATCTTCAAAGGCCACAAAGATCAACTAGAAGTACAGAAATAATGAGTATCCACTAATGCGTTGAGTTACAAAAAAGATAAAGATCAACAGTTATATCAGCCAAACAAGCTAGAAAATAGGACCGATGAAAGGTCACATTCACATCAGACAAGGGACTGTAAAATGGTTAAAATCAATTTAAGCAGAAATTTATAGGATCAAGTTGAGGGTAACCATGAAACTAATTTTTAGGCTAAATAAATAAATAATGTTACATCCTCTATTGCTGGGAAGGAATTCAAAATACTCTAAAGGTGCCAATTTTACCCTGATGATTTATTGATTGTAATAAAAGGTAAATAAGATCTTTTTTCCTTTGCTAATAGAGAAAGCATTTCATCCTTTATGTTGAAGAATGAGTAGACGCTAATGGCTATTAAAATTTTTTAAATTAAAACTTGAGAAAATACTGTTTCAAATATTGTTTACAAAATATTGTAAAAATATAAAATTAAAGATGTTAAGCCATGCAGCGAGTTAGAAAATGAAGAGGGTAGTGAATCAACACAGAGGGGAAGGTGGGGACTGTCCAGCACATTTTAACAAGGCCTTTGATCACCATATGGAATCCTGAGAAATGTCCTCACCTCTCAGCTCACGTAGACAAGAGAGCAAAGCAAACAAGACCAACGCTAAGAGAAAATATTAACATCTAACTTGATTGCAGGTCATGTTAAAAAATTAAACAGAAAAGAATTACATACACCCACGTATATTCTGCATTTCAAGGAAATCCTAAATACTAAAGCAAGGAATAACAATCATGATATCATTAACTTCATCTTTAGTTGTAGAAAAAACAAAATACTTTCCATATAAAACACACTATGAAAATCAAAAGGTATGCTACATAATCGGCAAAAAAAAATGCCTTACAAGACAGAAAATGTTAATCTCCTTGTATATAGCTAATTTACTAATCTTCACAAAAACAAGATAATGAGCAATTCACAAAAATAAGCAACGACAAGAATCACAAATAGCTAATAAATATATAAGGCAGTGTTCAAACTCAGTAATGATCCAAGGAGCCTCAGCTGAAACAGCCACGAATATCATTTAAGTTGCCATGTTGAAAATATGTGCATTTAAAAAGTTATTTTCAAGCCTTGGTGAAACTCTAGTAAGAAAAGTACTTGAATGCATTACAGGTGAATTGTTGAATTGGGAACATGTTCCTGGAAGACAATTAGACAATAGGTCCATCAAGGCCTTAAAATACTGAGTATCTTGACCTAGCAATCAAACCCAGGTGCATTTGTCTGCTTCTGTGTTTGTTTGTTTAGGCAAATATTTTTGCATTTGCCCTATTTTAAATTCTTTACTAGGATTCTTTCACTTCACTGTCACAAAACCCTGGAAAGTAGTGCTCATTACCACCTTACGTATGTGAAAAGTGGGATCACAGGGGATGAGGCCAGTCATGGTAGAGCTGGCCTGCAAAGACTCAGGCCTTCTGGAGGCCCAAGCACATAAGTGGCGGTATGCTTCCCTCCGCCCTCCCGCCATGCATGTAACAGGTGCACAAACATGTCCATTGTTTCATTATTTATAATGGAAAAGAAGAGAGGAGAATTAGGGGTGAGCTGGAGAACTGAGATACACACAACGTGACAGCCGACTTACGGTTACAGAACTTTTGAATTATATATTTTCAAGTAAAAAAAACTGTTTAGTTTTCTGAAAAATACAAAAAGAAAAGATATAGAAGTAAAACCAGAACGAAAACCACCAAAATATTGGTCACATTGACCTCTATGTGGACAGTATGGTAAATTTTATTTGTACTTTTTTTTGGGGGGGGGTTCAAATTTTTTCAAATGAACATGCAAAGCTTGTGAAATTGCACACGACATACGTAAGTGTACATGAACACACACACAAGTGTCACCCAACAGCCTCAATGCGATGTTCCACCCAGTACCACAGGTATGGAAGACACACACTCAAGGACACTTTCCCACCACGCCCCGCTCAGGGCTCATGTCGTCTTTAGAGCCTTCTGTGGTTACAAACCCCTTTCTCAACCACCTTTGGTCCACGCAGACAGGTGCATTACTGTGCATTTAGCAGCAGCAACCCCCAAAGTGGCTCTGTTACAGCCCGTGCTGCGTGTGGGTGAACTCCCGGCTCCTCCTCAGCCGAGGACATCTCTGATCCCCTCTCCCATCAACACCCATGGTGCCCCGAGGGCTCTAGCTGCATCCCGGTTTGCAGGCTCGGGACCGCCTCGGCATGCCTGTCCCAACAGAGCACCAGGGCCATCTCTCATGCGATCCCCCAGTACACTCTTCAGGGATCTCCCGTTGCCTGTGGTGTAGCGTTCACATCTTTAGCAAAGATTTTCAAACTAAACACTACATCCAACCTTGACATCTGATGCTGGTCAAACTAGGTCTATTTGCCTCCCTCCAACTGCCCCAAACTAAGTTGAGAAACAGGGATCTGAAGACAGTGTGGGGAAAGCGTTGCCCACAGGAAAATAGGACATGCCCACTGGCTCACTGGGCGCAGGACAGGGGCTGGAGGAGTATGTATTTTTTACTGGGGGGAGGCATGGTGGCACCTACAGTTTATGTCGGTACGGAATGGAGGGAGAAGAAATTAAGAAGTGTTTTTGAAGGATTTAAAAAGCACCAGAAAAGAACTTGAGGTATTTTGAAATTAATTTTAGTCACATGAACAGCCATGTAGTTTTATCCATATGCCCGACTGCAAGAATTAAGGCTTTGTAAGCACCCACTGTAGAGACCTGGAAAAGGTCTTCCGTTATCTGTTACCATGATGTTTCCACATGGAGCAGGGCACTCCCATGGACCGAGGCCCAGTAGCAGCAGGGTGCCAACTCTACTCACTCCACAGAGATGTTCTAGAATCCAGACCAGGGCTGGGCAAAGGATGGTCTGTGGAAGAGTTGGCACATGTTTCTGTCAATAAAGTTTTATTGGAACAGAGTCCCATCCCTTCATGTACATATTGCCCTTGGCTGCTTTCCCACTACTACAGGAGGGTTGAGTTGCTGCAACAGATACCATCTGGCAAACGAAGTCTGAAATATTTACTACCCGAGCCCTTCCAGAAGAAGGGAGCCTCATCTACAGCATTAAGCCAGGACCTGCCGAGGAAGCAGTGAAGAACTGACTGGCCCCTCTAGATGACTGTCAGACATGTACAGGAGGCTGGGGGCTGGACTGGGCTCTGAGTCCTAACACCTGGGAAGAAGATCCAGCGGACTGAGGGCTGATTAGGAAAAACAGGCTGCAAAGCGCTGTCCCTTGGAACCTGAGAGGCTCAGTGTCCTCAAGCCCAAAAAAGCTAAAGGGACACAGGGATTACAGAGGACACAGCTACAGTGGAAAGGGGGCCGGCTCCCACTGGCATGTGTTCCATGGACCAGACACGGGCAGAGAGAGAGCGCGAGCACCCAGGCTGTCCTCACGATGTCATCTCCAGAATGAGGACACATGAGCTGAGAGCAGCTTGGACATGCCCTGTTGAAGCTGGAGGCTGCAGAAAGAGTTCGATCCATCTGCCAGATACACTCCTTCACTTCACGAAGGTGCAAGAAGAAATGGGCTCAGTGATGGGCTTGGGCGGTCTCTGAACAGCCCACACCAGCCTTGCAGCAGGTGAGAGCAGCTGATGAGCGTCACTGGGTAAGTGTTCTGCCCCCTGCCTCCCTCTCTTCACTATCCTCCTCACTGCCAAAAGCCCAGGGGCCAGAGGCCACACTTGAAAGGTGCATGGGGACAGGAGGGGAAGTGCCGGCAGAGCCAACCAGAAGGAAGCTTACTCCATCCCACTTTCCCACCACCTGCCTAGTGTGGGCCTGGGGATGAAGAGAAACTTTACCTCTCAGGGAAGTTCAGATTTTTGAGTATTATTTGCATGACATGTTCTAGTGACTGGGGTGGGCTCTTCTCTGACTTGGAAAGAATAGAGGATTCTCATTATCTGAGAATGTAAGAAAAATCCCAGGGCCTGCCCTAGTTTTTGTCCAACAGGTAGAGGAAAACTGGACCCATTAAGCTTATTTGAACCAAGAGAGGAAAAAGAAGACTATTCTCTACCCTCAGGGGAAAGAAAAATCAGTGGAAGAGAAGTGAGAAGCAGTGACTAGCAGGAGGACTCCATCAGTGATAATAGGGAGTGGTGGGGACTGTGGCGAATCCAGAAGGGAAGGCTCTCCAAAGAGGCCTTCATGGAAATTCAAATGTAATTTTGCCAAGTGTGCTAATTCCTTACGAGAACCTAGAAATCTGAATTTTTATGCAAAACGTATACTCTTAGCATTGCATTTTCTCTCTGTTTTATTTATTTATTTTTTTCAAAACAGATCACGGCCATCAATAGGAGCACCAGACAAACTCATCCATCAATCAGATGCTGCACTTTTTGGAAATGAATCAGAATCAGCAACAATACGCCACATTTTATGCATGTGGGTTCCTTCCTTTGAGTTTTACTTTAGCTTCTTTTGTATGAACATTTTATGTAATACAGATATTCTGCTTCAGATTTTAGCAATGATCTCAATCAAGAAATCTTAAAGCTTACCACAAATAAGAAATAAAAGAAAAGGGAACTATGTAATATAATCAACACTGCACATTTATTTCTTCTCGCCCTTGCTTGCTTAGTTCTCTTCCTTTTCCAGATTTAAAAACAGGTATTTTCATGGCCTCAGCAGAAGAATGCAGCTCACTTCCCCTATGATTCAGGAGGAAGAAGCAAGGTTGAAAATATTCCACCTGAGGTCTATCTGGAAACAAGCCAGTGAGTAGAAAAAGATACGATATTATTCAAATAACATTATTCTTCCCGTGGACTGTAGACTCTATTAATGGCTGTTCTATAAACAATAAAACCTATTCACCCATGAAATTCATTTCTGTGAACGTGCTCATTATGGAGACATTAAAATAAAGGAAACGTATGTTGGAATTTGAGTGATATAACACTGCATATTATAAGGAAATATTCCTTGTCAAAAGAACAAATATTAGCAGAAAATAAAGCCCAATTCCAATGCAGAGCTGAGATTAGGTGCTAAGTATATCCACTGAGCTTGATTTTCTCTGGGTCTGTTCACTTCCAAGCGATGGAAGCAAACAGTGGAACCAACCAACAGGGTGGAAGCAAATGGAACCAACATGGATGTTGGTTTCCTCCACACTGTTCTGTTCCGCAGACCCTATTAATCTGTTTCCGGAATGACTTACAGGGTCTCGTGGGCCCCAGACACAGACCCCACCTGTCTACGTTGCCCTGTGCAGGACCAGGCAGGAACACGTCGGTTTCCTCCATGTGGAATACTGCAAACAGGTTACCTTTCTGTTGTGAAATACGGAAATAAAAATATGACTGCCGACAACTCTTTTATTTCATACATTGCATTTTATTCCTGGCTGGAATCAAAGTTGGCTATGTTCCTCAGAAGGCCGGGCCTGCAGAGTCCTGAGCGTTTGAAACGAAGCTCCCCTGACATTTTAGCACACACAAAATGCTCACCCTCGGTCCTCAGACACTCCTGCAACTTCCACTAGGGATGGACACCCACAAGCCGGCCAACCTTCCTTTTCACAACAAGAATGGAGCGGGGAGAGGGGGCACCGCTCTCCCCCGGGGGCTCTTTGCAGAGGGTTTTCGATGCTGTGTGTCGGAACCATGCAAGTGATTCCAACCACAGTGAAGACCTGCCCCTCTCTGCTCCCAAACTGACAACAGCACCTTCAGAGTCGCCTCCTTTGGAAGAATTAAAGAGAAAGTATGGGGGGAAGGCATGCCATCAGAAACAGGAAAGAACTTTCAGCAGGTGCATAGTTTTTGGCCTTGGCAATACAAAATGGGCTGAGGGACCAGAGTCGACCGAATGGGCTGAGGTGGGCTCAGAAGGAAACAGAGAGCTTCACTTTCAAGTGGACTGTGCAGTTTATAAAACCGTGTGCGGTCAGATTAAAGAAGGTCACTAAAATAGACTTTGGTGACTGCACCACCCAGCTGCGAAATGGATCCCTGTCTGCTGCACTTCCCTCTCCTTCTACCCAAGAGAATCCCTATCCTAAATTTCATGTTGACCGTTCTGTTTTTCTTCTGCACCCATGTAAGTGTCTCTAAACAGTATGAAGATGCCGGTCTATTAATGAGATTGTATTCTGATGCGTCTTCCGATGACCTTCCGCTTTGCTGCCTGTCTCTGAGATGTGCTCTGTGTTGGCAGATTGATGACCATTCCACCGCGACACGGTCGTCCGCTGTTCCAATATATGAAACTGGAGGCCCACCCTTCTGACCATGGGTATTTGTAACGCATTTATTGAAGCAGCCCACAGAGTTACAGACCCATCACCATTACCCAATTCTAGAAAATTTTAAATCACGAAAATCTCCCCCTCCAAAAGCATGTCCATCAGAAGTCTTTCCCTGTCCTTCCTTCCTCATAACCAGCCTCTGGCAACCGCGACTCCACTACCTGTCTCCACGAATTTTCCTATTCTGGACATTTAGTGTTACGGTATAGATGGAATCACACCATAAAAAGCTATTTTGACTGGTTTCTCTCGATCAGCGGATTTTCAAGGCTCATTCACGTTGTAGTGCGCATCAGGACTTCATCCCTCTTTAGGGCTGAATAACACTTTACATAGGGATATATGACATCTGTTTATTCCTCAGTTGATGGGCTTTGGGTTATTTCTACCATTTGGCTATTATGAATAATGCTGCTATAGAGGTCTTGTGCAGACGTAGGTGTTCACTTCTCTCCAGTATCCACCTAGGGGTGGAATTGTTGGATCAAATGATAACTCCATGCTTTATGTTTGAAGAACTGCCAAGCTGTTTTGTAAAGTGAGTGCATTGTCTTATATCCTCACAAACAGCGGGGTTCAGATTTCTCTACACCCTCGCTCACGTGTGGTTGGGGCATCTTGTTTATTTTAGTTTTGCTAGCAGGTGTAAACTGATATCTCGTTGTTGTTTTGACTTGCATTTCCCTGGGAGTGATGGAGAATATACTTTTATTTATATATCTTCTTTGTAGAAATTTCTGTTCAGCTCTTTGTCTTTATTTTTAGAACAGTTTGAGATTGACAGATTACAGAAAAAGTGAGATGATAGCTGGAGTTCCAATAGACCTCACACTCTATCATTAACATGTTACAAAGGTATGGGGCACTTGTTACAATTAATGAACCAACGCTGATACATTATTACTAAATAAAATACACACTTTATTCTAATTTCCTTACTTTATACCTAATGTCCTTTTTAGGTGCAAGATCCCATCCAGAACATCACATTGACTTTAGTTGTCATGTCCTCTTAGGCTCCATAGGCTGGGACAGTTTCTCAGATTTTCCTTACTTTTGATGACATTGACGGTTTTGAGGAGTATTGGTCAGGGGCATTTCAGGAAGCCCCTCTATTGAAATTCCCCTGATGCCCTTCTCATGTTTAGTCTGGGACTAGAGATTTTTGGGTGAAGATCACAGAGGTAAAGTGCCATTTCACTGCATCTTATCAAGGGTGTACGCAAACAACAAAACTCACCACTGTTGATATTGGCCTCAATCACCCAAGTTAAGTCATGTTTATCAGATTTCTCCACAATAAAGTCACTCTTCGCTCTCCCTTTCCATAAGATACTTAAAATAGATTGAATTGTGACTCCTCAAAATATATGTCCTCCCAGAATCTCAGGTCTTGTGATGAGATCATTCTGGGCTAGAGTGGGCCCTAAATCCAACGATAAGGTGCCCTTATAAAAGACAGAAAGGTAGAAGACATACAGAGACATAGAGAAGAAAATGCCGTGAAAACTGAGGCAGAGACTGAAATCTTTAGCCTGCAAGCCAAGGACGTGATGGACTTCGGGAAGCCACCACAAGCCTGGAGAGACATGGCCCTGCAGGGCCTTGGGAGGGAACCAGGCCCTAACACCCTATGTGCAGACTCCCAGCCTCCAGAACTTGGGAGAACACACTTCTGTTTTAAGCCACCAAGCTCTGTGCATGAGGCATGTGCATTGCCCTGGGCATCCTTTCTTTTTGCTGTGGGCAGAGTACAGAAATAGGTGTGTGTGTGCTAAGCCACACAGGCGTGCAAGTCTGTAAGTACTTCTATACAGAACCACCTGCATCTGACCACGTAAACACGAGTTCTTCTAGAGGCCCCACCTCAAACTCATGGATCCTTCTAGCCTCTTCCCACTGCTTCTCAGTGAAGACCCACCCCAAGAGTGGGAAGCCTGGCTGCCATGACCACCTGTCCCCCTGCCCAGTAGTTCAATTCTACCAACACAGGCACAGCAATATTGGACCCCCACTCATTGTTAGGCCCTCCTCCCCCAGGAAACAACCTGACCAACCAGAGCATGGGGCACAGGTGTGATTTCTCCGGTGTCTGATTTCTGAAGTGACTTCGATCGTCCTCTTCCTCATGCACCTGACCGGGGTTGTGCCGTGCATGTGAATATAGTCAGATTCTCTTTTTACAGTCTGCCTTCCTTCTTCAGATTCCCCAAACTCCTAAATTCTGCTTTAAAAATTGCGTGAGTTAAGTTTTACTACTTGTGCTATAAATTTTTATGGGTTTTGACAAATATGCACGATCATGTATCCCTCATGACAGTATCACGCAGAACAGTTTCACTGTCTTAAAAATCCTAGTGTTTACCTGGTTACCTCTCCTTTCCACCCTGCAGAGGCTCTTCCAGCTTCTGGTGGCTCCAGGTGTCCCTGGGCTTGTGGCTCTGCCCCTCCAGTCTCTGTCTCTGTGGTCACGTGGTCTTCTCCCTCATGTGTGTCACATTTCCCTCTGCCTCTCTTGTAAGGACACTTGTCACTGGATTGGGAGCCCACCTGGATAATCTAGGATGTCCTCATCTTAAGATCCCTAACTCAATCACATCTGCAAAGACCCTTTCTCCAAATAAGGTCACATTCACCGTTTCTAGGGGTTGGGATGTGGACATATCTTTCGGAAGCTTCTATTCAGCTCATGACAGTGACCTCTCTGGCTATGGGAGAGTAACGATCTTCACCCCTTGGATGTTCTAGTTCCACCATCATGGATGAGGCAGTGGAAGTAGAAAGTGATACTTCTCAGAAAATTGGGATTGCCCGGCAGGTGCGAGGTGGCTCACGTTTATGCAGGACCAGAGCCATGGTCACCCAGACACACAAACCTTCACACTTAGTTTCACATCCCATTGTCTCAGGTGAATCAAACTCCCCTCATAGCATGGAATTAGGGTTTCAGCCTCTATTACTCAAAATTATTACCCCTTCAGACTGACATGTTGATCATTCATGAAGAAATGGTATGTTGAGTAACTGAAGTTTATAAACAGAAATGCACAAAATATGTCCAACTCAATATAAATTGCCTGTTTTAGAGAGGGTACATATTTATTACTGCAAATCCACACACATACACACACACACATTTTTAAAGCACTCCCTCCTGTTGGGTGGAAGTTCACGACAAGTGTGTTTGATTTCCTTTCCGTGAAACTTCTTCACAGTAACCCAAAGAGACAGCTTCTCCTTTGGAGTGGGAACACCAAAGGCAACGAGCATCAGAGGAGCCTTGAGACATGAAAAGCATAGACTGGAGTTCAGGAGGGGGGATCTGGCCTGTCTATTCTATAGAAAATGTCCAAGAAATGTATTTGTGGGATCCACCCCTCTCCGTGAGCCTGAGCTGTGGGAATGTTGCATTCGGTTAATTCCCCTTGAGATGTTTGATCAGTGTAAGTCGAAACAAAGCCCGGGCCAACAACATCAGACCTCCGGAGTCAACATCTCTTGTCTTCTCTTCAAAAAGAGAAAGCCCCGAGTAATCCACCCTGCTACCCAACATACAGCCCAAGTGACATTTTCAATGAGAATATATTGTCAGCTGTTTTGTCTTGCTCATTCATTGTAGTTTTGTTAGATCCTTTGTTTCTTTGATGCTCAGAATATTGCACCATTTGGCTCTAAAATCTACATTAGAAGAGCATTAATTAAAGGCAGACACATTGCAATGGAGACAGTGTTGAAATTATGCTTGAAGGTACAATGTAATTAATTTTGTACAAGAGAAACATAAAAGAGAGAGAATGAAACTGGAGGAAATAGCACCACAACCCACAAAATGATAATGAGAACTACAATTGTAGATCAGACAAAATATGAAAAGACATACGGAGTAATTAGACCTCCGGCGGGAGGGGGAGATCACAACAAAGGGTCACCTGCTGAGTTAAATGGAGAACACATGTCTCATGTCAGGACGTATGTCTTCCTGCGGACAGGATGACTTGCATTAAGCATCTGCCAGGTAGATGGAGAAGAGGATTCTGATGCAAATTGGTAAGAGCCTGGACAATGGGGCTGGAAATGACTTTCCTTAGAAGCCGTCCTGTTGATGTAAGTGCGAGGCACCATGATGAACTGAGAGGAAGTCCACCTCCCTTCCAGGAAGGGGCTGGAGCCACCATAACGCATTAAGGCTCATCAATCCCAGAGACGTCAATGTTACAAGGATGGTTATTAGGGCAACCTCGATTTACAAGGTCTAGAACAGTTCATTTGAATTTACTGCATCTGTATTTCAGTAGTGCCTTAGGGGTACTGTGATTGAAAGTTACAGAAACCTCATGGAACTGAGTCTAGTAAAAAATAAAATGAATTTATACAAAACACTCCTCATGTGACCCTCACTCACCATGACAATGACAATGATCACCTGATAACTAACAGAAACCAAAGGAAGGAGGACGGGCTCCTTCAGAGCAAGTGTGGCCACTGGCTTCTGCTTCCTTTACTAGCATCCAGGTTAGACCGTCTTCCGGTTAATTGGCCACGGGGAAAGGAGCACTACTACAGGTCTGCATTCACTGAGTCACACGGCCACTAGCATGTCCTATAGGCTTCATCTGCATGCCGCGTCCTGTGCTGGTGTCCTGTGTGACTTCTCGTTAAATCCTCCTAACGTTCCGTGGCACGTATGTCTTGTTTCACAGAAGAAGGAAGAAGCCTGGGAGGTGCTGCGGGCACAGGTGGCAGAAGCAGGAGCTGAACCAATCTGGGAAGACTCCAGAGCCCACCTGTGTGAGTGTCCCATGGCTGCACTGGCAAGTCGCCACAGGCCGACGAGCTTAAGACAGCGCCCACTGTCCATCTCACACTTTTCGTGGGTCTGGGGTCCGGGCACAGTGTGGCTCAGCTGGTCTCTGTTTAGGGTCTCACAAGGTGGAAAGCAAGGTGTGGGCTGGGCTTTCCCCTGGAGGCCCAGGTGCAGCGAGACGGCGGCCAGAACCCAGTATCTGCTCACACTTTCTGTGAGGCCCCTGCATCTCTAAGCTGGTGAGGGCATGGCGAGCCCTTGTGACCCAAACCCCCCTGACTTCCCTCCTGACACCCTCCTCCGTCACCTGCCAGGAACACACGCCCCTCACTTCCTTCTGAGCCCAGAGCAACTGTTGCATCTGTGCGTCAACCAACAATCGGCTCACAAGGGTGTAGGCATTTTCTAGGTTGATTTAGGAGTTCTCTATCATATGCTCTCAAAACTTCCTTCTCCAGAGCCAAATTCAAGAAGATAAATTTAAAAATCTGCACACACACACTCCTGGGGCCTGAGGAGGCTGATATTCTCCCATTTGCTGAGCACTGCGCCGGGGCTGAAGACCCAGGAGTGAAGGATGCGCAGCCCCCTCGGGAACACCAGCTCCCGGTGCAGTAAGGCAAGCAAGCAGTCAAGATGCAATCTGGCAGAATACATGATAAGAAAAACTCAGGGGTTCAAGGGAAACTCAAAAATGGACACCTGACCCAGTAGGTGGGTGAGGGGTGGACAGGGAAAGCCTTCTGAGAGGCGGTGACATATAAACCAAGGTCTGAGAATCGGCAAACTCAAGAAGAGAAGGGATGGGGAAAGACAGGATGCATGGGACAGCAGAAGGAAGGGCACATGCAAAGGCCCAGCAGTGGGTGGCCACGGAAGATGACCAGGTGGGAAGGACTCTGGAAAGGGGGAGACTGGGTGAGAGACAGCTCGAAAAGGTCTGTAGGATCTGCAATATTTGGGGCACTGTTGGCCACACTGAATAGAAGGGCTTTGATTCTGAAGGTGATGGACAACATCTGAAGCATAGGAATGACTAGATTAGTGTGGAAATCTAAAATAAAACCCACTAGTCTCCTTCTCTCTCCCCTTGACCGAGTAGCAAACCCTTTTGGGGCTGTTTTGGCCCCTTCCTCAAAGCTCCAGCCAACCAGAGACAGGCCTGCTCCCCAGGGGCTCAGGAGATTGAGCGATACCCACTTTGGAACCCTGTAGCTGCAGAACCCACAGGAGAGGAGCCTTCCCATCCCTCCATCCCAGTGTCACTGTGGCCGTCCCAAGAGTTTTCCACTGAGAGTCTGGGGTGGGAGCAAAAGTCTCTTCCTCTTCCGTAAAGGGTCTGATTTTGTTCTGGGCCCTCTTTCCTGTCCATAGCACCAGACGAACTATGTTCCCACTGACCTTGCTCAGGGAGAATTCTGTTGCCTGGCATTTTCTGCCTGACAAGTGGGGCCAGTGTCAGACTCATCTCCTGGGATCTTGGTGAATTTACCTTGCCAGAGTCAATTCAAGCCTCTATAGGATTTCTCAATAGTCATATTAATTTGAAATGTACGCACTGCTCTTTTTTGATGCTAATCTCTTGTCAGAGCAGAAGATTCCTGATAAAAAATTGTGGAAGTGGCTTTACAATAAGTGATGTGTGTGGACGTGGGGCTCACTTAATTTTTTTTTCTTTCCCTCAGCTGGAATCTCTTAGCTACTTCCATGCACTGAAATCTACTTTCGGATGTTCTGTCTGTCATTCCTGCAAACAGAGCAGGTGCTGAGCTGAAGAATCAATTCGGAAATTAAGATCTGGCTGCTGGATGCCATTGTGCTGGCCCTATATCAAAGTTCTCCTTCTTCTGCAATGAATTTCTAAAGCCAAGCTAGAAGCTGCTGAAGGTCTGCAAATGGCATTCTTTAGCTTTTAACTTTCACATAAAACAGAATAAAAGATTATCGCATGTCCAAAAAAAATCTGGCTACTGCTTGTCATAAATTCCTGTGCGTGCTCCAGACGCAGAATTGGACGGTGTGTTGTCAGCTCATTCATTCTTCATGGGGCTTATTTTTATTTGGGTTGCAGGCATTAAAAAAGATGTCAGATATGTATACATTATATGTCTATTTATACACACACACACACTCCCAGATACATCTAAATACATACCCACAAATGCACACATATACACACACATATTTTCTCCATCCCAACCAACTCTTCTGTCAGTGATATCTATTCTACCAGAGATGTGCCCAGTGAAATATTTCTAGGTATGATCCGGAAAGAATCGTTTGGGTCATCTTATCTCTTTCGTCTAGTCCTGAATAATTTCTTTAATAGGGAATCCATTGTCTCCTGAGACAGACCATTTGATTGTTAGATATCTCTGTTAGAAATTCCCTTCTTACTTTGAGAAAAATCTGTTTTCCTATAATTTCCACCCTTAAGGATGCATTGAAGAAGCACGCCTATCTAACTGGCAATTATATATAAGAGACTGAATGACAGAGTTCTGAAATGAGGATAAACATCTGAAAGTCATCAGCTTATCCATGATAATTCTAACTTTAGGAGAAAAAAAGAGTCACAGACAATATCCTGTGCCGTATGAACGATGGAAAATGAAACACTGGAAAAGATCAGCCTCAGAGGGTCTGCTGAAGAAAATGGAATAAGCCAAGGAGCCCATCCTGCTGAAACAAGATGGCGCACACAACTGGAACAGCTGAAGAGCATCGAGGAAGGACTCTTTACAAAGACGTGGGCAAGTTAAAGGGCAGCCTCAGGAGATGGGGAAGCATCAGCAGGGATAATTCTGAAGTTGGCAAATGGTGGGGGGCCTGTCCCGGGACCAGGCAGAGGTAGAGATGGAGGATACCGCCCAGCAAGAGATTTTGTCTTTGATCACGACAGACACTGCTGTGGCCTGGACTGAAGGGAACCGGAGGGACAATATCCACTCTCTGACCTACTCATCCTCCACTGGCTACACCCACCGGGGAGCAAGGGAGCCCAGTTAATGCAGCCCAAGGGGGTCAGCACCCGAGGCACTAGAGGGTGGGAGAGAGATCATGTAAGAGCCTGAGCAGGAGCAGACCAAGAAAAACACAGACACATGATCATAAAGGGGGCTGACGGAGAAAAACCCTTTAAGGCAAATTTCTATGTGAAGAAATACACAGAATATTCTAGAATATACTAGATTTACTGAGATCCCTGGGATTCAGCCACAATTTGACAAGGAGGTGGCTTTATAAACTAATATTTTTAAGTGCCTACTATGTGCCAGTTACTTTGGAGATATAGCAGTGAAAAAGAAGTTTGCATTCTCCCAGTGGGCATCAGACCACAAGTTAGTGCACGACACCAACAGACACAATGACAGATGGCAAAGGCCGCTAGAGCAGACACTTGGGGGACAGAGAGCACATGTCACACAGAGCTGAGTTTGGCTCTATTTTGAAGTTATTTAATAGGCTATTAAAACCGATATCCGCAGACAAGAAGGACCCAGCACTCAATGATCACAGTAAACAGCATTCTAGAAAGAGAGGACAGCTAACACAAAGGCTGCAGTGAGTAATCTCGGGGCACCTGGGAGCAAGAAAAATACCAGTGCATGCAGCACTGTGTGCACACCAGACAGGATATGCAGGGGTGGGATGGGAGAGATGGGTGGGAACGGATTATGTCAGGTGCTGGGCAGCAGACAAGGGAACTGGGTCCTCCCTGCTTTGAGAAACCAGGAGAGGGCTTCAGGCAGCAGAGTGGTGTGATTTAATGTAAGCTTTTAAAACATCATTCTAGCCGGCATGTGGACAAAACAGAAAGCAAGGAGATGGTTTATAAGGCCATTTCAAGAACTGAGCAAAAGATTATGGAAGCCTGGGTGCCCAGTGGAGGCGGTGAAGACAGAGGATTGGGGGTGGAGGGGAGTTTTGGGAGGGATGCCAGCGCAGATCACTATGAAAGGTGAGCACTGTTGGTTAGGGTAGGACAGTTGACAGAAATATGATGTGAGCTGTATATGCAGCCTTGCAGATGTAAACAGCTAATACGTTGTAATAATATATCTTATTTAGCCAATCATATTCAAAATATGATCATTCCAATATGCAGCCGATATAAAAATTATTAATAAAGTATTTTATATCCTTTTCTTTTTGAAACCAAGTCTTTAAATTTCAGTGAGCATTTTAAGCTTACAGTGAGTTTCAGGTCAGATGAGCCACGTTTCAAGGGCTCAGAGGCCACATGTGGCTGGTGGCTGCTCTATCGGATAGTGCAGGGCTTGAGCAAGTGAGTGAATGCAGGTGCCAATTACCAGGATGGTAAAGACCAGGGGGAGCAGGCTGTGGAACCCTTTAGACATACAAAGGGTGATACCAAACACAGAGTGGGGTGCACCAACCCAGTGATCCAGGGGAGAGACCCAGGCAATAGTTGTCCAAGCATGAGTGATACGTAAAGCCGTGAGACTGGACAGAAGTTACGAGAATGTACCAGGAGGAGAAAACATACGATTGAGCTCTACAGGAAGTTCAACATTTACAGTAGGGCTCTACCCCCTTCCTTGACTCTGTTGCTATTTGGGCTGACTATGTATTGCGGGGGGTGGGGGGTGTGCATTGCAGGATGTTTGGCACCTTCCCTGGCCTCCACCCATGAGAGGCTAGTAGTCTCCCCACCACGTCCATTCCAAGGTGTGACAACCAAACCAAAAATGTCCCAGATCTTGCCAAGAGTCCCCCGGGGGAAATCTTCCCCTGGCTGAGTGACTTACAGGTTGGGCAGAGGAGAAGAAGCCAGTCACAGAGGCTGAGGGGGAGATGGCAGTGGGGTAGAAAGGGTAGGTGGGGGGCTAGTACAGAGGAGACGGCGTGTGTAGGGAAGGGGGTGTCCATGATGGATCCCTTGGGGGGGGGGGTCTTTAGCTTCTAGATGTGACTATACAACAGGCAAAATCCACTTGAATAATGCATTTTATTTAACCCAATATACAGGGATGCCATGCATCGTGCGATCAGCCTGCTGATCTCTTGGAGGACGCCGGTCCATGAGGCCAGTGAAAGAGGAATAAAATGCAGCAAAAGTGTCTCCAGTGGTGAGGAGCCCGCTGCCCACGTGCCTCCATCCTTGGCAGCCAAAGAGGCACCCAAGGAAAACATTCCTGATCAAAAACCTCCAATTACAGAAACACAAAGAAAGAGGATTAATATTTTTTGGAAAACACAATGTCATATTTATTCCACTTTCTGCAACTTATTAAATCCCCTGCTACAGTAATTATAGCCATGTATTGTTAGAGAGGCATAAACACTGGAGGAATGTATTACTGTCAGAGATGATTATTAAAACTACAAAATTTTGCCTACAGACGAACACAAGCAGAAAAGAAAGTTATTAAAACTCATTTCCAAGAGTCGGCTCGTGTCCTTGGGCTGGGTTCCAAGACAGAGCAGGAAACCGATACTCTGATAATTTTCGTTTATAGCACTTTTATTAACAGCATATCTTGTCTCCACCAATTAATCTTTGCAAGGTTTTACTCCCTTTTCTGAATGTGGATTGGATTTTGATGGTCTACTCCTTACAATACCTGCAACGAATGCATGGAAATGTTTCTTATCTGTTCTGCATCGTGTGTCTCTCTGAAGAAGTTGACTAAACTCCAAAGAGGTCAAAATATTTCGCTGCATGAAGTCATGCAGTGTGTAGGAGAACGTAATAACCTGACAGTCTCTCTCTCCTTCGGTCTGTCTCTGTCTCTTTCCCCTCACTGAAGGTAGTGGACATCCAGGGACCTTTTGCAAACCTCTAGTAACCAATACCCTCTTTCCAGATCTGTGTAACCCCCAAGCAAAAGGGACTGACAGCTAGAGAGATGTGGGGTCCTACCAGCACTGCGCTGGGCAGGGAGAATGAGTTACTTTCAGGAAATGAAAGGATCAGCAAACTGAGCGTCCCTGACCAGCGCATTTGTCCAGGACAAGAGGGAGAGATAAAAATTGTTCTGCCTAATAAATGGAGTCTTCAGTCAAGTAAGAAATACTTCTAGTCCAGAAGATTCTTGAGCCAAGAGTTAAGATTTTACTGACTGCTCACTGAATGGCAGAGACTTCCTCTGGATTACTTGTTTGCATATTTCAGGATGCAAGTGGAATCTTGATGAGCTCCCTGCCCACGTAAGAGTGAGTCCCTAAAACAACGATCCTTGAAATATGCACAGGGGTATCTTGCAATGTCTGTTAAATGTTCAGATCCTCCGGTCCAGCCAGAGCCCTACTGAGCCAGAAGTGGGGCAGGTGGAGTTGGGGGTCAGGGAGGGGCACTGAGTTCCTGTGATCGCAGATTTGACACACATCTGGGCAGGTCAGAACCTCCAGTATTACTCAAAGCTAATGAGAACATTTCTGGCTGGGAGTGGTCTTGGTTATTTCAAGGAAAAATTTTGCATTCCTAAATGCCAAGTCAGTCTTTTTAGATAAATTTTGTAAGCAAAGAGGGAGTGCACACCTATTTGAAAATATGTCAACCACTACTTTTAACATGCAGTGCCAGTGAGAACCAGAAGCCACTGGAGTGTGATCGCTGCTTGCAGGACAGAAAATAAGTTGGCAGCCCCAGCTCCATTTATTCAGTGGATTTAAAACGCCAGATAAGGGCTACCTGCTTCGAATGGAGAAACGTTAATACAACTGGCTCATCCCTGCACCTGGACTGTTTACAGAAAGCAGATTTTGAAGGTTTCCTCACTTTTCTGGGGAATTGCTTTTGCCCCAAGAATTATATTTCCAAATTAAAGGCAGGGGTTTCCCCCCCACACACCTTATTTATGGGTAACTGAGAGAAATGGACACGTTAGAGATTATCATGCTCTATCAGTTTAACAGCCAAAATTCGACTTTCCTTATATCGCTGTGCATCAGGATCTTACATACTATGGCTTGTCTAACAGAAATGGATAATAAGGTGTGGGCTTTAGTACTGCTGATCAATTTATGTTTTTGGTTAATGACTAGGTGGTCGGTAGGGAGAAAAAATGTTAGCACGCTGGAAGTCAGCTACGTTAGATGGGTAAGGTAAGGCACCGTTAATAGCAGAACGTGGGGGGGGGGACTCTCCACCCACCCCCCATGACTTTAGCCCCCCCCCAAAACAAGAATACTGAAGTGAAAGAGAGTGTGTATAATCCATATTAATAATTGTGTTTGGAAGTCTCAGAAAACAGAACGCTTTTTCTTTTCTTTTTTTAAGATGATTAATTAATTAATTAATTAATTTGAAGGGGGTGGGGGAATGGGATAGACCGGTGATGGGTAGTAAGGACGGTACGTATTGCATGGTGCACTGGGTGTTATACGCAACTAATGAATCATCGAACTTTACATCAAAAACCAGGGATGTACTGTATGGTGACTAACATAATATAATAAAAAAACATTTAAAAATTTATTTATTTATTTGAGTGAGCTGGGGGAGGAGCAGAGAGGGAGAATCTCAAGCAGACTCCCTGTTGAGTGCGGAGCCTGACCTGGGGCTCGATCTCACAATCCTGAGATCATGACCTGAGCTGAAACCGAGAGTTGGACGCTTCACCAACTGACCCACTGAGGCGCCCCTAGAACGCTTTTTCAAACAAAGTTTCTTTTCATTTAAAATTTAAAAGTACCTTTTTCTTTTGGCAATTTTAATGTTGTAATACATTATTGTGTGTTTTAGGGGTAATTTAATCTGTCGACGTTGAATTCCTTTACACATGTCAGTAAGTTATTTTGTAAGTGCTACCTGTAAATTAGAAATGCATGTGTGTGGGCACTATGTACGTATATGTGCACATGGTTGTGGACAGATACATCAGTTCAATTCAACTAAAATTTTAGGGCAAAGATTCATGCTCAGGCAACATACTCATGGAAAGACAACTGATTTTTTAAGATATAAAATCCTTCTTAGAGTTTTTTTTTTTAAAGGACAAATAAAAGATTGAAACGATTATTGCTGAATCCACAAGATGTAACTAGGACATGATTCGGTAATTTGGTCAATCACTGTTTTCCCAATGGACACTATCTCCCTTTTCTATTCGCCAAAACCACACTGTATTTATGGAAAATCTAGGCAAAAGTACATGACCTATAAATTTAGAGACATAAGAAAATGTTCCCTAATTTTAACAACCACGAAGGCGTAAACGACTTGCCCTATGGTCCCTATAGACTCATAGGCACTGCATTTACCTTCTCTTTGTAAATGGCTAGCAAGAAGGGGGGTACCCGAGACAAGGTTGGTCTGCTGGCTCCTGGGAAGCAGGACAGTGACCCCCAGAAAATGGCAGGTGCCCATCTCTCTGCCTGGGAAGACTGTCCACCACGGAAGGGAGGGCAGCTAAACACAGTCCAGTGGTCTCACTAGATTGAGGAGATTGAGCTCACGGTTTGCAGATGTCAAGGGGGTTCTCACTTGTGAGGCAGAGTTCTGGAAAGCTAAGGAAGAGAGAGAGTGCGTGCGTGAGCAGCACACACACTCTGGGGACCCTCGGAGGATGCCCTCAAGACTCAGCCCCCCGATGCTGACATGTGAGCAAGCTGCAAGTGCTGGGACAAGGACCCCCAGAAAGGCACAGCAGTCAGTGGGGCTCCTGCACGGCCAAAAACACTCGGTAGTGCCCTATATATCCGGAATATAGAAAGAATACTTAACATTGAATAAGATGACAGCTCTTTTTTTTTTTTTTTTTTTAATGAGCAAAAGGCTTGACCACATAGTTCAACAGAGTCGGTGTACAGGTGGCTAACGAGCCTACGGAAAACGTGTTGGGGGCTAGTCATCAGGGAACGTCAGACTGAAACCGCTGCCCAGCACCGCCCGGCACCGCTGAAACGGAAAGTACTGGCAAAGATACAGAGGAGCTGGAAGTCTCACCGACTGCTGGTGGGAAGTCAAATGCACAAGCACCATGGAAAGCGTTCCACTTCTTATCAACAGCCACCTACCGCACGGCCAGTGCTGCTACTTCCGGTTATTTATTCTGAGCTGGAGCCATATACACGCACACAAAGGCTTGCATGCAAATGTTCACAGAAACTTTCTAGAATAGCCAAAAATTGGAGCTAGCCTAAACACTCATCAAGCAGTGAAGGGATCGACAAACTGCGGGCCACCCATGCCACAGGCTACTGCTTGGCAAGAAAACAGGAACTGCACGAAGATCAGAGCATCGGGGAGGAACCTGAAAAACATTCTATTGAGTGAAAGTAGCCAGGCATAAAAGGTTATGTGCTATTTGATTCTTTTTATATGAAATTCTTGAAACAGGCGAAGCTACAGTGATGAAAACAGATTTGTGGTTGCCAGGGGCCGGGGGCTGAGGAAGGGACCGACGGCACAGGGCGCAGGGAGCTTCTGGAGGTAATGTTCTAGGGCATGACCATGGCAGTGGTTACTCAAGCTGTACTGATCTGTGAGACTCATCAAATTGGTGCATCTCATTGCATGTCAATACTAGCTCTGGGGAGCTGACAACAGTAAACATGGAGGGGGGGCAGGCGAGAAAGTAAAGATAATGACAGAAGGAAAGCAAAGTCATGACTATCTTAGTTGTAAGAGAGGCAAACTCTGATTAGGAGTCCAGAAGCTTCATTATGTTTCCAGTACTTGAGCGATGTCAGCCCATTAATCTACGCTCTCCGCAAGCTGAAGAACAGTTGGAAATGGCTTTAATGATCCTGGAAGAGATAAGCGGCTATGTCCTGACAGCACCCTGCCTGCTCAGTAAATGCTGGATGACGGAAGGGAAGAGTGCAAGGGGGGAAGGAGCACAAGAGGATGGGGTTAGCATGCACAACTGTCAGGGTTTGTTCCGAGCTGCCCTCCACTAGGCTTTGAGTGACAGCAGAGAACAAGACACACACTGAAGATGAGTCCAGTGTGGGAAACCAACTCTTCACGGATAACCTTCCAAATAACATGTGGAATTTCAGTCAAGTGTCATGGAAGAGGGAACCACATTGTGAGGGCTTCCGGGGATATGGATCATTCATGCTGAGACTTAAAGAATCAGGTGAAGTTGGTCAGATGAAAATAGGGAAGAAAATTATCTAAAACTAAGGGGACAGCATGTGCAAAGGCCCTGAGACAGGAATGGCTATGAGGTCCTCAAGAATTCGAGTCCAGGGTGCCTAGAGCAGAGAAAGCAATGGGGTAGATGGGGAGAAATGAGGATAGATCTGTTGTTCTCAACTTCTACTGCATGTGACAATCACATGAGTAGCTTTTAAAATGATATTTAAGCCCGGGTCCTATTTCAACTAATGGAATCAAAATCTCCATATTGAAGGGAGAAAAAAAAAAAAAAGCAAGAAAAAAGAAAAGAAAAAAAAATCCTTTTCATTTGCTTCCAATTAGCAACCAGGGTTGAGAACATCCAGTTGTGGTGAAAGGTCTGTCGCTGAAGGGATAATGCTCTGCAGACAGAAATACCTGAGCCAGTTCCTGCTTGAGTCACTTTCTCCACGTGTGCACCTGCATGAGTGTGCTGAAACGTACTTCAAAGTGCGGCTCTGCATAAAGGCCAAACAGTTCCCCAAAGGTTGGAAGGAATACGCCCTAGCAATGAAAGCCAGGAGCATAAATCCTTCAAGAAGGGCTGGGAGGAAAGGATCCAACTGGGTGAAAATGTGCTGCCTTAGAGACTTTGTCATTCCTGTTTCATCACGGATCATCTTTCTCCAACTCCAGATGCCCTCTCTGGTCTCATTCAGCCCCTTGCGAACCCCCGTGCTGAGAGCAGGTGCGGAAACACGGGGACCGCCCTGGTCTGCCGCACAGACAGTGGGAGCTGACCACGGGCACACCCACCCTCGTCAGGATGCACAAGGATAGGGTTGGGCTCTACACCCATCAGGTGACCACCAATAAAACAAACTTCTGTCCTCTTGCTGGACACTGAGAGCCGCTTGCCTATGTGTCTTTCAACTGAACCCCTGACACACACACAGAGAACAGAGCAGAGAGCTCTCTTGCCTGGCCTGAACTTGCTCAAGGAGCTGCAGCCTTACTTCAAGGCCGGCCTTGCCCAGCTGCCCCAAGATGTAAGCCTTTAGGTCACATTTCCCAACTAAGGCCAGGCATCGAGCTTCGAAGGAACCCTGAAGGTGGGTGTCTTTACCACGTTTGTAGCATATTTGAAATTACAGAGACAGTCAGACCGCCTGTCTTTGTCCTGCCAGCTCCTAGTGAACCATCAAGGACTTGTGTTTCTTTGATGTGGCTTGTAAGCATATTTCCTATAAATGATGGTAGATTAAATGTTATGAACAGACCCAAAAGGCATGGCTGGAAACGTACCACTTCCCCATCTTGGAATTAACCTGTATTTCCATTTAAATATCAGCCTCTTACAGTTTCAGCTAAGGTGTGTGTACTGTATAAAGGTAAGGGAAATTAGCGATATTTTCATATTTATCAACATTTATAAGACACATACCTGGGTTTCTGCTTCAGGCTATCATGGAGTAGCTTGTAGGAGACAACAGCACCCATGAAAACAAGAAAGGAAAGCAGGGATAAGAACCCCAGAATCAAGTCTGGAAGCATGAAGATCTGTCATTGCATCCAGCGGGGCCAACCCACCATTCTGGAGCATTAGTCAGCATTTCCAGTCCCCTGGTGTGTGGATGGGACGAGGACTGAGCATGGAGTGACATCTCTTCCAACCATCCAACTGAGGACATGGAATTTGAAGTGTGGGGCTGCCCAGCGATGAGAGGCCAAGCTCCTCTGGATAAAGGGGAGGATTGAGAGGTGACCCTGATTCTCTGAGGTTCTGTCCTTGAAGTATGCAGGACAATGGGCTAAGAAGCCACAAGGAGAGCAGAAAGAGCAAGGCACGGTTTTCAGCGATCTCTGGGGCTTAAAAGAGAAAAAAATGATGTGAATTCAGCTTCTTTCAAGGAGGAGATCCGGTGAACACCCAGGCTCTCCTTTGGGCACTCTGTAGGACCGTGCACACGGGAGCACAGGCAAACAACTAGACCAATGGACAGAAGCCAACATGCACATGTGATCACAGTGTCACAGCAAGAAGGACCGAGTGCAGAGAAGGGGGGATGGTCTTGGTCGTAAGGCCATTCAAATATCCATGCAGAAAGAATGATGGGCCCTGGCTTCCAACAGGCACCAATCCCAAACCCATACCAGACAGACTGCAGATCTGCATGTGAAATGCCAGGCTGTGAATGTTTTAGAAGAAAGCCTGGAATAGCTTCAGTCTTTCAGGGAAGGCTAATGTTTTTAAGCAGGACCCAAGTAGCACTAATGGTAATAGTAGCACATAGAAGAAAGAGTGATTAATTAGTTACCCTTAAAATTGACAAATGACAGCTGAAGAGAGTGCACAGGCAAGACACAACAATGTGGGAAAGGTATTTGCAATCCATGTACCCAACAAAGGCCTTTGATCCAGTGTATAATGAAGAACTCTCACAAATCAATAAGAAAAAGACAGATGTCCCAGCAGGAAAAAAAAAAGAAAAAGAAAAAGAAAAAAAAAAAGGAAAGAAAGAAAAGACTTTGAACAGTCCTTTTGTCACCAAATGGCCATTACACTCATGAAAAGGTAATCAGTCACATTAATCATTATAAAAATGCAAATTCAACCGAAAACGTGCTGTCACTATGTACTTAGCCAGAACAGTTAAGTTAAAAAGACAGAAAATGCCAAATATTGGTGAGGATGTGGAGCAACTTGAAATTTCACGTGCTGCTCGTGCGAGATTAAATGTCGCAAGCACTCTGGAAGTCCCGCTGGGCGTGTCTGGTGAAGCCAAACGTGCGGATTACCTGTGAGCCACCAACCCACTCCCCGGGACATGCTCCACAGAAATGCACACTTCCATGCACGAAAAACATGTCAAGGACAGTTATGGTGGCGTTACCTGCAAGAGACAAAATACGGAAGGAACCCAAATACCCACCAACCGTGGAATGAATAAGCCGTAGTATTATTGATATTTTAAGGTATCACATGGCAAGAAAAATGTACAAATTACACGATGTCACGCACACACCATGAGACACACAGAGGTACACAAGACCACCTACTGTGCGCTTCTGTCCTGAACAAGGGAGACGGGGCCATGGGGACAGAGGGGTGGGTGGCGGTCCTGGGGGGAGTGACACACGGGTGCCCCAGCTGGAGACGCCTGTCGTTTTAGTCCCGTTCTCTCCTGGTGCTGGGCGAGGGTCGCACGTGTGTGCTCTCTTTCTGTAAAGCCATTGATTTGTACGCTTGTTTCTGATTGATACATTTTCCATATGACTGTTATACTTCCATAAAAATCTTACTATAAAAAACATACAGAGCCTGTGGCCCAAAATTCTACTTCTTAGAATTCATCCTACAGATATACTAACATGGAGTGAAGATGCACAAAGAAGCGGTTGTTTGGGTGTTTGTTTCTGTTTGGTTTGGTTTCTACAGCACCATGTGCTACAGCCAATGGTCGAAAACAGCTTCCTGTGGTTCTGCTTAAATAAATTAAGGTGCAGCACCCATGCAGTGCGATACTATATGGCTGCGAAAACAGGTCGTTCTACGTGCGTCAGTATAAAACAATCCCCAAATATGGATTAACTGTAAAAAGCCAGTTGCAAAACAGTGAGTATTGTATTCTCCCATAATTGCTAAATACAGGAGCTAGAGAGAGCTCTACGTATATCTGAAGAATTACAATAAGCTGGTAAGAATGGTACATTCTGGATGGAGAGACAAGGCATTCTGGTCTGAAATAACAGAGAGATGAATCTCTTTATATTTTTGCTCTTTGTGACTTTTTAAAAAAATCACAGGTGTACATGGTTTTCCAGACTCACCCCCGAGAGACACACACATAAAACCCAATGTAAAGAAAGCACAGACTGCTACTAATTCCTGATCCTACCAAACTTTTTGCCATTTGAACTGATGAATTCAAGGCATTTCTCATGTTTTAAATTAATTCATGGGTATTAAACCTGGTGACATTGCGCTGTTCGCTGTTAGTGACTGCATAGTCACAGACGCCTCCAAAAGCACCAAGGGTGACCACAGAGCAGGATGGGAGGAGGCTGGAGGGGCTGCAGTGAATGGAGCTCAGAAGTAACTAGTCACTTATAGATTGGGATCCGGCAGCTCTTTAAAGCACTGCAGGGATCAATGAGCGTATTCACAGGGGAAGGTGTGTGTGTGCTTGTAGGCACTCACACATCGGTGTGTGTTCAATCTTAGGGTCCTTGAAAAATCAGATCCCACTCTTAATGCAAGAGGAGTGTCATTGGCAAAGAAGAGTTTTTGCCTTAAGCCAGTTAGATAATTAGGTTGAAAAACTTGACGCAAACACAATACATATGTAGATGATAATGTTTTTAACCTATTTCACAAAAACGAAATTAAGCTGGAAGGGAACCGGGAATAAATCGAAGCATAACGCCAAGCTGAAACACAGTAGTGGGAAGGATTTGTGAGTGCAGTCTCGGAGGGACAAGGAACCCACGGACAGAAACGGAACTGCAGCTTCCATTCCCCACCAAAGTCGCTCTCACAGGCAGGAGCCAGTATGATCTGTGGTCTATTTTATTTTATTTTACTTTATTAAAAAAAAAATTTTTTTTTTAATTTATGTGACAGAGAGACAGCCAGTGAGAGAGGGAACACAGCAGGGGAATGGGCGAGGAAGAAGCAGGCTCCCAGCGGAGGAGCCCGATGTGGGACTCGATCCCAGAACACCGGGATCACGCCCTGAGCCGAAGGCAGACGCTTAACGACTGCGCTACCCAGGCGCCCCTAAAATATTTTTTTATTTATTTGACACAGAGAGAGATAGTGAGAGAGAGAGAGAGAGAGAGCACAAGCAGGGGGAGCAGCAGGCAGAGGGAGAGGGAGAGAAAGAAGCAGGGCCCCCCGTTCAGCAAGGAGCCTAATGTGGGACTCGATCCCAGGACCCTGGGATCATGATCTGAGCTGAAGGCAGACATTTAACTGACTGAACCACCCAGGCACCCCTGAGGTCTATTTCAAACAGGGTCTCAGAGGTAAAGGCCACCAGTGTAAAATGCCATAAGTAGCAGGTGCTCAGTAAAGGTCCACTGACTTGGAGTCTGTGTGAAATGCCCAGGGAATGGTGCTACTCTGCCGTCTTCAAGGGGCTGCTTCAAAGCCTGGATGCACTGACCACAGAATCAAAGCTGAGATGGAGTCAGAGATACAGTGTTTGTGAGTGCATGATTTAGAGACAATGTATAATTCATGTAATGTACAACTGTCCTGCATAATGTATACAATCCATATAATGTAGGATTTATATCATGTGACATGTATTTAAAAGTAGTTCAAGAGAACCAGAGCTGGACAGAAGTTAAAGCAGAGAAGAGAGATTTTCTTTTCCAAAAAATTACTGCAATAGGGGAAGAGAGCCCCCAGCACAGAACTGGGTTCAATTCTGAACACAACCCAAACAAGCAGGGATTTACAGCCAAGGAGCAAGATGGGGGAGGGGGCAGGTGGACGCTGTGGATGGATGGACAGTTACTAGGAGCAGAAACCAAGGATGAGGCAGATTCCAGCTAAACCCACCTGCCTGACTAAAATTTGGTTAAGCAAAGAATGTTTGTCAGTTTCAAGGATATCCTTTGCAGCGTTGCTTATAATAAAAATATACTGCAACAGCGTAATGGGGGGTCGTAATGGGACCGTGTTTCCACGCCATGGGACAAAGCAGCTGTTATCAAGAATAAGCCGGTTCTACATACTGAGGTGGAAAGATTTCTGAGATAACGTCACTGAGCTGCAGACGGGTACTTACAGTACAATCCTGTCAATATTGAACACACGCAAGCGCATGCTTGTTTTATGAACGCACAGAGAAGGGGCTGGAAGGACACCACGAAGTCAGGAACAATGATGGAGCAGGGGGCAGGTCTGTCCCTGATGGTCGAGGGGAACTTTATTGTCTTGTGTGATGTTTCATATTTTTAACAAAGAGAACCTGTGTATGTAACACTTGCATGTATATTTTTTGTTTAGTGAAACCATTGATAAGAGAGCACCCTGAAAATTATGCCATAGTATTTAAATATATATTATTAAGTGCATGCATCAGCGGGTCCAAAGCTGCACGACTGACAGTGACCTACACCCATCTGGAAGGATGTTCATTCATTCATTCATTCACTCATTCTTACAAACATTCTTTACGTCAGGCAATATGGCGGATGCTTGAGGGACACAAAATTTGCAAGCTGTTGGGGAGAAAAGAAAGACACAGGAAAATAAAAATAAGACCTGGGCTTTCTGCATGTTTGTGAGATGCGATGCAGGGCACCAGGTACTTTGCCGGTGCACTTGGTCCTCCCGGGAGCATGAGGAGGTGCTGGTATGACTCCCACGGGGCAGGCGCTGGCAGATTTGAGAGAGGCTGGTCCCGGCGTACAGTCACCGAACTGAAGGCCTCCGCCAATGGAAGAGCAGAGAAACGGCTGAAGGTGTCAGTGGCCGTGGGTGTAAAGCAACCACCCAGAAAGCAGCACAGGGAGTGGGTTAAGACTCAGCGACACAGGAAGTAGGAAACATTGGCCCCATATACATTTAACAGGAATTCCAGAAGGAAGGAGGGAGATGAAGAATGGGAAGCAATATCCAAAAGCAGGGCCCTACTTTCCATTCGGATGAAATATAAAAATGGTGCCAAACAGGATAAACTTGAAAAAGAAAGCCATCCCTAAAGACATCAAAAGCCGCTAGAGAAAACAGACAGATTTCCCCTGAAGGCAGGACAATCGGACTGGCAACAGAATTCCCAACAGTAGCCATGGAAGCCAGAGACCTGAGAGGTAACGTCCAGCTGTGTGTCCCGGATGCCTGGGGGGAAAGAGCAAGTGTGCCTGGGAACTTTCCATCAGGGCCTGCACCCCACACGGTGTGAGAGCAGAGAGAGTTCCTAAGGCAGAGAGAACACAGAACAGCCTGGGAAGAAAGAACAGCTGATGGAGTGGAGGGTGGAACGTGATGGGTTGAAGAAGTTGAACAGAGATGGGACTCAGTCGCAGGAGTGACAAAATATCGTGTATCAAGACGAGGTTGTCAGGTGAGGCTCATTTGGAAATGAGAAGGACAACAAAAATCCTGGCGATGACTGCAGCAGCACCCGGGGGCTTCCCTCTGCAAGGTACCCCTCCGTCTAAGTTCATTATGCATTTACAGCTGTTATTATTTATCGTGGCTAACAGATGAGGCACCCGAATTTTTAAAAAGCCAAAGCACTTACTGCAGGTACGGATGGGTTTTAACTGGGGCCAGTTTACTCTAGAATTACCATATGAGGCCCAGAAGGGCACTCTCCACGCGCAGGGCTCCAACGGAAATGAGCAAAATCCGCAGGGTCTGCAGGGACTCCCTCTGCCCCCGGGCCTGCACTCAGACAGCCGAGGAGCCTCAGCTCCTCCACAGCACACAGCTCAGAACACACAGATAGGCGCTAGGATTAAAAATCGACAGCAGAAATCAAAACCATCAAGGCTCAGTGTCCTTGTTCCGCGATTCCGACACGCAGTGGACAATTATCAACAGCACGTGGGAAATACTAGGTTCTAACAAGACGGAGTTTAATTTGAGCTCCAATAAAGGGTGTTTAAATTGTTAAGAGAGCAAAATAGGAAATTCTCTACGTATTGAGGAAAGTCCTTATCAGGGATGCTAGTCCGCATTATCCACGGGAGATGGGAAGTCAGGACTGCAGGGACGCAGGGGGCTCAGATCCGCGCAGGCACAGCCAGGACAGGGAAGAACCGTGAGTACCAGCTTCACCCTGAAGATAATATCTCTCATTTGTCCAGGGATAGAGAATCAGCGAAGAATCTTGGTGTTATGAATTACAGAAATATTGCTTCCAACTAGCCAAAACAGTTTCAGGAATTGTTCAATTATGGTTAAAAACAAACTAGGGGCGCCTGGGTGGCACAGGAGTTAAGTGTCTGCCTTCGGCTCAGAGCGTGATCCCGGCGTTATGGGATCGAGCCCCACATCAGGCTCCTCCGCTGGGAGCCTGCTTCTTCCTCTCCCACTCCCCCTGCTTGTGTTCCTTCTCTCGCTGGCTGTCTCTATCTCTGTCAGATAAATAAATTAAAAAATCTTAAAAAAAATAAAAATAAAAAAATAAATTGTAGGAATTTGGGGACTTGGGATTTAAACACTCTATATCTATTTTAGCAACTCGAGGACATACATATCTTCTAGTTGAAATCTGTGTTAAATTCTTTAAGGAACAGGCAGGAAATAAATGTGGGGAAAAAAAACAAACAAACATGCCAATCATGGTGATCTGTCATATCCGGCAAGAGCTGCTGCTGAGCCGAAAACAGCCAAGGGCCTTGGTGGGTGGCGCAGGCTCTGGTCCGAGTTACCCGCCCCCCGCAGAGGGCTCCTCTCCTCCACGTGGGGCAGCTACGCCCTGGCGTCTGCCACCCCCATTCTCCCCAGCACCTCACGTCCATCCTATGCACTGCCCAGCGGCAATTTCCACATTATTCCTGTACATTCCATGCCAAAGGGCCACACAATCCACAAAGGTGCTTCCCATGGAATGTGAACCGTCCTCAGGAGCCAGCGATATCTACCGCCTGGTTTGCTGAAGTAAAAGCCTCATGAAGAACATTCAGGTCTCCACGGATTCCACAGAGACCACGTCAGGGCGTGCCATAAAGAGAAAGAGTTTGGGGTCAGACACCAACCGAAGAAGTCTCGTCTTGTTTTCCTCATCCACTCACCTGGGGGCTGGTGAATTTCTCTGTGAGGGTCAGACAGTAAACGGCTCAGGCTTTGTGGGCCGAATGGTCTCTGTCATAATGAGTCAGGTCTGCCACAGAAACCGGCCACAGATGATACGTACGTGAGCGGCACGGCTCTGTTCCCAGAAACCCTACTGATGGACACTGACGTTGGAAATGCGTATCATTTTCACATGTCACCAAGTATGATTCTCATTTTTAATTTTTTCAACCATTAAAAAAAGTAACTCTTCTTAGCTTGTAGGTCATACAGAGGGAGGTGGCTTTGGCCCGTGGGCCAGTATGCTGACCCTTGAGCCAAAATGTGTTCCATGCGCTCATGTGTCCATCTCGCTCTATCACCGTCCTGTTCATAAGCAGTGGCACGTAGTGGATGCTCAGTAAATGCTTACTGGCTGGAATAACGAATGGGGGGAAGAGAATACTCCCAGAGTCTGATGCATATTCCATGCAGCAACGTGCACAGAGACATAAGGAAACCCAGGAGATGCTGTGCACGCTCATGGGGACACAAGGACACCTGGGAGATGCTGTGCGAGCTCATGGAGACACAAGGACACCCGGGAGATGCTGTGCGAGCTCATGGGAACACAAGGACACCTGGGAGATGCTGTGCGAGCTCATGGGGACACAAGGACACCCGGGAGATGCTGTGCGAGCTCATGGGGACACAAGGACACCCGGGAGACGCTGTGCGAGCTCATGGGGACACAAGGACACCCGGGAGACGCTGTGCACGCTCATGGGGACACAAGGACACCCGGGAGATGCTGTGCGAGCTCATGGAGACACAAGGACACCCGGGAGATGCTGTGCGAGCTCATGGGGACACAAGGACACCCGGGAGACGCTGTGTGAGCTCATGGGGACACAAGGACACCCGGGAGACGCTGTGTGAGCTCATGGGGACACAAGGACACCCGGGAGACGCTGTGCACGCTCATGGAGACACAAGGACACCCGCGAGATGCTGTGCGAGCTCATGGGGACACAAGGACACCCGCGAGACGCTGTGCGAGCTCATGGAGACACAAGGACACCCACGAGACGCTGTGCGAGCTCATGGGGACACAAGGACACCCGGGAGACGCTGTGCACGCTCATGGGGACACAAGGACACCCGGGGGATGCTGTGCGAGCTCATGGGGACACAAGGACACCCGGGAGACGCTGTGTGAGCTCATGGGGACACAAGGACACCCGCGAGATACTGTGCGAGCTCATGGGGACACAAGGACACCCGCGAGACACTGTGCGAGCTCATGGGGACACAAGGACACCCGCGAGACGCTGTGCGAGCTCATGGGGACACAAGGACACCCGGGAGACGCTGTGCGAGCTCATGGGGACACAAGGACACCCGGGAGACGCTGTGAGAGCTCATGGAGACACAAGGACACCCGGGAGATGCTGTGCGAGCTCATGGGGACACAAGGACACCCGGGAGACGCTGTGCGAGCTCATGGGGACACAAGGACACCCGTGAGATGCTGTGTGAGCTCATGGGGACACAAGGACACCTGCGAGATGCTGTGCGAGCTCATGGGGACACAAGGACACCCGGGAGATGCTGTGTGAGCTCATGGGGACACAAGGACACCCGCGAGACGCTGTGTGAGCTCATGGAGACACAAGGACACCCGCGAGATGCTGTGTGAGCTCATGGGGACACAAGGACACCCGCGAGACGCTGTGTGAGCTCATGGGGACACAAGGACATCCGCGAGACGCTGTGTGAGCTCATGGAGACACAAGGACATCCGCGAGACGCTGTGCGAGCTCATGGGGACACAAGGACACCTGCGAGACACTGTGCGAGCTCATGGAGACACAAGGACACCCGTGAGATGCTGTGAGAGCTCATGGGGACACAAGGACACCCGGGAGACGCTGTGCACGCTCATGGAGACACAAGGACACCCGCGAGACGCTGTGTGAGCTCATGGGGACACAAGGACACCCGCGAGACGCTGTGCGAGCTCATGGAGACACAAGGACACCCGCGAGACGCTGTGCGAGCTCATGGGGACACAAGGACACCCGGGAGACGCTGTGCACGCTCATGGAGACACAAGGACACCCGGGAGACGCTGTGCGAGCTCATGGGGACACAAGGACACCCGGGAGATGCTGTGCGAGCTCATGGGGACACAAGGACACCCGGGAGATGCTGTGCGAGCTCATGGGGACACAAGGACACCCGCAAGATGCTGTGAGAGCTCATGGGGACACAAGGACACCCGGGAGACGCTGTGTGAGCTCATGGGGACACAAGGACACCCGGGAGATGCTGTGCGAGCTCATGGGGACACAAGGACACCTGGGAGATGCTGTGCACGCTCATGGAGACACAAGGACACCCGGGAGATGCTGTGCGAGCTCATGGGGACACAAGGACACCCGGGAGATGCTGTGCGAGCTCATGGGGACACAAGGACACCCGGGAGACGCTGTGAGAACTCAGGGAGACACAAGGACACCCGGGAGATGCTGTGAGTGCTCATGGGGACACAAGGACACCCGCGAGATGCTGTGTGAGCTCATGGGGACACAAGGACACCCGCGAGATGCTGTGCACGCTCATGGAGACACAAGGACACCCGGGAGATGCTGTGCGAGCTCATGGGGACACAAGGACACCCGGGAGACGCTGTGAGTGCTCAGGGAGACACAAGGACACCCAGGAGACGCTGTGAGTGCTCATGGGGACACAAGGACACCCGCGAGACGCTGTGCGAGCTCATGGGGACACAAGGACACCCGGGAGATGCTGTGCACGCTCATGGAGACACAAGGACACCCGGGAGATGCTGTGCGAGCTCATGGGGACACAAGGACACCCGGGAGATGCTGTGCACGCTCATGGAGACACAAGGACACCCGGGAGATGCTGTGCGAGCTCATGGGGACACAAGGACACCCGGGAGATGCTGTGTGAGCTCATGGGGACACAAGGACACCCGGGAGATGCTGTGCGAACTCATGGGGACACAAGGACACCCGGGAGGTGCTGTGCGAGCTCATGGGGACACAAGGACACCCAGGAGACGCTGTGAGTGCTCATGGGGACACAAGGACACCCGGGAGACGCTGTGTGAGCTCATGGGGACACAAGGACACCCGGGAGGCGCTGTGCGAGCTCATGGGGACACAAGGACACCCGGGAGACGCTGTGAGTGCTCATGGGGACACAAGGACACCCGGGAGATGCTGTGCGAGCTCATGGGGACACAAAGACACCCGGGAGACGCTGTGTAAGCTCATGGGGACACAAGGACACCCGGGAGATGCCGTGCGAGCTCATGGGGACACAAGGACACCCGGAAGACGCTGTGCGAGCTCACTCTTGCAGACTTGTTCTTAGGTGGCTTCTCACTTTAGCACTCTGCCCACCTCTCTCCACTGGATTTTAAAACTACAGCTCAACCCTATGCTCATTCCTAGGCTCCAAATTTCATTAGCCATGTTTGAAAATGCCATTTCTCTCTTCCTGTCATGAGGTCAGTACCTATTTATTGACGGCCTACTATGTTCTCGGCAAATTTCTTCAGCACCTTTCTGCAGAGGGGACACACTGCTGCCCCGACCAGAGAGAGAGTCAACAGAGCCCCAATAATATTCTGACCTATATTCGAGCATGGTGTAAGCCTCTCATAAAATGGGCATTACAAAGCTTACGCAGTAAGCAGTGAGCAATATCCTGGGGGGGGTGTGCTCATCCTGCCTGACTTCCCGTTTCAGGGACTCGCGGGTAGTTTGAGGCAGGAGGATAAATCCAGACTGGAGTCAAGAAGAGAGACATAGCACGGAGGCCTCACAGGGCTGCTGCCACCCACACCACTAAGGACACGCTTAGTGCAGTTACTCTGTGTGAGGAACGCAACTGTGCAGACGTGCCCCGCGAGCACCGCCCTCACGCGCGTGCAAGTGTGGTTGTGCGGCCCAGGAGAAGGGCTCGGGTGCCTTCCTCTCGCCAGCACGCTTCCCAGTGGGCATGAGCTGGTCTGTAATAGCGGGTGGGGCGCCGAAGAGCGACGGGAGAGGCGCCCGCGTCAATGGGACCGGCAGGTGCTCGCGGGCAGCCCCGTAAACAATCCGAGTGACAACCCCAATGTCTCCTCTGATGCAGAGATGGGGTAAGCTTCCTCACAGCTCCGGTTCACATCTGGATCCTAACCTGAGGGATCAGGGGACCTGCCAGGGATGCGGAACAGGCACAGTCCCTGCGGATTTAAGATAGAAGGACTAAGCGGCGGAGCGAAGGGCAGGCTTCCGCTGAGGAGAGACAATATCATGAGACTAAAGGGGATTTCTCTGTAAGTGAAACGAGGTAGAAATACGATTTTGTATAAAATATAATTCACATATTTTTTAAAAAGTGTATATATTGTCGTTTGTACCCCGTTGTGCGCCATCTTTGAGAACAGAGCACTGTTCGACTCCACAGAAAAGCAGAGATGAAGGAAAGGAGGGAAGATCTCCAGCCTCGTGGGATAGGTGTCTGTGGGAGCTGAAACAATCTTCCATTCCCAGCGCTGAAGCCCACACCGACCTGAATAGAGACAGCGCACTGGCAGGTGGTTTGGAAACAAGAGGTTGACAACAATAATAGAAAGCTGGCAGAAGAATTAGAAAGAAAAAAACCAGCTCTGCTTCTGCATTGTGATTGTATGAAGGACAACTTAGCATCCCAGCTTTCTTCTCTGTCGCTGAGTTCTATCCCAAATTTGCATTCTTTACAAGTCAAAACAAGCTTTTGGCAGGAGCCCGGCTAACCCAGTCATATCTGAGAATCAAGTTGTGTTCGGCCAGCAGTGAAGACGCCAGGGTCAGCACCCTCCTGGCTTTTGGACTGGTGATGTGTGCAGCAGAAGGGGCTGTGGGCGTTTTACTTTTTCTTTATCATGCGTCTCTCTCCAGGAGATGCTTTAGGAATGTAGCTATCTTTTGTCTGGATGCCACCAAATGTGGAGAAACATCTTAGGTGCAAATCCTCATTGGATAGATTAGCATTTTAGAGCCACTAAATATTTGATTTCCCTTTTCTGGAATGCAGCTTTAGAGCGCAAGTGATGTTCGCAGTGTCTGCACTCCAGCTCCTCCTAACCAGCGCCTGTGGTCCTTCTGCACCGGGAGCTAGACTGAAGCAGCGATCTTTCCTTACAGTCTCCCTCTCTCGCCCCCCTGTCTTCCTCTCTTCTTCCTTTCTGTCTTGCTACCCTAGCCATAAACAGCTGGACTAAGGGACCAGTTGCCCGAACAAGGAGGGCCCCTCTGGTCTGGGTGGCACGGAGCAGGAGTGTCGGCCAGGGGACGCCTCCCACGCTGGATGAAGTTCCTCTGTCTGAGGAGGAAGAAAGCTGGCTTACGGAGACCCAAGGTGTCCAACGAATGGCCTCATGTTTGTTCAAGTTCAGGAGAGGGGCAGTCAAAGTCACCAACAAAATTAAAAACACCAGCTAAGAAACTGCGAACAAACATGACAAACCACGCTTGCTACACTTGTTTGAGAGAATTTGGAGAAATCCAGATTGGAGCCCACAGAAAACAGAAAGGAATTATCACAGTGCTTCATGCCGTTAAAGTAGATACCATCCACCTGATTTGTGGGGTTTTCCCGGGAAGTGTACGTGGTCTCCGCGGTGCCCTCCCCATCCCAGCAAGCCAGTGCTACTGCGAGCTACCCCCAAATGCATCACGCACGCAGGACGCTGCGACCCCTCCTCCACTTGCTGTAAATTTACCTTCGTCTCGCTCACACAACTTTAGATTCCAGCGATACCAAATGGAACGTCAACATTCTGCGGCAAATTGTTCAGGAAAGTCTAGGACTTTTAATCATATTGTCAAAACCAAGAGAAGCCAACGTATCAGGTTGTTTTTTCACGGCGTGGCCTAGTTACACGAGAATCCTCCCCACCACCAAGAAGTAATAGTGTGAAGAAGCACTTTCCCTAATCACATCAAAGCCAGCTCGTAGGTTTGCCTTGCTCATCAGAAGCTGACAGAGAACCAGTTAACAGTAAGGGATCCCCAGATGGCCTGGGGGAGAAAAAGAACTCTTTCACCAGTATACTTAAGGCAAAGGTAAGGGAGCCCACTGAGAGTCTGGGAGGAGGGCTCTGGGATGAGCTGCCCTCTGTAGGCCTTCCTAAGAACAGAGATGACCCCCAGCTGATGGTTCTCGTCTGTTCTCCTGACCCATCTACCAACCAAACAGGACAATATTGTTTCTCCTACTACATTCTGTTTCTACCTCAAATATTTGTATGCAGGATTTCTGAGCATTACATATAATTGAACTTCACCTAAGACAGGTTTGCAAAATTCATATGAGGGTCTATAAGCAGCCAAGAAAAATGTATTTTAAAAATATTTAATAATGAGGAAATGTATATGATAATAATGTTCAATGAAAAAGCAGACTACAGGGGCGCCTGGGTGGCACAGCGGTTAAGCGTCTGCCTTCGGCTCAGGGCGTGATCCCGGCGTTCTGGGATCGAGCCCTACATCAGGCTCCTCCGCTATGAGCCTGCTTCTCCCTCTCCCACTCCCCCTGCTTGTGTTCCCTCTCTCGCTGGCTGTCTCTATCTCTGTCAAATAAATAAATAAAATCTTTAAAAAAAAAAAAAAGAAAAAGCAGACTACAGAGACTGCCCATCCATGATTTAAAATACATTTTTGCCCCACTACTTCCACCAAATTCACTGAAAACCAAAATAAAATAAAATTAAAAAAAAAAAAAGAAAACAAGAGTAAGAGGAAAACAACTACATTATGAAAAAGGAAATGGACCAAAACACAAACAGGACACTTAGCTGCCAAATACTTTGACATCTGGACAGAACCAGGGAAGACAGAGAAAGCCCACACACGCTTCATTGGAGCCCACAGACTTCCTAGGAGTGGGGGTCCGGATGGGAGGGGCTCATCCACGAGGGCTGCCAGAGAAGACTCAAGACATCCAGTTAAACTTCAGTTTCAGAGGAAAAAAACAAAAAACAAAAATGAATAGCTTTTTGTGTAAGTATGCCCCAGATATTGCATGGGATATATTTTCCCTAAAAATTGTCCATTGCTCACTTGATATTCAAATTGCACTGGTGTCCTGAATTGTAGGAATGTGCAAAAGAAATTCGGTTGACCCATCAATGAGTTTTCTTTGCATTATGTGTGTTTTTATTTTTCTAACTTACTGTCAACATATGTAAATAAGGAGATTTCACTTAAAAACTTAGGTCTCTGGGGGCGCCTGGCCGGTTCAGTCGGTGGAACGTTTGACTCTTGATCTCAGGGTTGTGGGTTCAGGCCCCATGCTGGGTGTGGAGATTACTTTAAAAAAATAAAATGTTTAAAAAATATTTAGGTCTTTGGTTCCTCCTGAAAAATTTGATGATGTGCTGGACCCTAATTCCCATGGGGCAAGAATAGGCCAGGGTTTTCCCTGTCCACTTTGAATGTTCACGTGTATTTGTTAGCTTTTATTATACACAACCCACTTGATTCTCTTACATTAGTGCTCGGCTCTTGGAAGCTTTGCTCTGTTTGGTGTTTGTGTTTGCATCTGAAGATGGAGCTTGGTGGCAGAAGCTAAGAATACTCCTTTAGTGACTTGGCCATGAGCTAAAACTTCTCTGTGCTGGGCCCTTGTTTGAGCCTCCAGACTAAGAGAATCTGCCAGAAGTTAGGAAAAGCAAGACGGGCAGCTGAGGGCTGTACAAGGAGCCTCACTGCTGCCTTGGAAGCCAAGGTCCGAGCTAAGATGTCCCGGAGCAAGGAGGAGAAAGCCAAGTGGGAGAAGGGTCAGGATCTCTTAGAAGAACCAGGGTCGCCTCGGGAGAGCATTTCCAGTAGCCCGCTGGTCCTTCAGTCTCAGTGTTGCTTATTTCCTTACATTAAATCACAAAACACTTTTTTTTTTTTTTTGCATTAAAACAGCATGCCTGCAATCATCTCTTTTTTGCAGAAGGTAATAGTTCTCCCTCTTATCAGCACCTAAGCTGGGGGACAACCCAGGAACTGGGCATGGGTAACTTTTGTGGCTGAGAATTTAGGTGAAAGTTTTTAATATCTTTCTTTGAGTTTTTCTGTATGGCCTGAACTTTATATGATAAGTTGTATCATTTTTACCAAAATATTAAAGCCATTATTCTTAAGTAAACAGAATAATTTACAACTACCCAAACATATAATATATACATACATATATATATACGTATGTACTTATGTATATATATACAAAATTTAAAAACCTAGTTACCCCAAATTGTTAATAATGGCTGTCTCTGGGTGACAGGATTATAGATTGGTTTTGTTTTTATTTTGCATTTTTTGGTGAGTTTCCTGTACTGTCCGCACTTAGTATACATTAATTTTACACTTAAAACATGGACATGGTATTTCCTCACAGACAGTGGAAATTTGCCACACTGAGGTCCAGGAAAGGGGACACAGGCTCCGCTGCACGGACTCTGGGTCTGGCCTGGCTGGGCTGTAGGAGGTGGTGCCCGGGGAGGACTCCTTCGCTCCTTTTAACGATCCTGCTGACGGCTAACATGCCCACGTCCCCCTAAGAACCCCTTCCCCTTCTAAATGGCCCTGAATAGATCGATAAATCTGTCCTTTTCACAAAATGATTTCAGCTTTCTTCCCACCTACCCTAATTTTATTTGGAGGGACGAGAAAGCCTCCTGAAGCCGCTCGCCCTCTGGAAGTTAATGTATTCATTAGTTATAATTGCTCCAAAACGTGCTCACTAATCTTAGTCAACTAGTTACTTAATGGTTTTGATTGGATGTAGAACACTTTTATCTGGGCTAATTTACTATTCACAGCACAATGATGGAGTGCTCCTTTTGCCACCCAGATTACAGCAGTAAATGGAGTTATAGATCATCCACAGGAAGGCTACAGGGGAGTGTAGTGTTAAAATGCCTTTCAGGCATCTTAAAGTGGAAAACAACACTCCTGCCAAAACTTGGTCATGTTCAGCACTTCCTCCCCAAACTTGAAGTTGTTCATTGCCCTTCTGTGAACGGATGAGCTTATCAGTGCCCGGGTTAGCTCTCCGTTGGCCCCTGCAAGCCGTGCTCTGATTTGAGGTGGTGTGGGATCACAGGGGAAAGAATGTCTCCTGAAATGATGTGAGGATGAGAACAGCCAGAAGTCATGGGAATGCCCACATTTTCTCCAACATTACTTGTCCTTGGAGTTCCTGCAACCCTTGCCCAGCTCCTGACCTCCTGCCTCCCAGGCTGTCCAGCATCTACCCCGAGCCCAGTCCAAAGTTGAGTTCCCACCTTCCCGACTCTGACAGGTAGGCCGTATCTAGAGATGCCCTTCTGCCAGAACCGAAGACCTATTCTGGCTGTGCTAAGACTGTAGCTAAACCTCACTTTCCCCCCCCACAACCTCACAGAACGCAGCCCTCCTGCCTATCCTCTGAAATCAGAATCCTCTACCTAAAATTCTTTTGAAGAATGGAAACAGGAGATGTGCATGATTCAGCTGGTTGAAACCTTTCTCCAATCTCCACCCAAACCCCGAGTACTCCCATAAGAGGCAGCCCCACGAAATTACTACCCTCTCCCATCTGCTGGTTGTGCTGATGTGTGGACACAGGGACCCCGCCTCCTCCTGGCCTGGGATATACTTCCCATGGACGGCCATCTGCTTGAGGTTGTGAAGCTAAATGTGAGCGGGGAGAGGTCGACTCGCAGAGGTAAACAGAGGCGGGGCACCCAGGAGGGACCCGGAGACACTTCTACTGACAGGGACTCTGGAGACTTTTGCCTTCTTCGTGTTAATTTTATGTGTTGTTACTTTTTAAAATAATGAACATGAATTATTCATATAATCAGAGGACAACTACTGAGTATGTGGGAGTAAACAAAAATGCACCTAACGGGGCAGAGAGGAGCCTGTGGATGGAGGGTCTCACCCCCTCAGGCTGGGCCCCCAGAGCGGCCAGTCGCAGAACCAGCCTGCTGGGGGCGGGGGCTGGGGGGTTCTTCCAGTGTGAAGCCACCCAGGATTCTGAATATTCAAGAGACAAAGATAAAGGACCGGAGGTCCATGAAGGAAATGCAGAATGTTCAGTCACTGCAGAATGACCATTTTCCCACCCCACCTCTTCCCCCGAGCCACCAGCCTATCAGCCATCTGCGTATTTGGGGGCCCTAACATCTTGCACCAACTCAAGTACAGTCTTCACTTTGTAAACGAGAAAGCGCGATTCCCTCTGGAATAGCAATCTGAAACAAACAGAAACATCTGTTTGAATAATGAGCCGTGTTGTCGGGCATGTTCAGAAGGCAAGAGTCAGCTGCTGATCAGATATGGCTGTCCCAGACCCTGGCTCCAGCAAGGCAGGCAGCGTGGGATGCGGGGGCTGACTGGGGCCTGGGGGGCTAGGCACATCTCCCCAAGGCCCTCCAAGGTCCCATGCCATCTCGGTGCCAAATTCATCTCACCCATGGTGAGAAGGATTGCACCTCTCCGATTTTCAAGAAACAAGCACATCAGCCCTGACTTGTCAGTGGTCTCCCAAGCCATCCCTCCCACCTTCGGGGAGTGATTATCCGTCTGAAGATGAATCTCAGCGGATGTTAACTGAGACAAATGTTCTGCTCTGTGCATTTTCCAATTTTAATTGAAGGAAAGTAACTAATTATCTCGGAGAAGCAGTCATTATACACTGGCTTCAGGCTGACCTTTTGCAGGAGATGACTCGGGGCCTTCTTAGGGCAGTCAACATGTTAACCAGTCATTACAGCTTGTGATTTCCAAGGGGAGCCGACATCTCCAACCCAGGACGAGCCCCAGCATGGGCTGCAGCTTGAGGGGAAGAACGGAGCCTGTCATATTTCCAAAGCAGCTGACTGAACGCAGGATTGATAAGCAATGAACTGCAGCGTCTCCCCAAACCCCCATGCCCAGAGGGAGCAGGAAATGTGTGTCTGCGTGCAATGGGCAGAGAGGCCTGTCAGCCCATTTGCACAGTGGCTTTCACTGGTCTGAACCAGACAGGCTGTGGGTGAGTGTCTGCAGAACAATGTCCAGTCCAAACAACGTCCTCGGGGGGGGGGGGGATGCCATATGTGCGTGGAATCATGTATGGATACGTTTATGATGCACACCGATGAAGGGCCAAGCCCTCCCACTGAGTCCAAAAACACCCTTGAGCTTAGACAGCCTGGACACACACCCCCATCCCAAAATACAGGGTCACTTCTAGCAAATGGAAAAACTCACGAAATCAGTCTTACCTAAAATGACTTCCATAGCGGAATTCTGTTACTGCAGCAAAGAACAAAACCAACAACGACAAAAAAGGAACCCAGAAACCAAGGGACTGAGCATCATCATGGCTCACATGTCCCCTCCAATAATGGGACCCTCAAAGGGGGTGAAGATGGCAGTGATCAGAGGGCTGGGAATAGAGCAGAGCAGTGGCCTAGGCCTCCCTGATTCAGGTGACACATGTTCAAAGGGCGCTCTTGCCTTGAAGATGGGCTGTGGCCCACAGTCAGCAACTCCAACGGAGGGTCCCCAGGCTTGGCTTGCTCTTCTGAAAACAGAATCGCCTCCTTCAGGTGAAGTGTTTCCCCATCCCCCATGCAGGTAGTCCAGGTGAGACCTTCCATCAGAATCACCTGCTCCTGAGCATGTGACCCAAATCAGCCAATCAGAATCGTCTGAGTCCCCCTCCCCCTTAGAGAAATGCTCTGTTTTCTCCCTCTTTGCTGACTGTATGGATGAAAGCCAGTCCCATTTAGTAGAGAGGGAGAGGCACAGGGTGGGGAGAGAGAGGGAGAGAGGGGAGATAGAAACCCATATTGGGGGGCGCCTGGGGGGCGCAGGCATTAAGCGTCTGCCTTCGGCTCAGGGCGTGATCCCAGTGTTCTGGGATCGAGCCCCACATCAGGCTCTTCTGCTGGGAGCCTGCTTCTTCCTCTCCCACTCCCCCTGCTTGTGTTCCCTCTCTCGCTCGCTGTCTCTCTTTGTCAAATAAATAAATAAAACCTTAAAAAAAAAAAAAAAGAAACCCATATTGGAGGGAAGCGGGACAGAGGAGCCACTGACCCTCAGCCCAGGTCCCAGGGACACTGTTCTGCCTTCTGGAACTGGGTCCTCCGTGAGTGCTTGGAATGTTCCCGATGCTTGAACTATAGGAGTGGGTCCTGTCTCTTACATCCAAACAGATCCCAAGATGGTGAAAGAAAATGGGATATGGTGAGGTCTGGGCAAAAGAAGATCCCCTCCCAAGATCTCCCCTTCCTCGGGGCTCATCCTGTGCAGGGAGACCCCCACAGGGGTTTTATTCCAGGCTTTCTTGTCACTGAGGAGCCTCTGGGCCTTACTGTGTTAGCCCCACACATGAGTTCTCCCTCTCGGACGGGCAATAAAACACAGAGGCCAACCCTCCTGCTCTGTAGCTGTGGGAAGTGAGAGAGGACCCTAGAGGGACTCCCACCCCAGGACTCTGTCAGGCCAGGAGCCAGAATACCTGGCTGTGCGGTGGGAGGCAGGTCACCAGACCTCTCAGCTGGCTGGTTTTCTCTACTGTTAACAGGGGACTACAGCTTCCTGCTCTGGCCAGTGTGAGGACCGCGCCAGAGAAGTTTCATCTGCACGCTGCAACATGAAGCAGGTTCTCAGTTCCTAGTGGTTAGTACCATCTCATTTTTCTCGCCGACTACTTTACTGAACGCAGGCTCTGCACACCTTGCCCCTCACTCCAGAGCTGACCGACAGACTCAAGGTCCTCATCACACAAGAGGGAAAACAGGCTCGGCCATCCTGTTGCAGAACTCAGTGTCTTTCCTGGTCGGGACACAGAAACAGTGGTCCCTGCCGCGGCCACCGTCCCACCCAGAGGAGCACAGCAAGTGTGGTCCTCGCACACGGTGGTCAGAGATCGGACTCAGGAGCCTGTATCCGACATAACATCATCTCCCCCAAATCAAATCTGTGTGCAACATGCTTGCCCTGAATGCAAAACTGTTTCTACAAGCATGTGCTCAAATCATGCCTTCCCCTTACAAAATCAAGAGCAGGCCTTCCTTTTCATCAGTAACTAACACTTGTGACCTTAAGCAATGCACAATACTTGATTAGCTAACTGATGAGGAAATGAACAATAGTAATAGTTGACCTTTAAAGAGCATCGGATGCCTCACGAAAAATATTCAACAGGAAAAAGCAGCACAAAACACTGATTCCAACTTCACTACTTTGTCTTTCACCTTCTCCTCCACTTGGGGCTCGAAACAAAATAAACTTTTTTCTCTTATATGGAAATCTTCCAAAAATCTTCCAGGTCAAGATGTGATGGGATTGTCTGCTGCTGGGGGTTGGTCTTTGGATGGGCCGTGGGATGGGGCCCGAGGGCTGTGGGCTCCCAAGGAAGGGACTGGAGCCCAGGCCAGATGCTGCAGGATGCAGGGGTCCAGGTGTGTGTATCCCGAGGCAACTGTGGGTCATGGGTTCCTCACCTGTATGATGATGAGGAGGACAGGACGGGGGTGCTCCCCATGGAACACTGTCATTTGAAGAATGAAATGAGACAGTGCAGAGTCTGGCCCCCCAGAAAGCACTGAGACCATGGGGGTTCCCCTCCACTTAGATCCCAAAGACCCAGGGCAGGGCCTGTGACTCCCAGTGGAAAGCCAGGTCCCAGTCAGTGCTTCTTGCACTCTGGACTCCACGTGTTCTGGAAGCAGCTGGGGATCTTACGAAAATGTAGATTCTGAATCCAAGGCCGGGGCTGGACCGGAGTCGGATTTCTCACGGCTCCCAGGTGACACGGGAGCTGCCGGGCCTCTGGCCAGGCTTGGAGCAGCAGGGCTGGAGACAAGCTGGAGCTGTTCCTCTCCCAGCCCAGAGGACACGAGCTTTGGTCCCTGCATTGGAGCTGAGCTGGGGACACCGTGCCTGAGCCTCAAACACCCTCCACCCCTGCCCACAGAGCCCAGGAGCGGGACCCGCCTACTGAGCTGTCTCCCCCTGCATGTTCCTCCCATTCCTGCAGTAATTCCTTCCCCTCTGTGCCCTACTTGGCTCTGTGGGCTTTTCACACCGCCAGCTCCAGCCCTCTCTTCAGAAGGTTCTGGTTGACCCAACAGCCGGCTCAGGTCTTAACGTTCACCATGACACCAGAGCTCCACGCTCCCCAACCACTGTCCTCACTCTGACGCCACCCTCCATCTGGATCCCTTTCATCCTGTACCCAAAGATGAAGCAAGGCCAGGCCAGCATGACTCCTGGGGCTCCAGGCGGATGGTGAGCAACGTGGGACAAGGGTCTGTAAAGGCTGGGAATGCCTCCGGCCACAAACATGCCCCCAGCACTCGCTGGTCCTGTTCAGGCCACCCCGTTTCCATCCCACCAGTGGGGCAGGCCAGCAATGCTGAGCAAGGAAGGGCCGTGGAGGTCCTGCACCCTGCTCCCTCACCCCCAGGGGAGCTCTTGCGCGGTTCATGAGGCATCCCAGAGCTTGGTAACAAACACACCCTTTGTTGGCACCTGCCCATTTCTCTACCCGCTACGATTCCCCCTGGAACCCTCTTGTAAGTGAACTATTGGACCCAAGTCCTTGTTTGAAGGCCTGGGTCTGAGGGACCCAACAGCGGAGCCTCTGGGGCCCCTGTCAGCCTCACAGCAGCAGCGGGGCTGTAGTCTTCCCCGCTAGCAGGTGCTTTTCTCCAGAAGGTTCTTAGAGAAATGGAGGTGGGTACTTCTGGCTCATTGGGTCTTCGTCATTCCTGGGGCCAGGGGGCTGCCCTTTGGGCTAACGCAGTTATCGCACCTCAAAGCAGCCAGGGCCCTGAGATGCGGTTGAGAGCAGATTTTGCACAGAAATTCCCTAATTTCCTCACCGAGAACATGCTGCCCAAACCAATAAATCCATTTGCTTCTTCAACGTATTGTCACGTTCTCGGGGCCGGCCATGGATTTCAGAGGAAGCGTACTAAGACCGCGATGGCAGAGCATGAGAGGGATATGGAGACACTGCGGCAATCAATTCTTCATAAATAATATACTTGTATAGCCTCATTACATATTCAAAGCAGCAGTCAAGTGGTCGGGGAGAACAATCATTTATTCTGTTGAATTTCTTCAGAATGAATTCTGGGACAGATCAAACAAAAAAGTTATAAAATCGGAATTATAGGTAATGAATGCCTGCTTGTTGCAGGGGACTTGGCCTGCCTGGAGCGCATAATTAAAGCAGGGAGGTCAGGGTTAAGCTTGAGGTGGTTTTATGAGGAATCACTCGGTCTTCTTTCGTGGGGCAGGAGTAGTTTGTTGCATGTGCAAAGGTTCGTCGTTTGAAGTGATCGGAATTTAAAAGCATCTTATTAATGTGTTGTGATGAGGATGTATCCACACGGGATGGCAGACACGTGGCCACGATCTTCCTGTGTGGACTCCCTGACGTGGAAGGTTTTCCTCTCTCCCCTGCTCCTAGCTCAGGGGCAGTGGGGCTGCCCATCTCCCAAGGTGACCCGTCTTCTGGGGAGAATAATAGAGACTTGCCAGCGTTCCCAGGCTTCTGTGTCATCAGCAGGAGGAGTAAGGATGAGGTGGGAGGGAGCTGGAGGCAGGGGAGGCTTCTGGGACCATGGATGTCCCACACCTGCCGGGTACGTCAGATCCTTCAGCCCCTGTCGCCTTCCCTCCAGGAGCAAACTGTAAGAAGACCTTGGGTCTAGGGGCACGTCAGTCACGGTGAGGAGCCCCGACAGCTCCCGCATGGAGCCTACACTCTTCAAGCTGTGTGATCTCAGACAGTTACTTAACCTTTCTGATCTTTGCCTTCACCTGTAAAATGGAAATAAGAATGCCTCGTTTTGAAGGTGGTGAGAGGAGTATGTGAGAAGCTGGGGAAAGAACTAATGGCAGGTGAAGAAAAAGCCTTACAGAGAGGAAGTTCTTGCAATTCTTATCACCATCCGGCCAGCTCCTCCAAGAGCACCAGGAGCATCCCAGGCGCCATGCTCTCTGCTGACCACAGAAAACACCAAGTCGATACAATTTTAAATAGCCCGTACCACTGAAGAAGCGACTGAGCACAGACAGAACTCGCATCACACAACATCCCAAACGTGGCCATGCCTGGGGCCAGAGCAGCCACATGGAAGGGAGCTCCCCGCTCTCCAGCACTTCTGCCCAAGCTCAGTGGCCAGGCACAGGACAGCATGTTGGGAGAGCGGCAGGGGGGCTGTGTAGCCAGGGATGCCCAGAGGGGCAGTCCTGGCTCTGCCGCTGAAGGCCTCGGACCCTGGCGCGCACCTGCAGAAACCAGAGGCTCATGCACACCCAGGGCTGTCTGAGCAGGGTGCAGTTGCTGGTGGTGGGCTATGCAGAGCATCTGGCGCAAGGAAAGCCCCCATCCCTCAGCCAGCTACCCCTGGGTGGCTGACGTGGCTCTGTGACCATCACAAAGCCAAGCGGAGACCTTCAGGAAAGGCAGGTCACAGCAGACCCTTTGCCTCTGTGCTCCGGCTCGGCCGTCTCACTGGGCAGAGGGGCGCGCAGGTCCTTCTCCTGGCAGGATGGAGACAATGCCTGGTGTCTGGGGCTGGTTCTGGGAGCTTGAGATACTCCCTGCTGGGAAAAGAATCAACCCAAAGGCCTTCAAAGCCAACAATGGCTGAGCTGGCCTCCTCTGGATCGCCTGGGTCCCCAACTGTAATATGAACAATGAGCATACTCTCTACAGCTCTCAGCTCTCAGGGATTCTCTTGTCTGGGAACAGCAGAGGCCCCCAGTCCAAGCAGCAGAGAGGCAGAGGGAATTGCCCGGTTCATCTTCCTGTGCGTCCAGCAGAGGGCAAGCTTCAGGCACGCCTCCTCTGTCCATGCCAGTTCCGCCCCACTGTCCCCCAGGGCTGGCCTCCCACTGGCAAGGGGCTGCAGCACTTCCAAGCCCCCAACACACAACGCGATCCCAGAGAAGAGGGTGAGTGTGGTTGCTCGCGCCAAAACTCGGGAGGCTTTCTGTCTCCAGTGTCCCCTGTGAGCACCTGCATCCCACCCAGCCCAGCACTGGGGGAACAGGTGAGGCCAGCGTCCCTACGGCCACATGGACCTCAAGGCTGGGGGCGGACATGGGTGGAGGCCCTGCTGGCAAAGGGAGAAGGGGCCGTGGATACAGGACACGCAGTCGGCAGTGCCACACAGACCCTTTCCACACTTGAATGTCAGATCTGTGTTCGGACCACAGGTGGTTCAAAGCAAGAGCCTGCTTTTTTCCACTAAGTCATTTTAAATTAAGTTCACAAAGTGAGTCTCAATGTTTTATTTCACTGTGACGGGCTGTCAGTAAACTTCAGGAGTAAACGTGATGGTGAATTTGTTGTTGTTGTTCTTGTATGGTTTTTGGCATCCCTCGCAGAAGCATCAAGAATTCTCTTTGTACTGGCCCCAGAAGAGCCTTTTTCCAAGAGAAATAGAATATGTAGAGGCTCCCAGCACTTCCAGTCCTGGCAGAAACCGCCCCAGCGTCCTCACAGCACAGCAGAGAGAGACGGCCTGGCTCGCGGCCGCAACTCTCAGCCGCAGGATGAAGAGCAGCAACAATTAAGCGCCACACAGAACTGTGCAGACTCGGAAAGCCAACGTGTCACTGATCAGACCCTCCTCTTACTCCCTGAACTCAAATTAGAGTTCGGAAGAGCCATGGTTTGGGGCTGAGAGACAAAGAGATGGGCTGAGCTTGGGAATTTTCTAGAACTAGACTCCCAGGAGTTCACTGCCTTGAGAGAAGGATGGGATTTTCAGGGAAAATTCAGACAAACACTTAGCGACAGGGAAAACAAGCAGCACAGAGGGCAGCGAAGCGCAAGCCTTCCCTCCACGCCACACAGGTGACCTCAGCGCCGCACCTGCAGCCTAATTCCCTGTCCGGCAAAGATCAGTCCCTACTGCCTGCTCTCGCCTGGATGAAACAGTCAGGAGCCTGGCCACATTCTTAAAGAAAGGAGCTACCACTCCTATGGGTGTCCCTAGCTCAAAACCTACAGGACACGCCGCGGACCCACTCCCCCCAAAGCTGGGGTCTGAAAGAGCAGGGGGTCTCCTCACAACACGCAGGGCCCTCCCACTGGCCTCCTGCTCGGTGCCATGGTGGCATCCCACCTCCTCTCGGTGCCCATCTTCACAGACTCCTTCCTGCCTGTCCGGCTAGAGAGGCCCTTCGTGCCCCAGGGCTCACCCTCCAGAGCTGCGTCCTCCCTCACAGGACCCCAGCTCCCACGACCTTCAGTTGTCTGCACACCTGCAAGGGCCTGAGGGCAAGTTTCTTCCTATTTGTTCCCTAACAGGCCCTTGCGTTGGCCTTACGTGCTTGACCAATACATGTTTATTGAATCCCGTCTTCCTTCTTAAGCTTCCATCTGTAAGCTTAATTCCACGCTTTCAAAATACATTTTTAGCTCAAGTCTATGTTTCTGTTTGTAAGTCCCTTCCTACCTCCACCTCGAACTTGAATTTGCTCTTATGTTCTAGCAAGGTATACATCAATCCATTCCGCAGCCTGAGTTCGAGCAAATCTGAATCCTAGATCAGTTTCCACCATTTTGGGGGATGACACACGCCCATAAAAAACAATGTAAGTTTGAGCAAATCACAGCCTGGGGTGCCCGCTGGGAGGGGCTGGGGGTGGAAAGAGCGTCATGTAGTTTCCATAAATAAAACGTCTCCGGCGTCGTCTTGCCCCTGCTTTGGTTCACGCCCATCACCATGGAGAACTGAACATCTCTGCCAGGGCGAGCGCTGATGTCACGCATTTTTGTTGCTTTCCTGGAGAAGCATCATTTCCGGGCGCGGTGGGCGCCTCTCTGAGGCTGCAGCCGTGGGTCACATTTCCATGTGTGGGTGGATGAGCTTACTGTACATCCCGCAAATGTGTCAGAAGACGATGGCTGAGGTGCATTTTCTCCTAAGTGTGTTGAGATCCACTGGCCCCACGTCCGCAGATGAGATCCGAGGGCACCTGCTAGAGGGTCATTGACGAGGGGAGTGTGCTTAGATTAAAGAAACGAGATCCGCTCTTCATTGATGTCCCTAACTTAGACTCACGGGCGTGCTGATGTGGAACCGATCCAAAGGTGACAATCATGCTACGGTTTCCTGTTTATGGAACAGAAACACCAAGATCTGTCTGGATCCAAAGTAACATGTCTTGATTTTTTTTTTTTTTTTTTTGCATCTTTGTTATGAGAAAAGGCAGGTTCGTTTCAATTTGGGAAACACCGCAAGGTGACCACAATTTCATGTGCCTTCAACCACATGCTCACCTTCCTCCCCGTTGTGTCCAAACTGGGACAGGATTAAACAGAGGGCTCCCGGGTTGCTGGGCGCCAGCCTCTGCATCCTCCCTGTGCATACCACCTCTACACCAGCCAGCAGACACCCCTCCTTCTGCTCCGATAGGAACACGGCACCTGTAAGGCAGGGGCCCTCCTAGGGAAGGGTATCATCACCGCGGCTGTGCATGAACAGACATGGACCTTCGTGGCGTGGGGACCGCAATCTGGGACGCTGTCTTACAACCTCGACCAGTGCTGTTTTCAGGGAGAAAGAGAATATTGCCCAGGGCTGGCAGAGCTTCGCAGGCACAGCGGGACGTAAATTTCCCCCAAACATCCATACCCTCTGAATGATGGCAGCACTAATGTTGACTCAAAAGAAAAAAAAAAAAAAGAGGTTCCGAATGGAATCTTCCCAGATTAAATATAGTATCTATCTTTATTCACATGATGGTTTATCTCAAATAAAATCTCCAAGCTACATTTGGGAAGCAGACTCAATGGTAGCCCATGAAATTTATCTCTCAAGAGAAAGACAATTAACATACATATGGAAGTTATTGCCATCAGCACAAAAGAGGGAGAGGATTCACTGAAGTGCAGCCTTCAGAGATTTGAAGTCTGGGCCCCTCCAGGCTCTTCCAGGGCAAGGCTGTACTTCACGGACAGGAGCGTGCGTGCCCCTGAACGAACACTCCTTGAAGACCTACTATGCTCACTTTGTGCCGAGCACTTAGCCACACGTGTCATCACCCGTTACCCAAAGCAAAAATGACCAGAAATGTGAAGCACACAGGATCTAGAATGAAAACAGCAACACGACCGTAAACACAGGTGGAAAGCAGCCAGAAGCCACAGTTTCTTTGTCTCTACTGTGTGCAAAGTCTGCAAAACTCGGTGCGCATTGATTTTCTTAAGCTTCAAAGCCCCTAAGAGACGCACACTATGACCCTCCGCATTTTGCAGGTAAGGGAGCTGAGGCACAGAGAGGGTGAGAAACTTGCCTAAGGTCACACAACGGGAGTCAGAATCAGGGTCCAGATACAAGGCCAGTGCTCTTTCACTCCCCTATTGTGTCCAGCAGACCTGCCACAAGTGTATGAGTGCACCTCCAACACACATCCACACACACACAGACACACACACACACACACAGACACACACACACACACACACACACATGGTAGCAGTTGGCAGCTCCAAGACCCAGGTCTGGAGTCATCTCTCCTCCTGTGCTCTTTAATCAATCCTGAATCATCTTTTGAACTTTCTATATTGGCAAGGACAGCGGGGACCACTGGACCCTGCTGCAAGGATCGTCTTCCTCCAAAAATGCACGGCCCGCCGGCCTCGGAACCCATGTCCAGGACTAGCTGCCAGCCTCCAGCCAAGAACTTCTACTCTGACGGACCTCCTGCAAGGCCTTGCTGGTAAAGGCAGGAAGCATCTGTGGGTTTGACTCAGCTCGTGTTGTGCTAATTCATTGTAAATTACCCTGCGATCAGCCATGGCGAAATTCTATTGATTGCTATTAGATTTGTTTTGTTTTCATCCTGATTCATATTCAAAACTGAATTAAGTTCTGTGGAAAAACACCCATCAAATGCTTCTCAAGGAGCAGAATGCCGTTATTATAGCCTTGAGATTCCACCTACTATTTTTTTTCCCAGGAGCCCACTCAACTGGAGAGGAGAACATTAACTAATTGGATAATCAGCATGCAAATGAAGGAGGGTGGGATCCAGCAGCCAGTCAGAAGCTCTGTCCACCCCAGCGGGATTCCCACGGGACCCAGGCCCGAGGCTGGACCCCTGCGTCCTGCCCATCTCCCAGGATCGCAGGGAGCAGGGTGCTGACTCCATCTCGACCGGCTGCTTAAATTGCCATGGGGAGAACTTGCCCTCCTGGATGTAATACATCCAAATTAAATGTATTTGCTCACAAGCCTGGAAGATGAGAGCAGACCAGTGCTGCATGCATTACAAAGGGAGTCAGAGGACGCTGGGGTGCCTGCAGCTGCAGGAAGGAGTGCGGGCAAGTGCTAATTCACCCCTGAGGCACCACTGATCACTCTGGGAGCAAATTCCTGTTTGGCTTTTGTTCAGGAGCTGAGCTTTTCTCTCTTTTTAGTCTTTTTTTTTTTTTTTTTTTAATCACTGTGTGATCACTGCCTTCCTCCTAAATTTGCAGGGAGACGCTGCAGACTTGCGGCCTGTGTCTGAATGAGTAGAGCAGGGAGAGGGAGCACCCAGCTGGCTGTCACCGGCTGTGCAGGGCCCACAGGTCCCACTCCTATTCTAGCCCCAGAGCAGACGCTGTGCACTAACAGGCTACGGACCTGCCTTCCCTAATCTCAACCAAGGAGTGAACAGGGGTGGAAATTCAGCTTTTACTCCCTCTGGCTAAAGTGGGCGGAGCTACTTCAAAAGGCGGTGAGTGCAAAGGAGGTCTGTGAGTCAGGGGGATCTGCACTGCATTTCAGACTTTGAATTGAGCATCTCCAGTCCTCCAGCGGGCCTCATTAGCCCCCCTCTCCCCACGCCACCAACCAAGGCACCCCTTTGCCACGGAGGAGGAACGGGGATGGGAGAACTGGGGGAAGGACTGCTGTCCCTAGAGCACCACCCACTCCTCTGAGATTCACCAGGAGTGCACCCTGGGGCTCAGACGCAGGCTCTGAGAAGGAAACTGGCTCCTTAAAGGGGGAGCACGCGCCGCCAGCCGTGCCACAGTGTGGAAGCACCTCGAGGCAGGCACCTCCCTAGTAAGGCAGGGCGTCGTCCGAGTGTGCGGTGGGGAAGGGCGTCACCGCGGACCCCGAGCGGTCTCCATCTGTCCTCTGCTTCCAGCAGGCCACAAGCTGTGCCTCTACCAAGGAAAGGGACAGAGGAATGCGACCAAAGTCTGAATCCTTACGTGAAGAGACGAAACACCACCATATTAAGCTAAATACTTAAATCGTTTCTTCAGACTGAGCTTAACGGGCCGGACTTGCTCTATGGCAAAGGCGGGGGCTGAGGAAGATTGGAGCAGCTGCATACAAAACCAAAACCAAGCAAAACCCTGGACGAAGCAACCAGTCGGTCTGTGCGCATCCCAGTGAAGTGTGAGCAGTCTGGGGCCCGCTGTCTACACACCGATCAGGGGCCAGGTGGGCAGGGGACTCCTGCGGAGGAGGGCACAGGGTGGTGGGTGGCCCACCTGGAGGCCGGGGTACCCTCGTGTCCTGGGAACAGTGGACACGTGAGAACGTAAGAAGGGCTGTCTCCCTACCGGGACTCGAGCTTTCTCCGTGCACCACGCCCTCTCCCCACTGGAGTAAGAAAAGGAAACAAAGAAACTCAGGGAAATCTCCATGTTCAGGAGGAATATGTTCACCCCGGCTCTTAGGTTAGAGTGAAATTATAGTAACATGGGCGTTAAGGACTGAATAGTGTCCCCCAAATTCCTAGGCTGAAGCCCTGATCCTCCATGTCACTGTATTTGAAGGTAGGGCCTTCAGGGAGGTAACCAAGTTTAGATGAGGTCCGGAGGGCAGGGTTCTATCCAACAAGACGGGCGTCCTTAGAAGAAGAACAGGAGCGCACACAGAGCACAGGCCGTGGGAAGACACAGGGAGCTGACGGCCATCCACATGCTAGGAAGGGACTTCTCACCGAACCAACCCTGCTGGCGCCTTGACCTTGAACGTCCAGCCTCCAGAACTGGGAGAAACAGATTTCTGTTGTTTGAGCCTCCCGTCTCCGGGACTTGGTTCAGGCGGTGAGACTGAGACAATGGGCTCTCCTGAAACTTACACTATTTCCTAAAATAAGACAGAAGGTTCCTTTGGTGCTTTGGTGCTCACCATCACCCTGAAGGAGCGTCCCACCCCAAGGTGCAGCCCCCAAATATATATGTTAGTTTTGCAGGAGAGAAACCACTGCTCTGGATGGATGAGAGGTGGGAGACAGAACGGGAGGACAGAACGGCAGCCCGCGAGGTTGGGTGTTCAGCAGTTTGACTGGAAATGAGCAATCAATATGCAAAGTACATGCAAGTAACATGCAAATCAGCACCTAACCTTTCCAAAGGAAATGTCTGCATCCTTTCCACGAAGAGCAGTGGGGCTGAGTAGGGACCCACTGCGGTTGGGGTTTTCCTGCACGTGTAGGCTGTAAGCTGGGGAGTAAAGGAATGAAAGCTAGATACTTTTTAAAAAGACTTTAAAACCACAAACAGAACATTTTCATCTCTTGTATCTGAATGTGCAGGAAGCTGAATGTGCACTGGGTGCCTGAGCGCGGGCATACACATGCTCACTCGCGCACACACGCAAGCCATCCCAGTGAGGCTGCAGGTGGAGGAGGAGGGGATAAAGGGGAGGGGATAAAGGAGCCACTGTCACTGTCACTGATGTGGGGTTTCCCGGTACATGCGCTGTGCCTGTTCACCCCACTCACCAAGGGGCCTGCCTGCAGGGAGATGGCAGGACACCTTCAGATTTCCAATCTGTGAAGGCCAATGCTGAGTAGGAAGAGGAGGTGAAGGTGGGGTCAGACCCCGAGGGAGAAGAAAACCAGACATCTGGGGAATAAACGCATCAGGATAAGCTTCATCTTTGAGAGCTTTACACCAAGAGCAGTTACCGGGAATAAAAGCAAAGAGCTTCCCGGGGCTCTGCGGCAGGGCCTGGAGCAGCAGTTGCTAAAGCAAACTTGGCTTGGCGGCCATGAGGCCAGGCTGCTGGTGACAAGGGGAGGGATGGAGCCGGTTTCACCTGACGGAGTCAGGGCAGAAGGGCTCTTTCTGTTTTCTCACTAGTTTTAGGTGATTTGCGGAGAATGTATTAGGTATTATCTGTATTCACAATGTAGGTCTGAGGGACTCACGTGTCACTGCCACATGGGACAGCCACGGTTGGGGTCCTGTCTCCTTTGCTTCTGTTTGACTCAGGACAAGTGTCTTGGCCTCTCTCAGCCTCAGTCTCCTCTGTCAAACAGGCATGATAATGACACAGCACTGGCCTCCTAGAGCTGCTCTGAAGAGGAAAGGGACGGTGCCCATTTCGGCCATTCTAGCACATGGCCTTGTAGACAGGGAGCAGCCAGCGGATATTAGCTATTGTTACTGATGCCCTTTGCACGGATTTTCCTTGCCCCTTGTGTTAGTTCTTGCTTCAAGTTCGCTGAACAGTGTCGCTTGGCTCTGGGGAAGTGTTTGGTCTGAAGCCCAGGCAACACACAGCCCTCTGTCACCTAGGCTAGCAGGGGACATATCACTGTGGCCCAGAGCCACATCCTGCCAGCTCGGCCACAGCCTTCCCCAGGGTCCCTGGCACACAGGCTTCCTGTGAGGCCGGCCGTCGACATACCTTGTAGGACATTCACTCAGCTCTCACAAAGGTCTCCTGAGTGGGCTGCTCGGCCAGAGGCTCCCATCTGTAAATTCTGAAGGAGATTGAGAGAGCCCTCCTCCTTTGCCAGGGGGTGGCGGTCGGGGAGGCAAACTCATCTGATGTTGTGAATTAGAGACCTGCTCTTGGCTGCTCTGGCCCTGCACCCATCTGCTACTCCGTGGCGAAGTTCCCAACAGCCAGGCTGGAGGTACCGAGCCAAAGCAAGCTTGCGTCCCTAGCCCTCCCATGGCCCTCTTCCCTCTCGTTTTCTTTGTGGTGACCATGATGTGGTAAGCAGGTGTGGTTCTCCTTTATGCCTGATCACACATGTGGACTCCTGGGAGACCCTCACCTTGGAGAGAAGAAAGATCGAGGGCTGGGTTTAGTGATACCCAAGAGGGCATTCAAGCACCTACAGCTGTCCAGTACTGAGCTCGATTCGGAGAAGTTGTTTGTGCCTTTGCCAGGACATGTGCGGATGTGAGTGGACTGCTGCCAGACCATCTCCTCCTTTCGTAAGAAGAGGAGAGAGCTCTGGAATCCTGGCATTCGTCTCCACAAGGAGCCTCAGCCCTGACTATGGTCCAATCTCTAACTTGGCAAAGACGTCATTCAGGACCCTGGGTCGTCAGAGAGCTTCCTGGTGCCACAATGCTTTAGATTTTCCATCTGGCTGCACAGTGATAAGTAAGAGAATAAACGGGGGGCAGGGGGTTCTGCAGCAGACATTTTAGGCAATCTGTGCGCACTCGCGTCTTTCTCTGTCTTATTTCCCGTCATGTTCCAGTGCTACAGGCAAGTGCCAGAAGCTCGTGATGAAGTTGAACAGGAGCTCGTTTCACCAGAGTCGGCAGAACAACCCAGGGTCAGCTCCAGGAAGGAAAGGATTGGCTTTTGCAAAGATTCAGTCTTCTCTTTCACTGGGTTCCTAGAAAACTCAGTAGATAGAGGTAACTCCCCAAAGTTTTCAGGGCACGAAGCTATGTGGAACACACTCATTAGGAATCTGTTAACTGCATCAGAGGTAAATGCAAAAGGACAAACCGCCTCAGTGATAAAATACACCCAACAACGTCCCGAGACGTCACGTTGGCTCAACTAGACATGGACATGGGGCTGAATGGTCCACCCTGACCTTGCAGACTCACCTCCAGTCCTCTGCTAACACCACCTGTGCTACTACATTGGGGGAAAAGGCTCTTGAAACAGTGGCAGAAAGTTTCTGTGGGTGGTGATGCTTTCCCCAGGAGTCAAGATGTGCTGGTGAAGAAATCCAAGGACAAAGAAAAGACTATATGCGTTCAAGCTGTGATGGTTTGGAATGACCCGGTGTCATTGCGCCCCAATTACTCAGTGCCTGTCCTTCCTTCTGGTTAACTGAACCAGGCTCTGACATGTTGATAAGATGCTCCTTGCTGATTGTCCATGGTCTGGTAAAGAAACAGGGGACATGGTGTCCCCACTGACAGATGCATGTTTGAATGATGAAACTTTTGCTGGCAAAGGAAAATCGCTCCCTGAACAAGGAAATTGTTGAAAGAACAAAGGAGGAGCCAGGATCACTGAGATTCTAGATCACACCACCTCCCTGCACAGGATGAGCCCCATAACTTCTTTCCAAGCCCTGCCCTCAGGAGGCCTCACCAGCCGGCAGCCCTCTTGTTGTTGCCTATTGACAACTGCATAAGAAACAAATTCCCTCGGCCAGGTACTCAGAAGGTCTTTTGAAGAGAATGATCTGGACTTAGGGGTTTTGACCTTACAGCACAGGCTTATCTGCTTATTCTGGAAAGCTCATCAAATTTTTCAAGGCATACTGGGCCATACTAGAAGTTCTTCTGTAGTCAGCACAAGCCATAAGAAGGCATTTTATGTATCTGTGAATGGCCTTACAATGTCTTCCCTTGGAAAGAAGACAAAAGGGCCACTGGAACAAGTGTCCCGGCTTTGCATTGGGCTTGATCTGAAGTAAGACCATTGGGACTTCATATGAAATGAAGCTTCTGTGACTGTCTGCAAGCAAGACCTGATTCTATATTTAATTTCCAAAGAGAAGAAATGCATTGTGAGGGCACATCTGTTCATGGAGAACATAAGGTTATAGAGCTGGTGGTCTTGAAATAGTATTCCTCATCCCCTGCCTCCAAAAACACATAAAAGGGAAATTCAGGCGGATAAAAGAGCTGACTAGAAGAGGGACATCATATAAGCTTAGGAATAAAATACAAAGAAATACTAAAAACTCATACTAACTATTGGGGAGGGCAGGCCTTGCTAATTAAAACACAAAAGTGCGGAAATCGGCAAGGAAAGAATAATGTATTTGGTTACATAAAATTTAAAAATGTCTGCATCCTATATACCCAGTTTGATGGCAAAAGACATGGAGATAACCTGAAACATATACAACAGGAAAATGATTGGTGACTGAGATATATAACATGTTACCGTAATTCTGGAAGAAAAATTCATTCAACACAATAGAAAACAAAAAAAGTCTAGAAGTGGTCCTTCTTAAAATGGATCTAAAGCTGAAAACTAGTTAACCTGAGCAATTTAACATGGTCTCATGTGCACTTTTCCATAACCAACTAGGCCAATGGCGGGTTGTCACTGAGAAGCCACCCTATGCGGAAAATGACTTGGTGACAGTAAGAGTCTGTGCCTCTACTTGGAAAGCCTGGCTACCATGAGCGAATGTCTTAGGAAATGCACAAATGGCTTCACTAATCTTCCAACATCCAAACTATGCGTCATGTTTCATATAGACCTTAAGGAATGAACATATTTGTTTCTACCCTTGACCTGACTCATCTGGGCTCAAAGACATCGTCAGAACATATCCTGGCATCTCTGATGTCGACCAGCAGTGGAAATGAGAGCGTGAAGAATGATTTCTCCCTCCTGGCCCCTCTGCCACCCTGTGCCTCCAGAAACACAGAAGGGAGGCTCTGCACAGCATGACCGAGTACAGTATGTGCTCGATCTGTGAACTGTGGCTAGGACAAAATGCTGCTTGCATACGAGAGACATACTCGCAGCAGCCCCTTCTCTGCCTAGCCTCTTCTCGGTCCAGGTATTATTATTCATTGTGCATGATGGAACTGTCAGCAACAGATTCAATGGACCCTCTTTTGTGGTCTGCCATCTCTGTGTTTCAGGAAAACAAAACCAGGAGAGAGCGTTGATGCTTTGGGCACTATTTTACACCTGGCTCGTTCCCCACTCCTACCACCCACATCCACTATTTCCATCTTTTGGGTTCCTGAATGGCAAATCCAAAGCCCCTGCAACACCCAGATCCAGCTGGAAAGTGAAAAATTAACTCTGTTTTCAAAATGTTGAATGGTTTTTGTGTGCCATGTGCTTAAGGCTTGCAGCTATAAAGCTTGGGAAAGAAATAACTTGGACACAATAATGTCTATAGTGTATTCCAACTCTAAAATGTTAGGATCCATCCAACAATAGAAATTGGCTAAATAAACTATGTTACAACCATAAGACAGAATGCTATCTGGCCATATAATGGGATGTGGGAGAACGTGAAATGACAATAGGAGAATGCTCATGATATAGTAAGAGGGAAAGCAGATTACAAAACATTATGTACTGCATAATCACAGTTTTGTTAAAAATGAAAATAGCCATGATTGTGTGCACACACCCATATGCCCGTGATAAAAAAGCCAGGAAGAATCGACATTAAAAAATTCACTGTGGCTACTTTTGAGTTGTGGTAGCACAGATAGGTTTTATTTTTCCCATAGTGCTTTTCTGTGTCTGAAATCTTACTAGTAAACAAATACTGCTTTCCTAACCAGAAAAAAAGTAGGTATTTAAAATATTATAAAATTGCCAAGCTGCATAATAAAAAAAAAAAAAAGATTTTCTTGCTAGGAGGAACTGGCAGTAATAGCAAAGCTTTTTATTGTGGAAAAATACACAAAACATAAAGTTTATCATTTTAACCATGTTAAGGTGTAAGACACAGTGGCATTAAGTATTCCCACACCGTGGTGGAGCCCTCACCACCACAGAGCTCCAGAACTGTTCCAGCACCCCAGAAGGAAATTCCGCATGTATGGAGTATTCATTCCCCACCCCACTGTGCACCTAAGCCCTAAAATCCACAAATCTGCTGTCTCCATGGACTTGCCTCTTCCAGATATTTAATGTAAGTGGGATGATCCGTGGCCTCTGTGTCTGACTTTGTTCACTTAGCACCAAGTTTTCAAGATTCATCCATGTTAGAGCCTGTATGTGTCTGCCACCCCTTTGTACAGCTGAGTAATAGTCCATTGTAGTGCTGAACCACACTTTATCTCTCCATTCATCTACTGATGGACATTTGGGTTATTTCTACCTTTTTTACTACTGTAAATAGCACTGCTACGCGCATTCGTATAAAACTTTTTGGTTGAACACCTGTTTTCAATTCTTTCAGGTAGACACCCTAGAGTCCAGGTGCTGGGTCACACGGTCATTCTGTTTAACCTGTTGAGGATCATGCAAACTGTTTTTACGGAGTGGCTGCACCACTTTATGTTCTCACCAGCAATGCATAGGGTTCTAATTTCTCCACATTCTCACAAACACTTATCTCCTGATGATGATGATGATGATGATGATGATGATGATGATTACAGCTATCCTAGTGGGTGTGGAATGGTTTTATCTCATTGTGGCTTGATTTGCATTCCTCAAAATGACTGTTCATGTTGACAGCCCATGCGTTAATTAGGGTTTCAGTCTTGTTGTTGAATTGGAAGTGTTCTTTGTATATTCTGGATACTAGACCCTTTTCAGATAGAAGATTTAGAAATTCTTCCTCATTCTTTGAATTATCTTTTCACTCTGAATAGTGCCCTTCAATGCAGAAAAGATTTTAATGTTGATAAAGTCAAGTTGATCTACTTCATGCTTTTGTTGCCCACACTTTTGGAGTCACATCTAAGAAATCACTGCAAAATCCAAGGACTATGGAAATTTACCCCTGTTTTCTTTCTTTTTTAAAAATTTAAAATCAATTCGCCAACTTATGGTACATTATTAGTTTCAGATGTAGTGTTCAATAATTTAACAATTGTGTATAACACCCAGTGCACCCCTGTTTTCTCCTAAAAGTTTAACAATCTATCTTAAAAATAATAAGTCTTCCAGCCCATGAACATAAGATGCATTTCTACTTATGTAGACCTGCTTTGCTTTTTTCAGTAATATGTCCTCCTAGACTTAGGACTCTGTACCAATTTAAGTTAATTTTGTACATGATGGGAGGTAGGGTTCCAGCTTTATTCTTTTGCATGTGATATCTAGTTGTCTCTGCACCATTTGTTCAAAAGACTTTTCTTTCCCCGTTGAATTATGTTGGAACTCTCCATGAAAATCAATTGACCACAGATGTTTGCTTTCCCTGCCTATACTCTCAAAATTCTACTCCATCAATCTGCATGTCTACACTTATGCCAGTACCACACTGTTGTGATTATTATAGCATTGTAGTGAGTTGTGAAACAAAAAAATTTTAAGTCCTCCAACTCTGTTCTTCCATTTTGAGATAGAGTTGGCTATTTTATGTCCTTTGAATTTTCTTATGAATAAAATGTTCAGCTTTACTATCTTTACAAAAAGCCATCGGGATTGTGATAGGGATGAAAAGGAATCCATAGATTGGGGGAGTACTACCATCTCAACAATATTGTCTTCCATCACATGAACACAGGGTATCTTTCTATATATTTAGCTCTTTTCATTTTTTTCAGCAATATTTTGTAGTTTTCAATGTACATGTCTTGTACCTCCTTGGTCAGATGTATTCCAAAGTATTTTATTCTTTTTGATGCTGTTGTAAATGGAAACATTTTCTTATTTTTCAGATAGTTCATTTCTAATGTATAAAAATAAAACTGATGATATCATTTACGAATAGAGACAACTTTACTTTTTCCTTTCCAATGTCGGTGTCTTTTTATTTCTTTTTCTTGCTTAAGTGCTCTGGCTAGAACTGCAAGCACAATGCTGAAAAAATGGTGAAAGTGTACACTCTTGTTTCAGACTTACTTTTAGGATGAAAGCTTTCAGTCTTTAAGTGTGATATCACAGCTGTGGGTTTTCATGAATGCTGTTTATCACGCTGAGGAAGTTCCCTTCATTCCTTGTTTAGTTTTGTGTTTGTTTTTAACTTGAAAGGATGCTAGACTTCATCACATACTTGTTTGTTTTAATCTGCATCTATTGAAATGATCATGTGGTCATTTTCTTCCTTCATTCTATTAACATGATATTTACACTGATTGATTTTGGTATGTTGGATTACCCTTGTATTCCTGGAAAGAATCCCACTTGCTCACGGTGCAGACTCCTTTTAATATGCTATTGCCTTTGGGGTGCTAGTATATCGCTGAGGATTTTTGTGTCCTTATTCATAGGCATATTGGTCTGTATTTTTTTTCTTTTTATGTCTTCCTCTGACTTTGGTATCAGGGTAATGCTGGCCTCATAAAATAAGTTAGGAAGTATTCCTTTCTCTTCCATTTTTTGGAAGAGTTGGGGAAAGATTGGTACTGATTCTTTAGATATTAGTTAGAATTAGTTAGTAGTCATATGGTCCTGAGTATTATTTGTTTGTTTGGACATTTTTGATTAAGGATTCAAATAGTTAAACTTTTAAAAGAACCATATGGAAACATAAGTTGAAGATTTTCCTTCAAATGCTCAATTCAGTACTTTTAACTTTGGCTATGATGCTAAGCCCACGTGACTTCACCATCTGGATGAACAACTTCTTCATTTAACCAAGCAAACCTCTTTCAAGTTTATGCATCTTGCCTTTTACAATTAGGTTCATAAAATCTTGGAAATGAAAGTTTTCTCTGACTTTTCATTGTATGTTCAAGTCTTCTGTCTGTGCACCTGTTTTAGGGTCAACGACTCATTAAGCACAAAAGAGACAAAACATGAAGCACTTATCATGTCAAGTATTGAAGGTAAGTGAATATAACTATAATTCCAACTTTCAGAGGTTTGTAGCTACAAGAAGGCCAAAGTCACACTCTACACATCACCCCATGCTGCATATCATTATGGAATACTGTATTTATTCTACTGAGCACCATGGGGGCTATGGTGACATGCCTGTGCTCTTCATAACCCCGTGGGAAGCTTATGTGTCCCTAGCCTCTGGAGTCCTTGCCATCCGTCCGATTTCTTATACATAAGAGCACTCGTCATGGGGATGATCTATTAAAATGCCTCTTGGCTTTGCTCCTGTCGTTCGTGGTTGCTGTTGTTCTGTCATTGAAATTGTTCGGTTGAAGTGATTTTTACCAGTCCATCCCATGTAGTTCCTGATTTCAGAAAATTCTTTCTGAAAGGTCAAATTCTTGGGCTCACACTTTTTATAATTCAAATATAACAATTTTGAAAATGTATCTTGGGGCGCCTAGGTGGCTCAGTCTGTTAAACATCTACTTTCGGCTCAGGTCACGATCCTGGGGTCCAGGGGTCCTGGGATTGAGCTCCGCATTGGGCTCCCTGTTCAGCAGGGAGCCTGCTTCTTCTCCCTCTCCCTCCGCCCTTCCTTCCTGCTCATGCTCACTTTTCTCTCAAATAAATAAAATCTTAAAAAAAAAAAAAAGAAAATGTATCTTATACCTGTGGCTACAATGGAATATACGGGAACTCCATTTTAATACAGAAGCCTGACTTCCTAAAACACTAACCATTCACCTAGACACCTAGACAGTAGCTCAGAGAGAAGGTATGCTTTCCATAAAAAACCAAAGACATGATTCCCAAAGTAAGCAAGTGAGCCAGTACATTTGAAGGCATATGGGTTAAAGAAGAGGGCTCCCAAAGGGCTGCTTCCTAGATGTGGGATCGTGGCCAAGCCACTTCAATTTCCCAGGCTCCGTTTATTTTTCTGTAAAATGGGTATGACCACAGTTCCTACCATGTTGGATTATTGAGAAGATTGAGTGAGAGAAACCAGATCAATCTGTTAGCACGACATGTGGTGGGCAGAGAACAGTCCATATGTGGTCTTGGTTAAAGTAGCAGCAGCAAGAACTTCAATGCTATCTATTTTTCTACGTGTCAGATCCTCTGCAGAGATAACCCAGTTGTGTCTACTACCTTCCTTCTCTGGAAGGTGCTTCTCTGCCTGTGTGCTCAACCTTCACCCACAGGGGGTCAGCAAACTTATCCCATCATCGGGCAGACAGCAGACATTTAGGGTTTGTGAGCCATACACTTCTGTTGGAGGGATTCAGCTCTGCCAACGTACTGCAAAAGCAGCACTTCTCAGAATGGATGGGAATGGCATGGGCCCCTACAACTTCATGTACAGAAACAGGCCATGAACAGTATTTGGCTCAAGGTACATAATTTACAGACTTTTAGTCTATCGTCTAACAAAAGAGATAGTTAAATAAACATAGTAAAGGATAAGAAACACTCTGATGGTCTCAAAGAAGGTCAAGGAAGGCTTCCCAGAGGAAGCAATACTTAATCTAATATCCACTAGATGAATAGGAGATAGCCAGGCAAGAAGGGAGAGAATAGTAGTCTAGGCAGAGGCACGGTGTGTGCAGGGCTCAGAGAAGACAAATCAGGAGACAAAGACACAGAGACAGAGGTGGACGGATGAGGCAAGACAGAGAGGAGCACCGTGCTGTTAAGGAGCCAGACAAATGGAGCAGAGCTTGAGTGGTGGGACACCCGGGACAGCGGAGCAAGAGATGAAGCTGGAGGGAAGTCCAGGCTGTGAAGCATCTGGGCACATTCAGCTGGGCCTGCCCTCAAGAGCCTGGGAAGTCCATGGAGGTCAGAGCCGGAGAAGGGCAGGATGCTTCTGCATCTCTGCTGCTCTGAGAACGAGGTAGGGAGCACCCAGCATGGAGGAGGGAGCCCCCGGCAGCTCCGGAGCATGATGGTGGCTGGGAAGAGATGCCTGAGCGTTAAACACTTAACAGATTAACTGGAAGACGGATGAAAGAGAGGCCTTGGGAAACCACCTTTGTTTCACCTGAAGAGCACGCCTGCCCTTCTAGGCTTTCTCTGAGGCCCACTGCATCCTGGGCTCCTTCCTTCCGGAGGGAGGGATGCTTCTGTGGGCTCCTCACCCCTCACCACCTGGAGCACACCTTTTTTTTTTTTTTTTTTAATGTTATGTTTGCCACCTACATCATTAGTTTTTGATGCGGTGTTCCATGATTCACTGTTTGCGTATAACACCAGTGCTCCATGCAATATGTGCCCTCCTTAATACCCATCATCATACTAATCCATCACTCTACCCCACCTGCCCCCGAAACCCTCAGTTTGTTTCCCAGAGTCCATAGTCTCTCATGGTTTGTCTCCCCCTCAGATGTCCCCCCTTCATTTTTCCCTTCCTTCTCCTAATGATCACTGTGCTCTTCCTTATGTTCCATACATAAGTGAAACCATATGATAATTGTCTTTCTCTGCTTGACTTATTTCACTTTGCATAATCTCCTCCAGTCCTGTCCATGTTGCTGCAAATGTTGGGTAATCGTTCTTTTTGATGGCTGAGTAATATTCCATTGTATATATGGACCACATCTTCTTTATCCATTTGTCTGTTGAAGGGCATCTCAGCTCCTTCCACAGTTTGGCTATTGTGGATATTGCTGCTATGAACATTGGGGTGCATATGGCCCTTCTTTTCACTACATCTGTATCTTTGAGGTAAATACCTAGTAGTGCAATTGTTGGTCATAGGGTAGCTCTATTCTTAACATCTTGAGGAACCATCACACTGTTTTCCAGAGCGGCTGTACCACCTGCATTCCCACCAACAGTGTAAGAGGGATCCCCTGTCTCCACATCCTCGCCAACATTTGTTGTTTCCTGTTTTGTTAATTTTTGCCATTCTAACTGGTGTAAGGTGGTATCTCAATGTGGTTTTGATTTGAATTTCCCTGATGGCTAGTGATGTCGAGCATTTTTTTCATGTGTCTGTTAGCCATTTGTATGTCTTTTTTGGAGATGTGTCTGTTCATATCTTCCACCCATTTTCTGACTGGGTTGTTAGTTTTTTGAGTGTTGAGTTTCTGATGACAGCTGCATGGGGCTGGTAACTCTCCACCTGCAGCTGTTCAAGGGGCCAGGCACCTTCAGGATGGTCCTCGACAAACACTTTTCTTTAACACCACAACTTCTGAACACCCTGAAAATGAGGAGTGTGCTTAAGGGAAATCTAAAAAGGGATCAATTAAAAGAAGGGCTAAATGTTCAAGGAAGCTGACTATATCTTCAACAGAAGAATAATTTTTGACAGTAAGATAATTGTATGCCATAATCTTTCAGTTTTTCAGGATCATGGACTAAAAAAAATATCACTTCATGCTCATTAAGGATAAGAAAATAGATTTGCAAGATTAGCATCCTCTACTCTCAGATGCATGATTTTCATGTTCATTATTGGCCAACACGACAGTTCATTCCCAAGGAATAGTAAATGGTTTGCTTCACTTGACATTTTGAGCTCAGGGATCTGAGCACCAGGTGCCAGGAGATGCACGTTGCCCTGACAACTGGAGACAGACCAGCCTGTCCCTTCAGTGGGTCGGTCACCTCAAGAGGCATCTGCATGCTGAGGTGGGCTCGTGCTGCAGTGCCCTTCATCCTTCCTATGGGGTCTGGAAAGTGAGGGAGTGGGTGTAGGAACATGAAGTAGATGGAGAATTTAAAAGTCACACTTGGCTTGAAAATAGTCCAGTGGCGGTAGCCCTCACCCATAAGTAAACACTCGAAAACCAATATAGACCTAGTGTCTACTCCATATGAGCAGGAATAAGGAAAAATCTTAGCACAGAAAACTGGCTTCTCTCCAAGCCATCACAATCTGACCATTTTCTCAATATATATGTTAGCCTATTCTCCTCTTTACTCTACTGTTTCCTTACATCTTAAACCTAATTTAACTCTTAGCTCATGATACCTTATTAACTTGCACACACTCATCAACAAATAGAAGGGAAAGCATGCCGGAAACGATCCTATCAGCGAAAATTCTACACAGAAAAAGATACTAGCGCACCAGACCTACCCTCACACGTCATTCTTTTCATGGAATTCGTGAATTTGATAGCAAGAAGTCAAGTAAGAGATTTTATTTTCATGGAAGCCCATTTCTGTGGCACGACATTAATACATGGCTAAATAAACACAGCATCACTGGGAAATAAATCCAAATTTGACATCTGAAAGGGCACTCATATTTCTTGAATATTCTGAATGCCAACTTTTTGATGGGAAAAAATAATACATAGCAGTGACTGTACGCAGAGGTCCACACTGGGTGTCTTTGGCGTGTGTTACAAAGTTTAATTTGTTGAATCCTTATGTTTTTCTGTTCCATAGTATCTAGTGGCATTTATTATGTTCTCCTAAAACTGCAGCTCATGAAGCATTGGAAAGGTCACTGTTTCTCAGTTATGTTTTTTTTAAAGAGTATAAGTTAATACATGTTCTTCAATAAAAGATGATCTTTCATGTGCATATGTTTCTGAAATTGAGGCGCATCTGTTCATGTTCTCCAGGAGCCATTGTTCCCTCTCAGAGTGTTTCCTGAAGTTTCTATACAGCAGGGTGCTCTCCTGCACACCTGTAATGAGGGCGGCTTTGTTCCCACCTTTGTCTGCTGACAGAAAAACAGCAGCGAGGCTCAGACAGCACAGAGCTCTCAGGAGACTCTCTCCTGAAGACAATGGTTCAAAAGGCCCCGCCATGGAGAAACACGGAAGGTCATAAAAATTAGTGCCTTTAACACCCTTCGTTAAAAAAAAAAAAAAAAGAAAGAAATCATTTCTCTTCTTTTAACTTAAAGTTTTATGATCCTAGTCTGCCTGTTCTAAAAAAAGAGAACTCTAACACTGAGCTTTGCTGCAACCAGGAAATGTCGCTATTTATTTTATATTTTGGAATTCTGGTGAGATGGTATTTTTACATACTGGTCATTTCAGTTTTAATTGTTGGTGAGATTTTTTTTTTTTTTTCCTCAACGTGGAGGATGATGACCATCTGTCCTCTGGTTTCACAGAAAATGGAGCAAGAAAAGAAGGGCTTAATTTCTACAGGCTGGCTTTCTTCTAAAAAGGGAAAGTTCTCTAAAGTTCTGCACTGCCAGTTGGGCAAGAGAAGACAGGGGAGCACTGCTAGGGACAGTGCAGTGGCCTGGCAGGTGCTGGGATCAAGCAGGTTGACCAGCAGGTCCATACAAGGAACTTGGCAAGAACAGAAATACCCAGGGGAGCTGAGGGTCGAGGAGGTGTGCAGGAGGAGGGTAAGGGCAGGATCAGGAGATCAAGACCAGGGAACAAAGGTGAGGAATCAGGCAAAAGGCTCCATCACAGAAAGGACACACAAAAGCTTAGAGAGTCTGACCAGGGAAGAGTAGGAGCAGGTGGGAGGCCAAGTGGGAACGCTGAGGGGGCATGAGCTTCAAAAACCAGACAGCTCGGGTCCAAATATGCTGCAGATTACCTTATGGAGCCTCCTGGAGCCCCCAACGCACACCAGTAAAATGCAGAGTTTCATGAAGCTTTTCCAGCTTTTCTGATGTTCTAGGTCTCTTGGCCCTGAGCTGTGATATGCCCAATCCCTCTGTATGCAACACCCTTCCATGGGCTCACCCGTCCTCACTTGTTTTATTCTTCATCATCCCAAAGCTCTTGGATCCCCAGGTACAACGTTCCTCATGACCTCGTGAGCCCAGGGACTGGTCAAGTGGGTGTGGAACCCACTCTTCAGTATAAAAACACAGAGGCAACAAAGCAATGAAGTTACTCCCAGATAATACCCAAATCTGTTTTTAAACTTTTATTTATTGAAATTAAAAACACACAGGGTAGTACTTGATGAATCTTCTCAACTTGAATACATTCATACAACCAGCACCCAGACAAGAAAGAGAACATTTCCAGCAGCCCCCAAAAGCTCTCCTTCTGCCATTTTCCTGTCACAAGGGCAGCTCCTGTCCCCGTTCGGGAACGGATTAGAGGTACACCTGCAGACATACCCACAGCGCCCTGCTCCCAGAACCACAGCCGTGCAGCCAGGGCGCTCGAGGGCGGAAACGCTGGACCAGCCAGGATCCAGGCGAGCATCAGCCCCAACCCCGGATCAGGCCTCAAGTGGCCTCCTCCCTTCATTACAGCACTCTGGCTCTAAAGGCAGCTCTGCAAGACTGAGTGCTCAAGTGGAGGCAAGGACAGCTGGGAATTTGGTCGTGCTCGGTGAATAAAGCCAGGGAGCTGGAGAGTGACTTTTTCTTAGGGCTTTAAATTGCTCAGGACAAAGCTTAGTGCAGCTGTTCCTGAGCCAGCAAACAAATTCCTCCAATCCTCCTGCACATGATTGTGGGTAGGTTGTTTCTTGGTGAATTAGCCCCTTGGTGTTCACATTCAAGAGAGAAGGAAAATGTTCCTCTTTTTTTTTTTTTTTCTCCCCCAGCAAAAGGATGCAGAAAGTACCCTCAAGGGCTTGTGCTTAATATCTTCGAGGCGGAGAACAATAGCTGTGCTGCCTTCCACATGTCAAGGAGCCCTGTAAGAGCCGTGGGTCTCCACTGCACAACAGTGCTCGGTCCAAGGGAGGCTTCAGAAATTCTCAAAGCAAACACCAGATTGCAAATCAACACTCCGCACTTGGAGAGGGTGCTTTGTTCCCCGGGTCAAGGCAGCTCGCACCGGGCACTTTGTCCTTCAGGGAAGGGACTGTCATTGCCGTGGTTCCTGGACACCGCTGTGTGTGATTATCTCAAGGGCACCTGCGAATCTCACTGCCTCTGGGCTGGGAGTGCTTCCCCAAGGACTTTGTGCGTATGAACACCAGTTCCTGCATTTCTATAGCCCATGGATGGGGCCCATTGGAATCAACTACACAGAATCAGACCTGCAACAGGGGCCTGTTATCTGACCTGAGTCAACCAAGTCTTGGGGAGGCAGAAGGCACTTGTCAGGGAGGTTATGGACAAGGCCACGTGGGAAGGCTTATTCATTCCACCCTGCTTGAGAAGCCTGCTTGCTCTGGGGACATGGAGCGTGCCACAGCCCTCCCCTTTACCAACAACAACGTCATGTCAGCACTGACACCATTTCCAGTGAGGGCCGAGTAGCCACTGTGAACATGGCAGGCCACGTACATTCTCTCCTAAACCGCCACAGCATCCCTACCAGGAAGACACTATTGGCCCCATCACAGGTGGGGAAATGGAGGGATGGAGAGGTGTAGGACGGATCACACAGCTGGGGAGGGTTGCAGCCAGACCCACGCCAGATTTGCCTGCCTCCAGAGCCTGGGCTCTCACCAGCTGTGCCCTAGGGGTGGTCATGTGGACACGGATCCCTTGCCTTCACGTCGTAAGGACCCACTCTCATGGATCAGTGGCTAACTGGTCCCAGGTCACACTGGGCAGCACTGCCACCTGGCAGTATTGAAATCTCACAGGATAGAACCATGGGTGCTGAGAAAATGGCACAGCTCTCGGCAGGGCAAGAAGCACCCCCACTGCATCCTCTACCCTCCCACTCCCAGGATGGTCGGGGACCTGCCTCTTAAATTTGTTTACTCTTTCCCATTGAGGTACAATTCACATCACATAAAATCAAGCCTGTTAAACTGTCTTGTTCGGTAGCATTTAGTACAGTCCCAGGGCTGTGCAATCACCACCTCTATCCAGTTCCAGAACATTCTCACCTCAAAAGGAACCCTGACCCATGACACAGCAGCCTCTTCTCTCTTCACGAAGCCCCTGCCAACCACTCATTTTTCCGTCTCTACGGATCTCGTCTCCGTGGAATCTACGCCATGCGACCTTGCGTCCAGCTCCTTTCACTCAGCGTGAGGTTCTCAAGGTCCATCCACGTTGTCACGTGCATCCGTACTTCTTGTGTTATGGCTGAATAATATCCCAGTGGATCATGCCTCTTTAAAGTGAAGTAAGAGGCAATTGACCCAAGACTCTACGAAGGTCTTGTTCTTCTCATGGGACTCTGGTTCTCGTTCCGCAGCAGATGGACCTGGGTGCACACTCAGCTCCTGGCTGGGGGCCTTACTGGGGACACCTCATCACTGGAGTGTATCCTTCGTCACAAAAGCCTAAGTGACCCGACCTCACCCTGAGAGCTGTCGTGGTAGCAAAAGAGGGAAATACAGACACCACGATTGTCGAGTTGCCTAACGCACAATCAAGGCACACGAGATAACCCACATTTCTTCTCCTCTTACTCTACGGAGAACTGCTGCCCTTCCGCATGTATAAATTGGGAGTGCATCTGTACACAGCAGCGTGTGCTGGAGTTGTTCATGCAAATTAAAGGAAGCATATCACATTTTATGTTCACGAAGCCAGGGGTTTGGGTTCATGAAGAAAATCTGCTCTCAGTTCAGTGGGTGGTTTGCCATCTTCTAAATCATCCTCCTCATTCCAGGGCCTGGCACAGTTCTCGGCACAGAATGGGCACCTGGTATAAATGCTTGTGTAGAGGTAAAGACAAGGTGAAGAAGGAAGAGGTCTTATACACGATGTTTCAGAAGCACGTCCTCTAAAACCCCTGGTTCTCAGACAAATGCAAATGGTACCAGCCCCTGGGACCTTGGAGTCAAGTCACGGGCCTAAGCGTCTCTGCAGTCAAGCCGGTAGAATGTGCACAGGCAGCCCTCAGCAGCCACAAGCCTGGGGCTGGGCAGCAGAAAGGCGGCAGGAGACACGGCTGCTGGCTGCAGAGCTCCCACCTCTGTGGGGAAGCAGAGCTAATAAGCAGGCAGTGAGAGAGGAAAGGCTCACATGGCTCAGATCACAATTCAGGCGGCAACTAAGAAACTCCGACATGGTGCATGAAGGCTGAGCACTGCCTCCAACCACGGGAGCCCACGCCATGCGGGTCTCCTGGGCAGTCCGTCCATGCTCTCTCTTCTTTCACTGGAATAATTAAAAACAAAACAAAACAACAAATACAACCAACCCTGTCCAACTTAGTTATTTCTCAGGCACGAGGGATCCGGAGCAGAGACGGAGGCTCAATTAGAGGCAACCCTCCCGGAAGACTTGGGTTCTAAACCACGGATTCATGGGGACACCTCCTCTCACCACCAACCCTGCAAAACACACTCAAGAGCCAGTAAGTGGTTCTGGCAGATGAGCGCCCTGTATTCCCTCAGTCACAGAGCCTCCTGCTATGTGGAATGCACACCAGCCATACCCCGCACACAGCACCTCATGCCCTCCAATCCCAGCAAGCAGTGGGTGGGGGTCTCCTACGGCAGAGTTCGGACATAGAATAACCAGAAAGAGAAATAAGGGAAACTAAGGAGCAGTGTATTTGAAAACATAAAACATACAAAGTTGAGCAGGAAGGAAGACTTGATTCAAACCGACTAGGAGACAGAGATCAGAACGCGTCCAAACACAAAAGCCGAAGTGGAGGGATGTTCCGCCGGGGGCCAAGGGGCAGTCCTGGGGGATGGGGCAGGGGTCTGCTGACGGACGGGATGTGTCCAGCACGCCAAGTCATTCCCCACGTTACACACAGTTTTCCCTGTGACTGGGCCATCTGTGTTTGCTAACTGGAGCCCGTCAAAGTTAGGTCCCCACTCTCTCCGGAAATGGGGAGACCAGGTGCTACTTCCCTTGAGGATTCCATTGCAAAGGGGTGGCCCCCAGGTCCTAGAGCAGTAATACTCCTTGGCTGGAAAGATTTACATCTCCACAGGGTAGAGGAAGAAATCACAATAACTTGTCTAAAGTAAACACTCTAAGAAAAGAGATCGGATGCCTGGAGTCTTGAGGAAGCCGGTCCCCAGTTCTGTCCAGTGCACAATATGGCTAGGTTGCTCAGGGGGTCCTGAAACCCTGTTCCTGACGCCAGGACCCTTTCAGAAAAGTGCTTGCCTCAACTCTATGGCAAGGTCCCAAATGCTGCTTCCAAAACTCCCTTTACCAAAATGTTGACCTTTCTGACACCCCCCTGAAAAACCAAGTGGAGATAAAAGTGCTTCCTTTCCTGAGACTTCATTAGCGCTACGGGACGGCTGCATCAAGTTGTCCAGATTCTGACACCAGGGGAGCTGCCACATATTCTAGATTTCAAAATATTTCTACAAGTCAGTGAACTGTATTAAGCAGAGTGAATAAATAAGCATTGCATCTGCAGCGGAGAGCCAGGCCTTGAAAGCCTTCAAGCATTATCGGCATTTCGCACCTACCGTCTCTGTTGGGGCTTTCTGGTCAGCAATTAGTAATTCCTGAAAGTGAGACACACTCCCTCCTCACCAGGCTGCAGAGGCCGGCCGGCCCCCGTTCACAGCTCTGCACACAGCCGTGCAATGGACATTTTTGGAACTCAGCAGAGAGAAGCAGCGAGTGCTGAGGGCAAAGCAGGTTGGGGCAAGACGGCGTGCTTCTGCGGTCTGCACTCGGGGGAAGGCACATCAAGGGGGCTCACTGATTCTCATCCCAGGAGGTGCATGCAGCCCACAGACATTGTTTGGCCACCCCAGTGTTTTTAGTGCACTAACCATTTAAAAGAATTCAGTGAGACTTCACAAAAATGTGACATTTCTCCTTATCTCATGACCACTAAGAAAATGAAAAGGTGAGCTGCAGACTGGGAAGTAAAGATTTGCAATACACAAACTGACAAAGACTTGTCAATAAAGAATTCCTACTTATCAACCATAAAAAGACAGTCATTTAAAAATTAATACTTTGTGCTTCTAACACCGCCAGCCTTCAAAAATTTAAAAATAGAGCTACCCTATGACCCAGCCATTGCACTACTGGGTATTTACCCCAAAGATACAGACATAGTGAAGAGAAGGGCCATATGCACCCCAATGTTCATAGAGCATTGTCCACAATAGCTAAATTGTGGAAGGAGCCGAGATGCCCTTCAACAGATGACTGGATTAAGAAGTTATGATCCATATATACAATGGAATATTACTCAGCCATCAAAAAGAACGATTTCACAACATTTGCAGCAACATGAAACGGACTGGAGGAGATAATGCTAAGCGAAATAAGCCAAGCAGAGAAAGACAATTATCATGTGGTTTCACTCATTTATGAAACATAAGAAGTAGGAAGATTGGTAGGAGAAGAAAGGGAAGAAGGAAGGGGGGTAAACAGAAGGGGGAATGAACCATGAGAGACTATGGACTCTGGGAAACAAACTGAAGGCTTTAGACGGGAGGGGGGTGGGGAATGGGATAGGCCAGTGATGGGTATTAAGGAGGGCATGTATTGCATGGTGCACTGGGTGTTATACGCAACTAATGAATCATGGAACTTTACATCAAAAACCAGGGATGTACTGTATGGTGACTAACATAACATAATAAAAAATTATTATTAAAAATAAATAAATAAATCAATAAAATCAGGAGATTTTGCATAGAAATCTGGATTTCCAGGTTCCGTGGAATAGCACAGGGATCAAAGGACCACATTCCTTGTGGCCTCGCGGTCTCTGCAAACCTGTTTCCTACACCTGGTCCTCTGTTCACAGTTGCTGGTGGTTTGCATCATAGACCAGCCCTAACCCCGTACTGCTGTTGTTAACTCTCACAGTTCTGGGGGTTGGATGGAACGAGCTGGATGGTTCTCACTTGGGGTTCCTCAGGTGGTTATAGTCCCACAGTGGCTGGGGGCAGAGAGAGAGAAGCTTCTGTCCTCGACCAGAACCCCAGCAAAGGCTCCTTGAGGGAACGTCTCTGCTTGGGTTCTGCACAGCCCCGGCGGGTACAACAGCAAGTTGGTTTAAGAGTGCGTAACCCTGGAGACAGCAGGGAAGCTGCATTGCCTTTTCTAACCAAGCCTCAGGGTCACATTGGCTACATTCCATTCATGAACAGCAAGGCCCTCGGCTAGCCCACTTGGGAAAAAGAATGGAGATTAGACCCCTCTGCTGACTAATAAGAGAAACAAATAATTTGGGGCCTTGTTTTGAAACCCCTGTGGTCTGCCCTCTGGCCACAAATTATTCATATTCCTCCCACATGCCAAATCCATTCACTGCCCCCCCACCACCACCCAACCCAACTGAACACGCGGCTCAGTTATTATGCGTTAGGCTCAAGCTGGAAGTCAGGATCCTGACCTCTATAGCAGGTCCAGGTTTGGATGAAGCTGCCCTTGGGTCGCTCCTCTGGTCCAGCTCTTCACGTGCCTTCACTGTCCTCGTGAAGACCCCTGACCTGCTACAACAAGGCCTCTGCCCCCCCGCCACGTGGCACAGGACCACCATAACCTCTGTGGACGTTCCCGTGGAAACAGGCTGCCCCGTCCTCCCGCCTGCAGTGGCTGACCCCAAATTTGCCAGCAGGCTCCCGGTTCAGCCCTCTGAACTGTCAGTCCCTTGCCATGAATCTACAGCTCATGTCTGCAGCCGCTGCTTTCTCCGTTTGCTTCCCCAGCAGAGACGTCTGGGAATCAAAGTCTTCTTTTCTGTTTTCACTGTGTCTTTTCCTGTTAGTCCCAGCAGGCAGAGTTTCTGTCCACAGAATGCTCTTCAAGAGCCTGCCCATCTTCTGTGAAGCTTACTGGAGTTCCTGCCATTTGACAGAAGCCACACCCCCAAATCTAAGCCAAGACTGCAGCGAGCACACCCTGGGGGCGGTGGGGACACATGGTCCCACAGGGAGGCCCTGGGTGTGCATCCTCTCCAGCCGGGGAGGCTGTGGTCTGGTGCAAAGGGTCACCGGGTGCTGCCTTAAATCCTTCTGTGTCTCCAAGGAAATGTTAAAGTCAAATCCATGGTTGTTTCCTTAGACCATGTTTGTTGTTTTGGTTTTCTTTTTTATCAACAGGCCCCTGGGTTTGGGCTTTTCCTGGAAGCCATATCGTGATTCGAAAATTGTGGGCTGTCTGAAAAGGCTAGGAATGAGAAACGGTTTAATTTGGCACTTATCGTGTCCTGGTTCCTCTCCATTTCATAAATTATTTTTAAAGCTCATCTCTTCGCTCCTTAATTACAGGCAACCCAAGAAATGTGGGCCAGGGCCTACAAACTCACTTGGTAAAGAATTTCATCATTTTCTATTTCCTGCTAGCGACAGGGCCACCCCGAGTTCTGCCACAAACCAGCCAGGGTCTTCTTCCAGCTTCAGCCCCCTTTATGCCCTCCCTGACAGCCTCCCTGAGGCCCTTGGGCTCCCTCCCGCCACATCACTCTCTTTCATTGAAATACATGCCATATCTTATTTATTTGTTGAGGGGTACACTGTGATGACTACTCCATGCACAGACTGTGAAATGACCTCCACAGTCACGCTGGGTAGGAAGGCTATCACCTCACAGTTACTACTGCGGCCGTGCGGCGAAGGCACCCAAGAGCTACTCTCCCAGCAAGCTTCAGATGGACCATACAGTACTATGAACTGTCATGGCTACGTCGTTCATTAGGTTCCTAGAATCTATCCATCTTATAACTGAAAGTCTGTAGCTTTTGACCAACCTCTCCCCATGTACCCAGCCCCCAGACCTGGGCAGCCCCTGTTCTCTCTGGTTCTAGTGCTTGACTATTTTAGATTGCACATAAAGTGAGTTCATACAGCATTTGTTTTCTGTGGCTTATTTCACTTGGTATAATGTCCTCCAGGTTCACCGACATTGTCTTCAAGACTAATATTCCATTATATATAAATATATTTGGACACACATGCCCATTTATGTGTGTGTGTGTGTGTGTGTGTGTATATATATATATGCATTTTTATACATATATGTTCTATACACACACATACTACATTTTCTTTATCCCTTCATCCATTATTGAACATTTAGCCTGTTTCCCTGTCTTGGCTATTGTGAATAATGTAGCAATGAACACAGGGTAGTAGATATCTGTTCAAGATCCTGATTTCAGGGATGCCTGGGTGGCTCAGTGAATTAAGCATCTGACTTCTGCTTAGGTCATGATCCTGGAGTCCCAGGATCAGGGCCCACATCAGGCTTCCTGCTCTGTGGGAAGTCTGCTTCTCCCTCTCCCTCTGCCCCTCCCCCCATCTCTCTCTCTCTCTCTCTCTCTCTCTCTCTCAAATAAATAAATAAATAAAATCTTAAAAATTCTGATTTCCGGGGCGCCGGGATGGCACAGTCAGTTAAGTGACCAACTCTTGGTTTCAGCTCAGGTCATGATCTCAAGGTTGTTAGATCAAGCCCTATGTCAGGCTCCGTGCTCAGCACAGAGTCTGCTGAAGTTTCCCTTTCCCTGTGCCCCTTCCCACCAGGTTCTCTCTCTCTCTCAAGTAAATAAATAAATCTTTAAAAAAGAAAAAAATCCTGATTTCATTTCCTTTAGATAGATACCAGAAGTGGGATTGCTGGATCATATGGAAATCTTTTTAACTTTTTGAGGAGACTCCATGCTGTTTTCCACATAGCAATTCACATTTCCACCGACAGTGTACAAAGAAAAAAAGTACAGTACATTTCCTCCAACTTTATAATAAAGAGTTAAAATCAAAAAGCTCTATGTGTCTTCTTGTAGTCTGGGGTAGAGAAAGAACTAGAGTGGGCACAGAAGACTCTGGGCAGAATCCCAATTAAAATGCCTTACGCTTAAAATGTTGGGCTTCCATGACAGAGATTTTACCATTATTTATGGTTTCTGTTCAGTAATGTCAGAGTAACTGAAATCTGAAACTAAATAAAAAAAAGGCCAAATGTTATTATAAGAGCCAAGGGACTAACATGGTGTAGTGTATGCTACTTGGGAATCTTTATTAATGTTAAAATGCATTTTTTTTAAGGAAAATTGTTTTAGTGACCTTCACATGCAGTGATGTTAGAATGTTACAAAGATAATTTTAAGCAAAAATATTTGTGAATTCCATAAAAATAACTGTCCTATTACAGTTCAAATTATGTGCCATACAAAACATTCACAGGTTAAAGGTCTCAGGCACTTCAAAGCAGAGCAGTATAAAAGAAGGGTTTAACGTTTAGCTGTAAACACACTAGGATACATCGTATAATCCATAGTGACATCTCACTACACATACTTTGGATGTTCAAGCCTATCTTTTCTAAGCACAGGTAATACTGTGTACCTTGCATCTCACATTCTGAATTAATTAGGCTTCAAGGTGCATTTATTTGTATGAAGAAATTTACCAGATAGAGCCACAAAAAATAGAAATATTATTAATATTGGCATCTGTTTTACTTCTTTTTTTTAAAGATTTTATTTATTTATTCGACAGAGATAGAGACAGCCAGCGAGAGAGGGAACACAAGCAGGGGGAGTGGGAGAGGAAGAAGCAGGCTCATAGCGGAGGAGCCTGATGTGGGGCTCGATCCCATAACGCCGGGATCACACCTAAGCCGAAGGCAGATGCTTAACCGCTGCGCCACCCAGGCGCCCCTGCATCCGTTTTACTTCTAAACAACTTCTTGCAAGCACACTTACTGAAGATGAGATGTGAAAATCAACAACTTCGAGATGCTTAAACTGGGGCATGTACTTTAACCGTATTTTGTCCAGTGCCGTGTAGGGACAGGGCAGAAGTTGTCTTCAAACTCTAACATTCTCTGGTCATAGTGCGCAAATCCAGGGGGCCCTGCACTTCCACCTGCTGGTATCCACTCCTCCCTATTGGGCAAGAGGGCTTCTGTCTCCCAGCAGGGAGCCCTGCACCCTGCTGTGGGTGGTCTTGATAGAACTGTCAATGTGTGTGCCAGGTACCCCAACTTCAGGGTTGACCCCGTGAGCCACACTGGGTTTCTCGGGCTCTCTGATCCTTGAGGGGAGCAACACAAGGAAGAAAAATGGTTTGACAGGTGTGCCCCTTGTTACTGAGCCCAGCAAGAACCACCTCTTAGTTCTGACAATGTGGATTCATGAAACTGTCTTCACTGCTACCTTCTTGCAAATTAGTGCCTTGGCCATGAAAGGAAACAGTCTAATTCCTCTGCACCTCAGACAATGAATGGGAGGAGGGCTCTTCAATCTAGAAACAGTGATACTTTTTACCATGGTCATTATTACAGTATTACAAAAAAACACTGTCTCATTCTTAGTGGAACCAGTTGGCTGGCTTATTAAGGGAGAAGATACACTGTCAAAGTTAAAGGTATAGTCAGAAGATTACAGGGGAAGAAAGAAAGGAAGCTCCCACCAAAAATGGGCTAAGAACTGGGTTTCCTGCACCAGACTGGATTTCATGAAAATGTGGGTGGCAGATTAGACATCATGAAAGAAAAAATCAGAGACCTAGAAGACACAGTGATAGAAGCTATGCAAAATGAAACCCAGGGGATAAAAAGATTCAAAAAACAAAATGGAGTATTTAGTTACATAACAACTTTAAGAGCCCTAGAATGAGAAGAGGTGGGAAGAGAAAGATATCTGAAGAAATGATGGCCGAATAATTTCTAAATTGGATGAAAACTATAAACTCAGACGTTAAGAATCTCAACAATCCTCAAGCACAAGAAACATGAAAACTTCACAACGGTACATCATGACTAATTTCCTTAAAACCAGCGATGGAGAGAAAACCTTAAAAGCAGCCGGATACCAGACTGGAAACAGCCCACATGTTCATCATCAAAGTGGGTAAACAAATAGCATTAGATTCAGAGAGCGATTATTATCTAGGAACAAAAAAGAGCAAACTGCTAATAAATGTAAAATTGTGGCAGAATGTTTAAAAACATATTAAGTTGAGAAAAAGACACAAGATATTAATTTTAAAAAAGCAGCCAGAGAACAAAGAAATATTTCACAAACAGAAACAAAGGTAATATGACAGCAGTCTTCTCATCAGAAAGATGCTGAGTGAGAAGATGGTGGAGAAGTATCTTCACTGGGGGAAAAACTAACAGAAGCCTGCCAAGTTAGAATACTATTCTGAACAAAAATATATTCCAAAGTGAGGCCAAAATAGAGACATGTTACAAGTAAAAAAAAAAAAGAAAGAAAGAAAGAAAGAAAGAAAGAAAGAAAGAAAGAAAGAAAAAAAAAAGAATTCATCATGAGCAGACCTGTTACAAGAAATATTAATGGAAGTTCTTTGGGGACCAGGGAAATAATAACAGATGGTAACATGGATTTCCATTTAAAAAAAATGAAGAGCACCAGAAATGGGAAATAAGTGAGCAAATATATAATATTTGCTTATTATTTAAGTCTCTTTAAAAGATAATTAGCTGCTTAGAGAAGCATAACAACCATGTGGCATGGTGTTTACAACAAGCGCAGAAGAAAAATACAAGACAACAATAGCAAAATCTGAACCTCGACCTGAGTCACATAACTTATACAGAAATGAATCAAAATGCATTGTAGATAGAAAGATAAAGCACAAAACTAAAACTTAAAAAAAATATAACAGGGAGAAACACTTGGGGATTTAGAGTTAAGTAATGATTTTGACTTGACACCAAAATAATTTGGTGGACTTCATAAAAATTAACCACTTTGTTATGCAAAAGGCTCTGTCAAGAAAATAAGACAAATTAGAGACTGGACACATATTTGCAAATTATATTTCCAACAAAAGTTTTATTTTAAACTATTTATGGAGTCTGTAAAGCTCAACATTTTTAAAAAATCCAATTAAAAATTGAGCAAAGATAGGAATAGACATTTCATTAAATAGGATACAAAGATGTCAAATCAGCACATGAAAAAATGTTTGACCTCTTTTTCATCAGGGAAATGGAAATTAAAAGCATGCTGAAACATCACTATGTGCCAGCAGAAATTAAAAAAATAGTGATTACACCAAATGCTGGCAAGGATTTGGAGAAATGGAATTGTTCCTACATTGCTGGTGGGAATTTAAAATGGTGGAGTTACTCTGGAAAATAATTGGAAAGTTTCTCTTAAAATTCATAATGGATTTCTGAAAGATGTAGCAATAACACTCTTGGGTAATAATCCCAAACTTATGTTCATGTGGAAACTTGTATATGGAATTCATAGCTTTACTTGCAATAGTCAAAAACTGGAGACTACCCAAATGTCCTTCACAGGGTTAACTGTTAAACTCACTGTGGTATATCCATTCCATGGAATAGTACTCAGAAATAAAAAAATAAAAAAATAAAAAAGGAATGCTAGCAACAACTTGGGATTCATCTCAAGGGATTTATGCTAAGTGAAAAAAGCCCATCCCAAAATGGTTACATACTGTATGATTCCATTTATATAACATTCTTGAAATAACAAAATTATAGAAATAGAGAACAAATTGGTGATCTCCGCGGTTAAGTTAAAGAGGTGGGGGGAGCAAGAGAAAAGTGCATGTAGCTATCTCAGGGTCACATGAGGGATCCTTGTGCAGGGAAATGCCCTATATCTTGGTTATACCAATGGCAATATCTTGGTGGTTTTATTGAACTGTATTTTTGCAAAATGTTACCATTGGTTGAAACTCAGTAAAGGGTACATGGGGTTTCTCTGTCTTATTTCTTACAACTGTGTTATTTCTTACAATATGGATGTACATGTATCTCAACATATAAAGCTTAATTTAAAAAGAAAGATATGTTGGACTTCATCAAAATTAAGAACATTTGCTCTCATAAGACACTATTAGGAAAATAAAATGCAAGCCAAGGCACAGACTGGGAGGAAGTATTTTCAAAACATTTACCTGACAAATAATTGTTTCCAGGATATGTAAAGAATACTTACAACTCAATAATAACAAGACTTAAAAAGCAATGAAAGACACAAACAGGTACTTCACCAAAGAAGATACATATTACTAAAGAAGCAAGTAAAAGAATGCTCGATATAATCAATCATTAGGGAAATGAAAATTAAAACCACAACAAGATACCAGTGCACAACTAACACAACAGCTTAAAAATAAAAAGATTGAGAATATCAAATTTTGTAGAGTACTAGAATAAATAAAATTCTTATATGTTGCCCATGGAATGGAAAATGTTTCAGCTATGTTGGAAAACTCCTTGTCAATTTCTTATGAAGTTAAACATACACTCAACCAATGACCCAGAAATTCCATTTCTAGGTATTTAAGAAAAATGAAACTATATCTTCACATAAAGACGTGTACATAAATGCTTTTATTCCTAATAGTCAACACTATAAGGTAGAGAAATAAATAAATAAATAAGTCAAAAGCATAAATAGATAAACTGTGGTTTGTCTATACAATGGAAAAGAACTCAACAGGGAGAATTTCAAATGCATTACACTAAGTAAAAAAATTTAGTTTTAAAATGCTACATACTGAATTATTCCATTTATACAAAATTTTTAAATATACAAATTTCAAAAGAATTAAATCTTGTAGTGTATGTTCTCTGACCACGATAGAATTAAATTAGAAATTAATGTCAATTAATGTCAATAAAAACTCTAAAAACCTATAAAGAACACACTTCGAATTCTCAACATTTGCTGCAACATGGACGGCACTGGAGGAGATAATGCTAAGTGAAATAAGTCAAGCAGAGAAAGACAATTATCATATGGTTTCTCTCATCTATGGAACATAAGAACTAGGAAGATTGGTAGGAGAAGAAAGGGATAAAGAAAGGGGGGGTAATCAGAAGGGGGAATGAAGCATGAGAGACTATGGACTCTGAGAAACAAACTGAGGGCTTCAGAGGGGAGGGAGGTGGGGGAATGGGATAGGCTGGCGATGGGTAGTAAGGAGGGCACGTATTGCATGGTGCACTGGGTGTTATACGCAACTAATGAATCACCGAACTTTACATAAAAAAAAAAAAGAACACACTTCGAAACAGGCCAGAGATCAGGGAAGTAATCACAAGTGAAATAGAATATTTTTAATGATGTGTCAGTTCACACCCACCAGGATGGCTAAAATAAAAAAGACAATATAGCAAGTGCTGGAATTGGAACCATGAGACTTCACTAGGTGATTATAAAATGGTACAGCTGCCACATTGGAAAACTTTTTGGTACTTTCTCAAAACGTTAAACATAGAGTTAATAAGGACTCAAGCAATTCCACTCTTAGGTATGTATATACCCAAGAAAACCGAAAACATGTCCACACAAAAGCCCGTACACAAATTTTCCTAGCAGCATTATTCATTATAGCCAAAAAGTGGAAACCACCTAAGGTGCCCATGAACTGGTCAGAGGATAAAGGGTGATTTGCATACAGCAGAATGTAAGAAGGAATGAAGTGCTAATTAAGGAATGAAAGGCTACAACATGGACGTACTTTAAAAAAATTTTGTGAAAGAAAAGGCCACAGATTGTATGACTATCATATAAAATGTCCAGAAAAAGAAAATCCACAGAAATAGAAAGTAGATTGATTAGTGGTTGCCAAAGGCTGGTGGGAGGGGAGCCAATGGGGAGTAATTAAGGAAATTAATTTTCTTACCTTAGGAAATTTTAAACAGGCGAGCAATAATTAGTAAAATAGGAAATAGACTAAAGTAGAAAGAAATTAACAAATCCAAAAGTATTTTTCTTTGGAAAGAGTAATAAAATCACTAGATTTCCCCTAATAATACTGCATAAATTTTAAGAAGAGAGAAAGAGAAAATAAATTATTGATATAAGGAATAAAAATATGTGCATTTTTACAGATCCTACAGACGTTAAAATAAGGAAATACTTAAATGGTTCTATGCCAATAAATTTGACAACTTAGATGAAAAAGAAAATGTGACTTGCCAAAACTGACACAAGGAGAAACAGAAACTCTGAATAGTCCTGCTAGTGTCTGTCTTGGATAGTAAAAAAAAGTTCCTGACATTGATAGGATTGTTGCACCTGTGACAAAACTCCTAGGATCTGTGCCATTTCACTGTATGTAAATTTTACTTCGATTTGTAAAAAATAAAAGAGTAGAGGCAACACACTTAGACCCTGGCACCCTTCATTTACCTGTGAGTAAACAGCCCTCGCTATGGGTATCAAAGCATGGGGCACAGAAGAAAGGCCCAGAAGCTTGTCTCAACCGCTGAGATACAGGGACACTTCAGCAAGTATGTATGAGATGGGCAAATGGAATTTGGAACTGCAAGAGCGTTACATTTTTTTCAATGAAAAAACAGTTTTCTAGGGCATAAATCAGACAAGTAAAGTCTATCATACAGATAAAAGACTTCCACAGAAGTGTGGGGACAGAAAGACACTGCCCCTTCCTGATAATGGCTTCCTTGCACAGGAACAAGTTCACACAGGTCTTAGCACAAACGAAAGGTTCCTTAGCTTCAGGCATCCTGCAAAGGAGGTGCACCCAGCAGGCATCAACAGGGCATTAAGAGACAGAGGCACCTTTAGTTAGCATTCTGCAGCCAGGAGGAAATGCCCTAAGGGGCCCTCCACCTATCTGAGATTCCACATTTTCTATCCCTGCTGCGTGTGATGCACAGATGACACTTAGCAACTTAACCAGGCATGTCTGAGCTCATCCAGCTTGACAAGCTTCACGTAGCATGAATTCTGTGCAACATTCCTCTCTAACATCATCTGAACACAGTCAACTTCACCCTCTGGACAACTGCTTTTCTGGAGACGACAATCCCACATGTCCTTCATGCACACTCTCCCCTACAGATGTCTCCAGTTGGCTGGTATCCCAAAGAAGGACATCAGGAAAGTTTGTCTTCATGTTCTCTTCCAAAGTAAAATTCACAGGCAGTGAGATGCCCAGATCTTACATGTGTAAGGCTATGCATGTAATTATGTGTGCAGAAGGTCAACCTGAGGTCATGAGTCTCTCTAAAGTCCTGTAGACCTGTGGCTTTGGGCAATGGTGCACTAAATGTGACAGTGTGGTTGTTTCTCCCACTACAGCAGCATGAAGGTCAACGCAGAGAAGCTGGCATCCAGCAGAAGGACAGCAGTTTTACTTTCTCATCCAGGGCATCTGTGATTCCTCCCACTGAAGGTTTCTACCCAGCAATGTTCTCAGAGCTGCTCATCTCAATCTCCTGGGAAGCTTTCAAAAATACTGATGATGGGTCTCAACCTTAAAGATTCTGATATAATTGAGGAGGGTCGGGTCCAGCCATGGCAATTTATAAAACATTTCCAAGGCAATTCTAATGTGCAGCCAGGATTCAGAACTCAACTGTGTAGGAACTTCCATCCTGTCAACAGTTCTGGATCCCAGGCCCGGTTCTGTCTCTAATTACCTGTGATACCGACAGCTTCCACTTCCCTGATTCCCAGCTTTCTTTTCTGTATACAACGAAGGAGGTAGATTCCATCAGTAGTTTACAAAGTGGTTTGTGCAGTGAGACTTGAAAAAAATCACACCCAGGGGACCCCATCACGGAGGAAAGTAAATTAAGAGCATCTGTGATTGAGCAGAAACAGCCAGCCCTTGCCTGTCCTCCTCCAATGCTCCCTGGAGAGCAGAGCTCTGGGGCTCTGGAAAGTAGCTGCTTCGTGGCTCCAAAGTGCCTTATAGCATGACAGTAAGAGTTTCCTTCTACTTGTGGGGTCTGCTTTGTGACATGGATGTGCCCTCCAGACCGCCTCGTACTGCCCTCTGCACCCCATCCACAGTGAGATGCTCTCATGCCTCCTGTACTGAGGTGTTGTCTGCACCCGCAGCTACTTAACTGAGGGTAAAAAGGGATTCCTTTCTTTTTCTTCCAGGCATGCCCACAAGCCACACTCGGAGGGCGCTTAAAAAAAAAAAAAGTTGCTGACTTGAAAGTCCTGGAAGAGTAAGAAGGTGGGTTTTTAGGCCAGCAGGGAAAGTTTGCTTGGCTCTGGCCAGCAGAGGTCAGGTCCAGAAGTCTTCCACCACCAGGACCCAGGGAGGCGCCTCATAAGTCCTGTCTGCATCTGCCGCATTCAGAGAAAGTGCGAGCTCTGAGCCAGCAGCTCCATGTCTCACCATCAGTCATGCAGAACACTCCTACAGGTGTGCAAGGACAGAGATGCAGGGATGCTCACAGCAGCATCTGCTGGGGCCCCCCTCCCACCACTGCCCTGATCTTTCCCATCCTCGGCCTCCCCTGGTTCTTGGCTGGAGAGCTCTTCCTTTCCCTCTACACCTAAGTGGCTCTTACTCCCCACTCAGAGCATATGTGTCACTTTCTCTAGGAAGCCCTCCCTGACATCCCTGATGAGGCCATATCCAGGGACACATCGAGCATACAGGCAGTAGTTGGGAACATTAATATGTGACTTTCCTTCTGGGTAGACAATTGGAAAAGATGGTCTCTGGCCAAACACAGACCTGAGGGCTTGCAGCTTAGGGAGGGATGGTGATGCCCCCAGCAGGTAGACACAGCAGTACATTAGGGTGCAGGGTTTGGTCTACAAAGTATGGACTAGATTTCAGCCCCGTCTCATGGTACCCTCGTGTGGGAGCCTTTGGTCAGTGCACAGACTGCACAACTGTGCAGGCTACCCCGTCAGAGTTTCTGTGATTTGTTCTCATAGCACACTTTTTGCATGTGCTATGAACACCTATTTGCAGTGCCCACCACATTTATCAACTGACATTTTATTTGTGGGGTCCTTTGAGAAAACTGACCATGGGCTCAAGGAAGGCAAAGACATGTTTAATTTTGCTCATATTATATTCCTAGACTAGTTCTTGATTTATACTAAGTGCTCAAAAATATACACTGGACAAATAACCCTCAGATAGAGGGAACTTTGGAGCACGAGGCATGTTGTGGTCCTGTCTGAATGAACCTCTAAGTTGGGGAGGCTGGATGACTTTTGGACCCAAAGGTTGGGGTGTGTCACAGACAGGCAGGAATCATTCCATTTTGCTTCTGAAGCCTGCACAGCTCCTACTTGCAAAAAATACCACCAACAGCAAGAGCTTCCGGGAAGCTCCTCACTGAGCGTGCACCCTGGCTTCACATCAGACCCAACCATCCTCCCCATCCCTGCCATGGGACAGGTGATTTCAAATTATGAAGAAAACTGGACATTCTTAAATTATTTATTAATTTAACACTCTTAAATTATTTATTAAAAGTAGTGAAAATTGGGGCACCTGGGTGGCTCAGTTGGTGAAGCGTCTGCCTTCAGCTCAGGTCATGATCCCGGGGTCCTAGGATTGGTCCCGTATCTGGCTATCTGCTCAGTGGGGAGCCCGCTTCTCCCTCTACCTCTGCCCCTCCCCCTGCTTGTGCTCGCTCTCTCCCTCTGCTCTCTCTCAAATAAATCTTTTTAAAAGATTTTATTTATTTATTTATTTGACACAAACAGAGAGAGCACAAGGGGGGGAGCAGCAGGGAGAGGGAGAGCAGAGAGCTGAGCAGAGAGCCTGACATGGGGCTCGATCCCAGGACCCCAGGATCATGACCTGAGCCAAAGGCAGGCACTTCACCGACTGAGCCACCCAGGCGCCCCAAGAAATAAAATCTTTAAAAAATCTTTAAAAATACGGAGTAGTGAAAATGTAAACAAAATGATGCGAACACTGACATATATGCATATGTCCAGCAGGTTTTCGGAGACACCAATGTCCCTTGTATTTTGCACAAAGCAGGAGGTCTTGGCGTTATTCCTGTGTTGGCATAAATGCAGTTCCACATTTCACCGAGCTCGTTCATTTGTGTTTATTCATTTCATTCGACCTGAATTTGCCCACCTCCCATTTACTGATGGGCATGCAGGTGGCTATTACAAACCACGCTACACCAAACATTGCTAACTACCCATCTCTGCACATATGTGTAAGGATAGATAATCAGAAGTAGAATTTCGGGATAAAACTGTGCAGATAGCTTTACATTTAAAGCCCTAGTTTGCGAGATCTACGGCTATAAAGCACTAGCCCGATGCACAGAATTACGCCATGCGTGTCTGTGCGCGCATGCGCCCCCATCCACGTATTTTTATTTTTACTTCTTAGAAAGACAGAGAGGGCACAAGTGGGGGACTGAAGGGGCAGAGGGAGAGAGAGAATCTCAAGCAGGCTCCATGCCCAGTGCGGAGCCTGCTGGGCTCGATCTCACGACCCTGGGATCATGACCTGAGCCAAAATCAAGAGTCTGACGCTCAACCAATTGAGCCACCAGGCGCCCCACCCCCATCCACGTATGTATATCACATAGTCTCTTTCTCCTCCTCATCACAGGGCCTGACACAGGCACCCCAACCCCCGCACACCTACAGTGGACATGGCCTCCCAGGAACAGGGACAGCAGCTTCTGTCCCTGGGCTCACGGGCCCCATTCCCACCTTCCTCAGTGGCTGCAGCACCCTTCTGCTGCCCCCCTCCCACCACCTTCGTTTTCAAGTCACCCTCATTCTTCACAGGCCTTCCTGATCTTCAGCCTCCTTGCCCACCTTTACTCAGTAGACTCCAGTCTCCAAAGGAGAACAATATCTCCATAGGAGAAATGCTATAAATGTTTCAGGAAGGAGCAGGTGGGGGTGGGTGAAGCCCTGTGGAGCCTCCGTTCAGAGAGCCGGCAAGGGGAGAAAAGGGACTAGCCAAGAGGCACAGCCAGGGCAGGCCTGGGCTCCCGACACAGGGGAAGCCGGGGCCATTCAAGACAGAGGGGAGGAAGTGGGAGGCGGGACCCCCAAACGCCTGGGCATTGTCTGGGCTCCCAGGCTGATTTCAGGTTTCCCTCAAGAACAAGCTCAAACTCACCCTCCTGGGAAGGCCCCCTGAATCCCTTGGCTGGAGTACACAGCTTTGGTTAAACTTTGTTCATTCGTTCCCTCACTTGCTCATCCTACAAATACCCAGTGAGCACCTGCTATTTTCTGGGTGTTGAAGTTATGTGTGTGATGGCCATTACAAATCGGAGAGAGGTCTGTATAAATGTGAGGGATTCTTCCCCTGGCTGCAACAGGTGGAAGGGAGAGATAGCAGCAGGTGTAAGATCCTGGCGGGGCAGTGAGAGGAACCAGGGGTCTGGAATCAGAAAGACCTGTGTTTCCTTTACTCGCTCTTCAGACACTGACCAGAGGCATTGGCTGGGCATGGAGGACCCCGAGGTGAACACGCAGACCACCCCCCACTCCATATGGCACTCTAGTAGTTGACACGCACAAAACCAATAAAGGCTGCGTAACTGCAAGGACAGATAGAGTGAAAAGTTATCAGACACAGAGAGTGACGGGGTGAGTGAGGGCCCTCGGAAAAGACTACACAGGATAGGCTTCTCTGAGGTATGCCTTTTGAGGTGAGACCAGAACCACTAGAGCGAAAATTACACCTGAGAGAAGCATGCTAGTTAAAAAGAAGAGCAAGTGCAAAGGCCCCGAGGCAGGAGGAAGCCGGAGGAAGAGGTGTTCAAGGAGCTGAGCAGAGGTGCAGGAGGGGAAGAGAGAAACAGGGGACAGAGCAAGGAGGCAGAGGATGAGGGCAGAACAGCATGGGCCCTGCAGGCCCCTGTAAGAATTTGGTTTTTGCTCTGAGTGTGTCCAGCAGCCGGCAGAGGGTTTCTGGGCCCACAAGTGACGTGGTCCGACCTATTTTAAAGGACACTCAGGCTGCTGTGTTGAGATCAGTCTGCAGGGGCAGGTAAAGGACGCACCAAGTTCCTGACTCCTTGGTGTTCTTGTCTCTGGATGGTGCTTGGTTACTGATTATGTCCCCCCTTCCAGACAGGGAGTTCGAGGAGGGCCCCACTGGTCTCAGGCTCCTGAGCTCAGCGCAGCATTGGGTGAATTCGGTAAGTTTTGTGAGGGAGTGGGGGCAGGGGAAGGAGGCAATACTTCCACTGCACTTATTTTCTAGCCCCTGTTCTGATCTGTCTCCTGGTTTATTGGCTGTTTTGCACATGACAAGCTGTCTGTCGACACTCACGGTTCCCTTGCGCGGGGATGGGTCGATGCCGGTGCTACTGTTTCAGCTCGACCTACGTCCACTGGCAGACACACCAGTGGTGCCGACTTCAGGAGACAGAGCATGTCCTCTGCTATCGAGTCAAGGTTGTGGGCTGCCGCTTATTCTGGTTTTGTGATATGTGTGTGTGTGTGTGGGAGGCAGAGGGATAGGCAGTGGGAATCCATCAGGAATGTGACTCTCCATCGGAAAGAAAATACACATACGAACACAGAGCTTGCATAAGGTTTCAGAAAGCTGCTGAAGCTCTTGTGTGGGTCTCTGGAGAAGAACTCATGCCCTCAGGGCAACAGCAGCCAAGGAGGAAACCCGTGGCGGTCCGCGGAGTCCATGTGGCAAGGTCCTGAAAGGCGGTGTTTTGCAGGGGGGCTGGGGGAGCATACACACCCTCGCTAACAGACCAGCAAAATATCAAGCTTGGCTTTGACTTTAGAGCTGCTTCAGAGGGCCGGCCTCTGTGTTTGGGGGAGAAATCCTCCTGCCCCACTCTGGACAGGCTAGAGCAGACACTTCGCTCCCGGGGTGGCGGTCCCCGGGCGCGCTGTCTAAATTTCAGCAGCAAAGCTCCGGGCAGGCGAGCGCTGTGTGCACGCTCTGACGGGCAGACGGAAAGGTCCGCAGTGTAAACACTCAGGAAAGCGAAAGTTCACAGCTCAGATCCGCTGGGGCCGACTTTAAAGGCTGGGGAGGCTCACTGTCCATAACGCACACCTGGCAAGATGAGAGGATTTATTTCTGACTCACATGAGAACCGAGGCCAGAGAGCACGGAAGACCGAGAGGCAGTATCTACAAGGAAGTCCCTCCTTGTTTAGACCCTTTGTTCTCCTTCTGATGTCCACAAGCCCCTTTGATAAACCCCACGTGAAAAGGTGAAAGTTAATTCCTCTCTTTGTAAGAATGGGGTGTATTTTAGTGGCTTGCTTTGAACAAACAGAACAGACAAAAAAAACATGGGAGAATGTGGAGCCGCTGAGGGTTGGTTGTCCAGCACCAGGGTGCTCAACTCCCTCTTCCCATCTCTTGGAATCTCCTCCTTCATGAGACACAGGCTCAGAAAATATTTACTGAGTACTGACTATGTGCCAGGGACCACTCTGGGTGCTAGGGACACAGAATCAAGGGAGACCAGCACCCCTCGAGATGGATACTGAAACATGGGACAGATGCGGCCCCTGGGTTAAGCCCTCTGGGCCGACAGGGCTCACATCCCTAAGGGAAACAGCACCTGTTTATTTCCCCCTTCCCAGGGTCAAGAGACAAGGAAAGCTCAGAAGCAAACACTGGACACAAAGGGCAATTTCCCCTCAGGAGCTGTTGGACAACTCTGCGTTGAGGACTAGTTATCAAGTACCAAGTCCTCTGGTGAGGGCTTGGAGAAAGGCCAGTCCTTCTGCACAGGGAGGCCAACTCCTAATGTCCCAGTTGGAAAAGACATGGCATCCGGTGGGCATGGATACCACGTCTGACCACTGGGGCAGACCACCCAGCAGATGGCAGACAGCCCCAAGGGCGAGCGCTTCCAGCATCTAGGGGCACAGGAGCAGAGGTGAGGCGGCCACCTGGCACAGAAGACTTGAGCACATTCCCTTGGGGACAGAGCCAACAATTACAAAGGACACTGCCAGCTTCCACGGTGGCTGACTTGAGTCCCGGAGCATTGGGAAAGGTCACGACAACTGGGGACCTGGAGTTCTTTCAAGCTCCAACATTCTGTCAAGAGAATATGGACCTGGCTGGAGGTGCTGAGGGGGCTTCGTGGAGAGCGCAGGAACTGAGTGCTCCCTTGCAGGAGGAAGAGTTCATGCAGGGGGTGGCAAGGGGGTGGGGGGCACACTGTAGAGGGCGAGGAGGGCTGTCTGGGAAGCATGGGTTCCATGTAGGAAACAAAGCTTCAGAGGATGGCCATGGGTCCACGGCATGCCTCCATAGGGCCCCACACCTCCCCTCCCGTGGCACCGCTCTGGGTGGGGGGGTTCTTGGTGAACCCCTCTACATACTGGTCCATGTAGCCACTGTGCACCCACGTGCTAAAGCCCAAAACCTTGAAGTCCTGCTTGCCTCCACACCATTCCAATGCCCAGTCCGTGGACTCGGGCTCCCAGATGTCTCAGGAGTGCACTGCTCCTCTCCCTGCCACCAACCCAGACCAACCTCATGTCCTCCTCAACAGCACCCAGCTCATCCCCAGCTTCAACCCAGCCCTTGCAGAGCAGCCAGGAGGTTTTCAACCCATGGATACGGTCATGTCCCACTGCTGCAGAAATTCTACTGTGTCCCTCGCTTGTGACATCTGAGGTGTACCAGCCATGGAGAGAAGGGCTTAGTGATGGGGACCTACTGGGGCAGGAGCATGGCAAGTTCTACACGGGGCTCTCTTCTGATGGAGAAAACCCCAATGGCTCCTACGCTGGATGGGAGATGCTGGCCTGTGGCACTGGCGGGCATTCTAGGCCCTGGCCACTTAGATGCTTAGGTGGGGTGTGCTCTCTCTGCTCTCCTCAGCCTCCCCCTCCCCATAGCTGTTCCGTTCCACCCCTCCAGCTGTCCTGCCCCACCCCCTCCAGGCCCTGTGCTCACCAGCCTCCCCTGAGCTGGCTGCCTCAGACCCTGGTCACCTGAACCACAGCACCCACCCTTCTCCATAGCACTTGGCCCATTTATGTGTGTGATTTTCTCAAAATGAATGCCTTGCTCCCCCGCTGGGCTACAAACGTCACAAGGGCGGGAACTGGGTCTGTCTAGTTGGCAGCTGGATCCCTGGGCAGAGTGGACTGGAGCCGGGTCTGGAAGGTTGCGGAGGGTCCGGGTGGGGCTTTGGAGCCCGGAGGTGCCCCCACAGCTGCGGAAGGCTGTGCTTGCAGCAGTGCTGGAGGCGTGGCTGGCAGGGGAACAGGGGCTTCGGTCATGAGGCCCCTTCTCTCTCTGTCTCCACGGCAGGCGGCCCACTCAGACCCAGAGGAAGGAGGCTGTGTGTCTGAGGTCAGAGGGCAGCTGCCTGGGCTCCAAGGACAGAGTGTAACAGCAGACTGCCTCGTCAGGAATGGGATGGTGTGATCTCAGGGCTGTGCTCGCGAAGGAACCTCCATCACGTGCCCCCTTGCCATGCACTGGAAAGAGAGCAACATGGGCCACAGGGGTGACCCCTGCAGGCGTCTCGTGAGGCTCCTTGCAGATCTCAGGCAGGAGGCGGTGATAATCCTTGTCTCTAACCTAGACCTCTGTTCAGACTCAGGGCCATTCAAAGGCCAATACAGCTTTACACTCTCACTTCAACTCCAGTTTGGAGGAATGTGTTCCTCTTATTTGGCTTTTCGATAGGAAAACAATAGGAATTCAGCTACAGCTTTGGAAGCTGTGGACTTCCTCCAGGGTCAGCAAGGGCTAATGGTGTTTCCTGAGCACTTACTACGTGCCAGGAGCTCAGTTCAGATCAGCACAGGGAGACAGGCACTGCTCTTTCCCCGAGGAGGACGCGGAGGCTGAGAACCCAGGCTTTCACGGGGCGCAGCTGCTAAGTAGCAGGACAGAAACTCCTCTGCCCAGCGGCTGCAAGACATGACCCGGATGCGCTCAAGCTGCCGCCGCCCCCGCCCCCACCCCCGGCGCACCTCCCGTAGGGTCTTGCAGTCTGGTGAGCGACACAAGAGAAGCAGGGGCACCAGATAACTCTCTGTCGGGGGGGGGGGGGGCACCGTCCTGGCCATGGCAGCATGTTCTAGCAGCATCTCTGGTCTCTACCTGCTAGATGCCAGGACCACCTCCCCCACCTCCCCTCCAGTTAGGACAACCGAAAATGTCTCCAGACATTGTCAAACATCCCCTGGGCCAGGATGGGGACAGAGTCAGTCACACCCAGATGACAGCCCCCAACACTGAGGACTTGGGAGTTGCGTGAAGTAGAGACAAACTTCTGGAGTGTGCTACAGAGGAGGGCCCTGTCTCGTTCTCCTTGTGACAACTTTGAACAGCACTAATTTTAACAGCCTCTAAACCTAAGCTCTCCACGACATGCTGGTAATTGAAATGAGGTAACATGATTTGTGGTAAAAGGAATTTTTAAAAAAGCAGAAGATTATTTTTCTCTATCTGGGAACAATTTCTAGGGAAGCCTCCATGTTGTAAATAATTCAAGGAAACAAGGCACCCTACGCCCTCCATCTGTTCCTTGGGGCCACTTCCCACGATACGACTCCCATATTTAAGTGCCCAAATGCATCTCTTCTCAATCCCGTGGCTCTGTGCACATGCCAGTACTCGTGAGCTTACTGTCTGTCTCTTCTGTCAAATGGAAAGTCCGCCGGGAAGAGCCCTGTGCCCAATCCTTTGTGGCCCAGGGTCAAGCCTGGTGCCTTACCCCGATTAGCAAACTCAATAATACTGTCGAGTAGAACTTTGTGCATTGATTCTTTCAAATTCTTCCCCAAATCATCAGGGTAACAGTTATAAATATCGAAGTGCATATATTCGCAAGTCACAATACAGTGACTATTTGCAGAGAAGGGGGATGGGAACCTCACAAGTGCAAAACCTAGGTAAATTTAGCTGCAACCTAATGGCCATGTCATTGATTTTGGTCGCTCTTCGTATCTTCTATTTTAGAAATAATAGTCATCAGCTCCTGTAATCAAAAGTCTCCTTGTAAACTTAATGATTTGGGGGGTACTGGTTGTTTTTGAAATAACACCTGCAGAACAATCATTAGAACCTTGATTAAGTCTGTCTGACACATAGAAAAAAAAATGTAATACATCTTTTTAAAAGCTGCAGGGTTTTTGGTGTGAATAATTTGTAGAGTATTCTAAGTAGGGAATATACTGATAAACTCAAAACAGTACAAATATTGGGAGAGACTACGCATGTGCTTGTGCATGTGTGTGCATGTGCATACGTGTATGTGTGCGTGTTCTGTGCATATATGTGCATACATGTCAGTGTTTACACAAAAGTAGACAGTTAAACTATTGCAGAGAAAAGTCACAAAACTCTTGGCATCTTGCAGAAGATGATCAGGTTTTGGTTTAAAAATTCCCGGAGTTCATCAGGATGGCAGAGGAAGAACACAGATGCCCAGGGAGTATGTTTAGACAGAGAAGATGGATGTACTTTGTTCCTTCCAGTGTCTTAAGAAATACCCCAAAACCAGGAATTATGGTTACAAAGAGACTCCACGATCAAAAGAAATGAAGAGCGTTGAGTGACAATACCATCAGGGAAGTGAGACCATCCCCAGGAGACTGACCGCTGGTGAAGGGGCCTCCTAGGGAGCCCTCCGCAGGGAGTGATGGCCACAGATGACCTCTGAGACCCTCTTGCCCCGGGGGCTGCCTGAGGCGCGGGGGTGTCGGCCACTGCAAGGCAGCAGCACGCCCCCAACGCATACGGAGAGCACTCTGGTGAGGGAGGAGCACCTGTTGGCCACATACAGACACACACGGCCCTTAACTTTGGGTCTATTCTGGCCACTCTAATATTACCAAGCTGGAAGGGAAAACCAGACACTCGTTTCTCAGGGGCGCTCTTCAACTGAAGCCCCCCAAAGTGCAAGTGCCAGCGGCTCCATCAAAGTTTTGGAAGAAGAAGCAGCATGAGAGGCCAGGAGGCTTCTGAACTCAGCTTCCGCTCCAACCCAAGGAGCCTGAGCCTCTTAAGGTCAAAGGGAGTACGGTTCTGACTGTCCAAGGCTCTGACCGCGCGGCGGGGAAGCACAGAGATTCCTCTTAATTAAGGCAAAGGCAGTTTCAATCAGAATACCACTTCTTTCTCCATTCCCCACACTGTCAAACAGAAGCCTGTTTTCTTCATACCAGAGGAAGGCTGCACAGAACAAGGGAATGGCCGAAGCACAGGGGCCACCCCGATCTCAACTGTGACCACACCAATCTGGCATCCGTCAGGTGGATGCGACACGGTGATAGCATCGAGCCACACCGCAGAGACGGCCTGTGCTTATGTACCTGGAACGCTTTCACACCCCGGGCTCGAGCAAAACATGTGACGTTCACTCCCACACTGGAACTCGAGTTTCCGTCCCTCGTCAGAGCAGATTCCCCACATCTGGGTCTCATGGTGGGCACGATGAACCCTTGTTTCTCTGTCTACTGAGTGACTATTCCACAAAATGAACCTGGGCAATCGGGCCCTCACGCAGGTATTTAGAAACCCACGGTACCGTGGCTCTGTGCTCTTTCCAGCTCATGCTGGTGCTAACTCAGCATGTCTACACCCTGGAGATCGCTCTTTGGGCCAAGGGTAGGCGTGTGTGAAGGGGACGGCACCTCTAGCTGGGTCCCTTCACTCTGCAAGCCACAGGGCACAGGCCGTGGGCTCCTGACCCCGTCCCCCACCCCCTCTGGGCTCCTGCGCCTGCCCTCATTGTACATCCAGGCCAACAAAGCGTATCGGGCGTGAGGACGTCTGCTCACAAGCTACGGGGATCTGAGTCTTCAATGCTCAGGAACGCCCTTCTGTTTAAGACTCCGCGGGTAAGTGACCCCGTGCAGTAACCATCTTTCTTTCCCTGGCGTACTTCACTGAGCACAATGCCTCCAGGTGTACCCACGTGGTCACAAATGGCAGGATTTCCCACCTCGTTACGGCTGAGCGAGATTCCACTGTGCGCAATGGAACATTATAACACTGTATATAACGAAATATTCTGTATGCATAGATCTCCGTCCATTCATCAACAGACACAGGTTGTTCCCACCAATCTCAACCACCACGCCACGCCTACGTAACATCCTGGACACAGAGTGGACTGGCGGGTAGGAGGGACGGGGTGTCGGACACGGGGAGAGGCTGGACAAAGGGCACGACCTCAAGGTAAGCTCTAGGGTTGACCGTCCAGTGGGGCGGCTGCGTTCACAGGACCACATTAGACACTTGACACCTGCTAGGAGAGTACGTCGTAAGCGCCCTCATAAAACTAAACAACAACCACCACCAAAACCTGCTATGTCAGGTGACAGATGAGTTAATTAACACAATCAGGTGTGGTAAATGTTCCGCAGGAATTTAAAAAATGACCAACCTCTTTCTGGAAGAAGCAGCAACAATATGAAAATCATTTTCTCCATGCTTTTTTCCTCTGTCACTTACCCCTCTTCCCTCTTTCTTCTCCACTTCTTCAGTTTCAAGCTGAGGACAGCTGGGGTCAGCGTCCTGTGCCAGCTGCTGAGAAATCCGAATCAGCCGCTCCTGGAAAGGAAGAGAAGGCGGTCAGCACCCCCAGCTGCAACGCACAGGAGGACCCTCTGCCTGCACCTCTCCCTTGCCGGGCTGGACGTGACCCCGGCCCAGAAGGCGGGTGCACCAAAACAGCAGGACTGTGAGTGCAGAGAGGAAAGCTCGAAAATAAGGCTGGTAGCCGGAGGGGAGGTGTATTTTGCCAAAGAAGAGAAAATATAAGGACTTAATCAAATCCTAGAAATGCCAGGCCAGCCACCCAATAGCCAGTTGTAACCAGCCTTCCTCTGGAGCTAAAAGGAAACCAGTATGTTGGGCTTTGGCTCATTTTTAAGCATGTGACACAGAGTCCAGAATGCTACGAAAGACACCTCCACAGTGAAAGTTCCAGAGCCAAAGAAAGTTCTAGAGCCAGGCCTGGTGAGGAAGGCCCCACACCAAGGGCACCTGTCAGAGACGAGAAACCGCGGAGCGAGCCACTCCTCCTCTGGTACTGGTGGCTACAGTTATCTACACATGGCTAGTGAATGCCCAGTGACGCGTCCCATTGTGGTCAGTCCCCGGCTCTATGCAACAGGGGACACACGGATGGATGAGATTTTGTTCCAGCCTCAAGATGCATCCCCCATCTACCTCAGCAGGAAGTCCTCAGGGTTCCTGAATGCCTTGCATTAACTATTCCTTTCTATGGAGAATGATTTAAGTGTTTACTCTCCCCGTGGGCCGTGTCCCTGTCCTCTGGCTGCGATCCTGGAAGAACTGACTTTCCAGAGGAGCCCACTTTTCTGGCTAATCAGCGGCCCCCGGAGGGCAATGTGGGTAGGTCGGCGTTACTCCTACCACGTCCCCACCAGCAGCAGAATTGCGTTCTAGGGACGCCTGAAGACGCAGGATTTTGAGCCGGCCCACCAGTGAGCAGACCTCACGTGTCCGAGGGACTGGAGAGCAGGCCTGGGATGGAGTTGTGCTGGGGGGCTATTTTGAGCTGCTGGTCTTTAACGTGTGCGAGTGTAAATGAGGCCTCTGGCCAGACTCCAGAGGGGAAACGATGAGTACCCCCCACGACCCCACCCTACCCCCAGGGTTCTGCGAAGCACTTCAGCCTGTGGTAAGTGGATAGAGAAACTGAAGTGGCTGCAGATGTTCCCAGAGGTTCTCCGTGGTGAGCACACACGAAAACCAAATGAAGATCCTTTTCTTCCAGAGCTACGCCGTTAGCAGAAATATTTCCTATATTTTATCTTTTAACTGAAATAGTTATTTCATGGCCATCAAAGGCTTCTCAAGCACTTTTTAGAGATGATTTTGTCCCAGAGCGGAATTTCATGCTTCATTATCTTGCAATGATTGTGACTTTTAGATGATCGTTATTCATTTTTTTTTTTCCAAAATGCGGGCGCTGGGGCACTAGCGACATTGTGGAAACACGAGGTTGTCTGCATTATGGATGGAGTCAGAGTGAGTACTTCTGAAGGTAGAGCTACCCCACTCCCAAAGCTGGTAATGAGAATATTGTTCAACAAAAGTAGAAATTAAAAATTCAGAATGTATTTTACATAATTAGTATTTTAAACTTGCGTGATTTAAGCACCATTTTAAAGAATGATTTGCCATACTGTAATTCCCACCATAAATCTCGCCTGTAATATATACATTAAAGCACTCCGAGCTTGCTCTAGAATGTGAATTACTAAGTGCTGATGAATAATTTTGAATAATATGACTGCTTTCACCATTGAGTGGAAAATTAAGATTGTGGTATTGCTCTATTTAGAAATGATTGGTTTGCAAGAGTGAGACTAACAGCTGTTTGGCCTCCTCCAAATGATGGTGCTTCCAGAGCAGAGCAGAAACTGGGACTCCTTGCAGGGTTTATCACGCTAAAATGTTCCTACTGTGAAGAATGTTTGCTTCCAGCTGTCCCGAATGACCAGTGTCTTGGAAATCGCCCAGGGAAGAGTGGAGAGCTGTGTCGTGGTGGGTGCGGGGCACGTGCAGGCCTGGCTGCGCGAACTCCACGGTGACTCTGTCTGGCTTGTGATACAGGACGTGGGCACCACAGCAAGGGGACTCCTGACCGTGGCCCAACGGCTCCACTCTGGTTCAGTGGGGTGCTTTCCCAGGATGGAGGGGTTTCCCAGGACTCCTGACGTCCAGTGCTAAAACCAGAGGAGAGTCTGGGCCCAACAGCACAATGACGGGTTCAGTGCTTCTAGTAATAGCAACCACTAACATTTGCATGGCTCTGGCCATGGGCCAGGCCTGTTCTAAACACTGCAGAATGCTCATGTCTTCGACCATCTCGACCAACTCACACAACAGGTATGTCGTTCCTCATTTTACCAATGAGAACAGTGGGGTTCCGGTAGATTAAGTAACTTCTCTAAAGTTAAATAAAGGGGATTTGGTGCAAACCCTGACCGTCTGGGTCCAACGTCCAGGCTCCTGACCACTTTGTTAATATTAACTCAGCAAGAACGACCACCAGTTCTTGACTGTTTAAAATGAAGCAGGTTTCATGCTGGGTATTTGATATACTTTGCACGCTTAGTGTTCACAAATGTTGTGCAAGGTGAGTATTTACATCCCGGGATTGCAAAGCAGGAAACGGAGGCTTTGAGAGGAGAAAGACATGCCTGAGGTCACACAACTGGCGAGCAAGGCCAAGTCTGGAACCCACATCTCGGGGACTCCTGCCCTTGGGCCACTCCACACAGCCATGCTGTCGCCCCCCAGAGCCAGCCTCTTCACATCTACACTTACTCTGCTCACGGGACCCGACGTCAGACAGCCAAGACAGGCTAAGTTCACTCCCAGGGACCCGGACCTAGCGGAGGCCCCTGAACGGCTGGTCCCCGATCGCTGAGTGCGGTGGGTGCCCAAGACTGGGGCGTGCACCAAACTGTCACCTCGGCTGCCTGTAAGCTGGCAACGGCAGCCAGCACGCTGCAGGCCGTGCCCCATCTGCTGCCAGCTGCCCAGCGTTTCGTGGGGAGCTGCACGCCTAGACACAGCACAGGGTTCTTGTGTTCAAATGGGTTGTCCCCCGACAAGCTGATCCCTCTCACTTGTGCTGTTTCTTTTTGAAACTCTAATTGAGGATCAGCTGAGAGTAAACTGGGCAGAGTCAGGGTTCCAGACAAGAGAAATGCTGGATATCTGGAAAGTGAATTATTGAAATAATCCCTTAATTCAACGGTTCTAAAACGACAGGCCACAGACTCCTCCCCCGGGGGGAGTCCGCAGGGTGATCTGAAAGGGCGAATCCGCTTCCACTGCCTCTGCAGGGACGTCGGTGCTGCTGTGGCGGGAGCCCTGCCTAGTCCGGGCGCTGTCAGCAACCACCCCCCACGGCCTCACACTCACGGTTCAGCGGCACACACGGGCCAGTTTCACTTGAAAATGTTCTTGAGGGGCACCTGGGTGGCTTGGTTGGTTAAGAGTCTGCCTTTGGGGGGCGCCTGGGTGGCACAGAGGTTAAGCGTCTGCCTTCGGCTCAGGGTGTGATCCTGGCGTTATGGGATCGAGCCCCACGTCAGGCTCCTCAGCTATGAGTCTGCTTCTTCCTCTCCCACTCCCCCTGCTTGTGTTCCCTCTCTCACTGGCTATCTCTATCTCTGTCAAATAAATAAATAAAAAATCTTTAAAAAAAAAGAGTGTCTGCCTTTGGCTCAGGTCATGATCCTGGGGTCCTGGAACTGAGCCCCATGTCAAGCTCCCTGCTCAGTGGGGAGTCTGCTTCTCCTTCTCCCCTTTGCTCATACTCTCTCGCTCTCTCTCTAATAAATAAATAAAATCTTTAAAAAAAAAAAAAGAAGCATCCGACTTTTGGTTTCAGCTCAGGTCCTGATCTCAGGGTCATGAGATCGAGCCCCACCTGGGGCTTTGCACTCAGCTCAGACTCTGCTTGAGAATCTCTCCCTCTGCCCCTCCCCCCACTCATGTACGCCTCTGTCCCTCTCAAATAAATAAATCTTTTAAAAAAGGAAAATGTTCTTGAAAAAGCAGTGGAGATTATTAACTATTGGGCACATTAATTTTATGATATCTCAAACTTGATGACACACCTTTTGCTGTCCCATGTGACGGAAAGTACTTACAGAACACGTCTGCCACACAGCAAGCAGTGGCTGTCTCAAGCAAATACATTTGTGGGATTGTGTGAGTTGCTAATTAAATCAGTGTCTTTTTGTGGAATGCTTAGTCTTACCTGAAAATGACTGATGGACACACTGGTGTTTCAGACTTATGGAACTGGTATCAG